>NW_011495020.1:8674903-8687801 GCF_000754665.1 Bison bison bison
CATTGAGTTGGTGATGCCATCCAACCATCTCATCCTCTGTCATCCCCTTCTCCTCCTGCCCTCAATCTTTCCCAGCATCAGGGTCTTTTCAAATGAGTCAGCTCTTCGCATCAGGTGGCCAAAGTATTGGAGTTTCAGCTTCAGCATCAGTCCTTTCAATGAATATTCAGGACTGATTTCCTTTAAGAGCTAATATTAATACATTATTATTAATTAAAATCCATAGTTACATTAAGATTCACTGCATTATACCTTCTACTAGTTTTGACAAATGTATGATGACATGTATTTCCCATTATAGTATCAAACAGAATAGTTTCACTGCCCTAAAATTCCCTGTGCTCCAATTCATCCCTCCTTTCCTCCCCCTGGTCTCTGGCAACCACTGACCTTTTTACAGTCTCCATAGTTTTGTCTTTTCCAGAATGTCATGTAGTTAGAATCATACAGTATGTAGCCTTTTCAGACGGACCCATTTTAGCATTTTCTATTTGTTTGCAATGTGCTACTTTTCCTAAATGATCTCATTTAACCCCATAGGGTGCTGTAATTATGCTTAGCTTACAGAGGAGAGAAGTGAATTCCTAAAAGACGTTAATTGGCCCAAGGACACGCAGCTAATGAGTGCTAAGTCTTGAGAAACTCTGGCCTTTCTAATTTTAGAGTCCAAACTCTTAATTATTACAGGAAAAGTTGCAAAGTGGTGATCCAAAGGTTGCATTCAGCCTGCAGTTTTGTTTCATTTGGCTCACCTGCTATTTTAAATAACAGAAAATTTCAGCTTTTCTTTTAAAAATTGTAGGATGTGGCAGTTTAAGTTCTCACACTGCAGTTGTCTTAGTCAACTTGGCTGTTATAACAAAATAGCAGGGACTGGGTGGTTTAAACAATGTTTATTTCTCACTGTTCTGGAGGCTAGAAGTCTCAGATCAAGGTGCTAATAAACTAAGAAGCAAGAGTTTACCTCCTTGAAAGGAGGATGGACTGGCTGAAGGAGTGATACTCTTAATGAAAAACACCATGATGGATTCTGATCCTGAGAAAGTGGGTCTGGAGGCACATTGAGAATAGAGGGTAGAGAGAACAAAGCTAGAGGAGTGTGGAGTCCCTGTAGGCAGCTCAGGATTTATGGGAGTCAAGGAAAAGAGGGGAGATTATGAGAGAAGAGCTAGCAAAGCGGCATGAAGCCTGGACGTTATACAATGTGGCAGGCTAGTGAGATATGCTGGTGGCGATAGGTGTCTTAAAACATCCAAGTGTTGGCAAGGATGGGGAGAAATTAAGACCTTTGCACACTTTAATGGGAACTCAGAATGTTGAAGTTACTATAGAAAGCAATATGGAAGTTCTCAAAAATATATAGAGACAACCCTAATGGCCAGATGAATATATAAAGAAAATGAGAGATACATATTTGTGTGTGTGTGTGTGTGTGTATATATATATATATATATATATGTGGGGGAGGAGGGTGGTGGCTTCCCAGGCAGCACTAGTGGTAAAGAACCCACCTGCCAAGATAGGAGAATAAGAGATGTGGGTTCAATCCCTGAGTCAGGAAGATTCCCTGGAAGAGGGCATGGCAACCCACTCCAACATCCTTATCTGGAGAATCCCATGGACAGAGGAGCCTGGTGGGCTACATTTCATAGGGTCGCAAAGAGTTGAACATGATTAAAGAGAGAGAGAATACAAAATATCATTCAGCCTTTTAAAAAAGAGGAAATGCCATCATTTGTGACAACATGGATGAAACTAGAGGACATTACATTAAGTAAAACAAGGCAATCATAGGAAAACGTGCACACCACCTAAATGAAAAGTGTTAGTCGCTCAGTCGTGTCGGACTCTGTGACCCTGTGGACTGTAGCCCACCTGGCTCCTCCGTCCATAGGATTCTCCAGACAAGAATACTGGAGTGGGTAGCCTATCCCGTCTTCAGGGGATCTTTCCAAGCCAGGAATTGAACAGGTCTCCTGCATTGCAGGCGGATTCTTACCAGCTGAGCTACCAGGGAAGTCCCACCTAAATGAGGTATTTAAGAATATTCAAACTCATAAATCAACTGTACTCCAAGAAAAAAAAAAAAAAAACAAGAATATAAAATGGTAAAACTCATCGAAATCAAGAATAGGATGGTTGTTGTCAGGGTCTAGGGAAGAGGAAAATGGGGAGTTGTTTTTCAAAAGGTATAAAGTTTCTGTTACACAAGATGAATAAGTTCTAGAGATCTGCTGTATAATACAGTACCTATAGCTAACAACACGGTACCATGTACTTCAAAATATGTTAATAGGATAGATCTCATGAAGTGTTCTTACTGGAAAAAGCAAAATGCAAAAAGAACACAGGAAATTTGGGGAGGTAAGGTATATGTTTAGTACCTTGGAATGATATTACAGGTGTATGCATGTGTCCAAAGTCATCAAGATATGGACTTTGCTGCTGCTGCTGCTAAGTCGCTTCAGTTGTGTCCGACTCTGTGCGACCCTAGAGACAGCAGGTAGCCCACCAGGCTCCCCTGTCCCTGGGATTCTCCAGGCAAGAACACAGGAGTGGGTTGCCATTTCCTTCTCCAATGCATGAAAGTGAAAAGTGAAAGTGAAGTCGCTCAGTCGTGTCCGACTGTTAGCGACCCCATGGACTGCAGCCCACCAGGCTCCTCTGTCCATGGATTTTCCAGGCAAGAGTAGTGGATTGGGGTGCCATTGCCTTCTCTGAGATATAGACGTTAAATGTATACAATTTTTGTGTATCAATTTATCTCAGTAAAGTTAGAAAAGAATAAAACTATTTGATATGCAACTGTACACTGATTACTGTGTTGTGTGGTGTTGTGAAGCTCTCACATACTAATTCATAGACCTTTAGTAGAAGTTCTACTACAGGACTTCCCTGAAGGGACAGTGGATAAGAATCTGCCTGCCAATTCAGGGGACATGGTTCAATCCCTGGTCCAGGAAGATTTCACATGCCTCAGGAAACTAAAGGTTGTGTGCCACAACTCCTGAGCCCTATACCGCAATTACTGAAGCACGTGCCCCTAGAGCCTGTGTTCCGCCACAAGAGAAGATAGCAGTGAGAAGCCCATGCACTGCGACTAGAGAGTAGCCCCAGTTCACAACTAGAGAAAGCCCTTGCACAGCAATGAAGATTCAGTGCAACCAAAAATAAATTTTTAAAAATTAAAAAAAAAACTTTTACTATAGTTCACAGTTGTGTATTCACAAGTGTTTGGGAGAGCGCAATCAAGACGAAGATTCTAAGTTTGGAGTAGTATGGGGCAGAGAAAATTGAAACACCACCAAGATTCAGAATGTAAAACAAGACCTCAGAGGACACAGGAAATGGCAATGAATTTCAGAATCTTGAGTGGACACTGAACTTAACTTGAGGTCTTTATTTGTAGGTTAGGCCACTCCTGTCTAGATCATAAGGGCTCAGGGGACCTCAGATGATATCTGAGTTACACCACCATTGTGTTTAATCAAGAATTTCCCACTGAAATCTCCCAGCTGGTTCCATTTGCCCTGCCCCAGGCAAACGCAAACCACAGGTATTTGACGCTAGTTGGGGAACAGGGTGTCCAGACAGAATGAATGTGTGGGCCTTGAGAGTGTACTTTCCCAACAACCTCTGCAATTAAAGGAATTTGTCACTCAAGATTTGAGTAAGTAGTTGTATGAGAGAAGATGGAATCTGTTTGAGGTTTCTACATGAAGTATAAATAACATAAATCCTTAAATTGCACTAAACTTTTTACTTTTAAAAGTATGTCTTCAGATAACAGGGTATTTTGCCATCGTGACCTGGTGGAAATTTTTATCTCAAGCTCTTGATATTAAGAACTATTTCTCTATGTGATTTAATCAGCATGATATAAATATTGATAAATTTCCATAAACCATGTTTCAGAAAACATAATTGAGCCAACATAACAGAAATTATATTCAGCTGTGAGTAAACAGATACCTGGGAAAAAAATAGTATATTAATCACACAAGAATGAATTCTACTGTGTAAAAGAAGTCTAGAGTCAGGCTCTCCAGGTGTCATACTGTGAGGCAGAGTTTATCACTTCCATATAAATACAGGAGCTTGCTTTGCATATCAGATTAGGAAGAGGCCATCTGTGAATTCACTGGAACTGCTGAACACTTGAATAATCTAAGGGTCCAAGTGTTCTGCTTCCTTCCATAGTTGCTGTCTCATGTGAGTCTCACTCGAGGTAGTTCTGGAGACATTACCACCTCCTTTGCACATATCTGGAAAGATGGAAGATGTGGGTCATAAACCAGGAAGTGGCAGTTCTCTTTCCACTGAGCAAATGAATATGAAAAGCTCCAGATTCGCCACCAAAGACTGAAAAAAAAAGCTTTTCTGGGACAATGGTCTCTCTTCATGGGCACTGCTCTCTAGACACACTTGAGGTTTCTCACTTCGACCGAAGAGTAAGTCTCTGGGCAGAGAACCCTACGGTCACCACCACCAAGCAAGATCTGGGACAAACAACCCAGCTGCCCTCTGTTTCAGGGTTCTGTTTCCCCCTAAGCCTCCACAACTCTATTAAAACTCCAGACCCCACTTCTCATTTCATTGTGTGCCAAGAACAATTTATTTGTAGCTTTCTCAACTCCCACAAGGTCTCACTGGAGCTCTGTTCGTCTGATTTAATTAAAAGTCTTGAAAAAACTCATATACAGGACTTAATCTGTAACAATATTCATTGTTCTCTCACTAAGTTGCTGGAAAACCCTTCGTAAACACGGTGAACTCAACAGACTGCAGATCTAACCATATGACCATCCAAAAATTCACTCCTCATTTCCTAAACTAGCTCTATAGCCAGGTTCAGGGTCAAAGGAAACCCCAAAATCTCACGCAACTTTTCCAGGGCCCAAAGATGTCAGCCGTGTCTCCTTTAAGATGGACTGGAAACCTAGCCTGGAAATGATGTTTCTAAATCAGATTCTCTCAGTCTGTGGGATCCAGCTGCTCAGATTTCAAGAGGATGACTTCTTGGGGCCTTCAGATCTTATTTCACATCAAGCGAAGTCTGGTCTTGATTAACGTTGCAGCGAGGAAAGCATATGGCAGTCAGAGGGGCAGAGGCTGGGTAATCAGCCCCTGCAGGTTCACACTGCAGAGAGTAAGAGGCATAAACTGTCTGCCGCTCACTGAAGCTGGGCTCCAAATGAAACACGAGCTCGCACTTTTCCTGTGTTTATATATTTGAGTTAATTGAGTTTTTAATTAGAAGAGTGAGTTGAGCCAGGAGAGGGATTTAGTGAGCTCAGTATTAAAATAACACATTGCTGAGGCCCATTTTCTCCAACTCCGACAGAATAAGTGTGGGGATGCTTTGCTGTCGTATATCTTAATAGAAAAGATGAGGGGTGGTGGGGGGAGGTGCTGGAGCTGAGACCGTTCACAAGTTACTAAGCGTTTGCATCTGCAGAGTGGAAGGAATGATGCCTTCAGCTCTCAAATTCCGTTAGGACTAGACAAAACACTGCTTCTAGGGAACACTGCAAGAACTAGCCGTACCAAGAGGAAATGGAGCCTCTCTTCCTTTCATCACAGCTCCAGACCAGACCAGAAATTACACTGGTTACTTCTACAGACATGGTAGGGGGAGAGCCTTTGCGCAGAGGTCTCATTACAGAAGGAATCAGTTCACAGGTCTTGTCCTAAATGCTCAGACTTCTTTATGCTGCAGGAGAAAACCTTGAGGGGTAAAGTTCCCCAGATTCATAAATTCTTTGCTTTGTATTATAATGGTGTAGAATATGTCTATATAGTATGATAGGATTGCAGTGGGGTGCTCCTGTTATTTAAGATGTCTGCTTTTTTTCCTGCCAAAACAATGTGCTCTTCAGTCCCCTCTCTTATGCGCAATACTGAACTGCTATTTCTCAAAAATATTAAATCTTTCTAAAGAAACAGCAGTGATGTGTTTCCACCAAAGCTGGTAGGAGAACCAGGTCTGACCTGACCATCTATACACCCTACAGTGGGTTTTCCTTGGCTCAGTGTCCTGTCTTCACTGACAGCTTCTCACAAGTAAAGTCCAAGGATTCCTAGGAGTGTCCCTGCCTGATACCTGAAAACTAGAAATTCAGAACCTGGCAATCAGGGGAAAGGGCCACAGCACTGAGGAAGAAGGGACGGGGCTGGAGCAAGGTATGAGGAGACAGGATGCTGAGCATTGTCAGCAAGAGACAGCTTAACTTTTCCAGCTGCTTCTTCAATGTTCTATTGAGACTGGGGTTCTCAACACATTTATCTAGTACCTGTTCTGCTTTGTTTCAAATTTAGTTCTTATAAACCTCCCATTTTATCCATCAAAGTGAGTCTCTGGGAAGTTAAATGAATTGCCCGAGTTCACAAAGGAAACCACAGGCAGAGTAGGAATTCCCAGCCCCAAAGAACTGAAGCCTGGGCAGTAGTTCCACAGATCAAAGAGCCTGCTCAGAGGGTCAAGGGTTGGTTCAGGGCTCAGGCAGTTCTGGGGGACAAGGGGAAGGGGAGGAGACAAGAAGGAATGGACACTTTGGCTGCCGCCTCAGAGGGACCAGCAAACGATGAGACTTCCAGACTCACCCAGTAATCTGCCACTCCTCTGAGCCATGATTTTTATCCTACCAGTTTCACCCCTGTCCCGTGCCCCCCTTCACACACATCTCTTTTATCCACTCAAAGCGTTCTCTCCCTCGTCCTGGATCCCAAAGGGAACTCCCACCTGCTGGTTGGAAAGCCTTGTTGCAACAAAAGATTCTTCTTAGGCTGAAATCCCAGGAGAGAGAGAAGGGGGAAGATGGGAGAGAAGAGAAGATAAGGAACTCAGACCGATGCCATATTTCTTCAAGAGGGTGCCTCAACAGGGGCTACCATCTGGGGGTAACTCCTTGTCTTCCTTCTGTACCTTCTTGCTCCTGCTAGCTCTCCCTCCAAGGCCCTGCATTCCTCAACAGAAACCCAGCCCTGCAGAGTCCTAGCTAGTGTCTGTCCTGCAGCCCCAACATGAATGGAGGAGCAGCCACCTCGTGGATGAGACCATTCCTCTAACCCAGGGACATGCCCTGTGGGGCAATGGTGGAAGCTCTCACCCACCCAGTGTCTCCAGGGTGGAGACTCACAGCCTTGGGGGAAAGTCTCCCACTTCCCTGAGATATGGGGTTGAAAGCTAGAATACCCTCAAGCACTTCGCTTGACTTCAAGGGAGAAAACTCCTAAGATTTTTTTTTTCTGTTCCAGGCATCATTGTACCCCACTTTTGAAGTTCTGGACTGAGAATTATTTTAAAACTCGCATCAGCTCAATTCTCATGCTGTTCTACTTGAAGGCAAATATTTTACTTCATAAGGCATTAGTGATTGTTTTTTCAAAGACTCAGCCTGGAAAGAGTCTCCCTGGACCCTTCCTCTCTGAGGCAGGGTCCCAGCAGGCTGACTTTACATATTCAGAATAAAGCTGCCCAAGGCCAGGTCTCCAGCCTTCATCAGTATGTCTTTGCATGTGGTACAGAATGTGTGTCCGTGTGCTTGTGTGCAATACAGAGTCTCTCACTTGGGCTGGTTCTGGAATGCCCATCTGTTGGTCATATACTCGCAGAGAAAGGAGCCTAGTGCAAAAAAAATCAGTGTCTACACGTCAGTCGTACCTCCCAACCCCCTCGGTAAACTCTAGCCCTGCATTTTGCACAGAGCGTCAGGAGTCTGCCTTGCTCAAAGCTGAGCCAGAGGGAAAGTGAGGGAGGAGATAACCCAGCTCTTTTCTCTCGGTAAAACCCAGAGAAGTGTTTTACTAACGGAAACAGTGCCATACGAGTCCCATTTAGTGTCCACATCGGTTGGTGCGGCTTCTTTACAGCTCAGAGACACCCTAAAGGAGCCACCTCTGTGGTTAAAATTCCCTCATTGGACACTGCTGTGGAGTTGGGGCGGGCACTGAAGTTAGGGCTCTGCCGGGAGTCCTGTTAAGCGCGTTTCCACTGGTGGAGGGAATCATCACACCCACAACAAGGAGCAGGAGCAAAGGGAATCCTCCAGACATGAAGGACCTCTTTTCTAGTCAGTTTCTGGTAATAAAAGCAACCCCCTCATCAGGCGAGCTGGCTGACCATCTTCTCTAAGAGCCTCAGTTGACAGACTGGCTTTGCATTTTGCACCTGTATGTGTGTGTTACTTTGCCTTCGAAGACCTTAAACTTGAAGAAATTATAATGCCACCCCCCCACCCTCATATAATTCAATATTTTTCACAGTCTAAAAACTTAAGGAACTTTAACAAAATTCTGATTTGTTTTCCCTAAAGCTAGTTATAGTATTTTTTGAAAATGACAGACACTAAATTGTTTTATTTGGGGGCTGACCTTGCTTTGCTGATATACCCTAGTTCATGTTCAGTGTGACTGACAGCAGCCCAGGGTTTGTCCTGGGCCTCTGCTTCAAGTTTAAAAATCATAACAGATTTTTATCTGTTATAAAAGGCCTCAGGGTTATAAGCATACATAGTTCTGCAGGTTCTTGGGAAGAAGGAAAAAATCAGCTTTATTTTGTTTTCAATAACTCTATTATCACAATTAAGAATATTTAGGAATTAACGAGTTCAGTTAAACATATTTCTGGCTCTTAGGAACGAGGTTTCCAAAAGAGAAGCTTAGTGGGGCATCAGTATTATCTGCGAAGTGGATGACTTTCCAGTTTGTTTCTAAAGTTCTCATTGTTCTTCAAGGCAGAGATCACTCAAGTGCTGGTGTATACTGAAACATCCTGCAATTGCTGGAGGGCCATCTCTTCTCAAGGCAACTCTCCAGTACACAGAGACTAAAGTCAAATGAAATACATATTTCAGAATGTCCCATCAAAGAGCCGACAATGGAATTGCATCCAGTAACTAACTACACCCCCATCTGTGACTTTCAAAGAAATGTCTCTCTTCTTGACACAAGATGCTGAATATCAGAGATTCTGTTTTGCTCAAATAAAACTGTTCCTGTGTTATTGAATCTCTTTGCATTTTTATTCACAGTGCCCTTGATTAGAAATGCCTTTCAGGTCCACCAATACAGGAGTCCACACATCAGACTGGCGCTTCCATCTTATTGTCCATGTTGGTCTGAAACAGTCCTAGAAATCAAAAGGAAGTTTATTGATTAGACCTGTGTAACACAGGTCACATGATCAGAAACCGAAGGTGGGCAAATCCTCATTATTTCTTAGATTTAGCATTTTTTTGTTTTTGTGGCTACAGAGGAAAGTTGCTGATAAATGCAGCTTCATGTGATACAAGAAACTTGCTACTTTTGGTCTTGTTTTGTTTCCAATCTGATTCATTGAAGAGAAACAGATTACAATGAGATTTAATCATCAAAGCCCAGAGATACTAGCCATATTGAATTAATTTGCAGACACTTCAGACAATTCAAATCATGGATTCAGAACCCATAAGAATGTATTATCAATATCATCCTGTCTTTATTTAAAAGGCAAACACTTTGCTCATCGTGGATTTTTCCCCTTAACTTTGACTTTTTTTTAATATTGCATTAAAATATTTTATTACTGAGTTTTTGGTACCTATTAATAGTACAACTGCTATCACTTGCCTCTCCCTAGTCCAGACCCTCGTGCATACTTTTCCTAAGAATCTCAGAAGGAAGACAGAAGCCCTGTTTGAAGAATATGGTTATATAAGATTTATATCCTCCTCAATAGGGAAACAGCAAAAATGGTTCTGAAAATCTCTTAAATGAGACCTTCCAAGACTTTGAAGATGCCACTAAACCAATAGTAAAGCCACCTTCTCTTGTGCAAGTTTACTGTAAGTTTCACTTTTGAGCAATGCGCAGTTCTAGGGGACACCGTTCTGGTTTTGTTTTTGTTTCGTCTACACCGGGTCTTCGTTGCTACATTCAGGTCTCTCTGGTTGTGGTGAGCAGGGGCGTCTCACTGCGGCGGCCACCGGGTCTTCGTTGCTACATTCAGGTCTCTCTGGTTGTGGTGAGCAGGGGCGTCTCACTGCGGCGGCCACCGGGTCTTCGTTGCTACATTCAGGTCTCTCTGGTTGTGGTGAGCAGGGGCGTCTCACTGCGGCGGCCACCGGGTCTTCGTTGCTACATTCAGGTCTCTCTGGTTGTGGTGAGCAGGGGCGTCTCACTGCGGCGGCCACCGGGTCTTCGTTGCTACATTCAGGTCTCTCTGGTTGTGGTGAGCAGGGGCGTCTCACTGCGGCGGCCACCGGGTCTTCGTTGCTACATTCAGGTCTCTCTGGTTGTGGTGAGCAGGGGCGTCTCACTGCGGCGGCCACCGGGTCTTCGTTGCTACATTCAGGTCTCTCTGGTTGTGGTGAGCAGGGGCGTCTCACTGCGGCGGCCACCGGGTCTTCGTTGCTACATTCAGGTCTCCCTGGTTGTGGTGAGCAGGGGCGTCTCACTGCGGCGGCTTCTCTTGCTGCAAAGAGCAGCAGCTCTGCAGCAGGTGGGATCTTTCTGGACCAGAAATCAAACCCATGTGCCCTGCACTGGCAGATGGATTCCTAACCACTGGACCACCAAGGAAGTCCAGGTGCCGCAGCTCTCACCATAGTCTAATCAGTGCTGCTCAGGACTGCTGCCAGTTCACAAGCTACTGATTTCAGGTCCATCATTAAATAACGAGCTTGCATCAAAGTTTAAATCCACTGTGTCCCTAAGCATGCTGTTTAGTGCAGCTTTTTGGTTTGTTTTTTCCCTCAGCAATACTTTCTCGGTGAAGGAAAGTGCATTGATTTATATTCTGATCCCAGCTCCTTGTCAACTTGCACTTTGAATAGCAGTTATCCAAATGAGAGGGGCTCCCTGTGGATGTGAAAAGCCAAATCTGCGCAACTGAACATGGACGCTGTGTTTTCACCTCTCTTTGCCTTCTTAATAGTTCTGGTAGCAAAACTAGGAACAAAGAGATGTCTTTGAAAACAGCCCCCTTTCAACCCTTCTTTAATCCTCACCCCTTTTCCTTACATCTTTAACATTCAAAACTTTCCCTTTCCCTTTCTAGGGCAAAGGTTCTATTACACTATTTTGGTTTAAGAGTGATAGGTCCCTTTCCCACAATGACTTCTGTCCTCCTGGGACCAAGCACACAATGTCTATTTATTAAAAATTAAATATGGAGTAGACAGATGCTCTATTGTTAAAACTAAATACAAATAAACTCTAGGCTTGCTGATGGCTTACAACATTAATTAACAGCATCCTTGTTATTGATAATAAACCCACAGCAAGGAAGAGTTTCTTTTCCCAGCCATCAGTGACAATATCCTAAAACCACTGTATCTCTGAGGATACTGGAAAATAGGGGATTGACCACTTTCCCCAAAAGTCTGACTGAGGTGATACAGAGCCAAAAGAATTGGATTGAAGTCTCATAAAGGAAGAGGAAGTAGAAAGTCTGTCATCAAATTTTGCTTGGAGACTAGAATTTTAACCTAAACTTAGATGTGTGGCCATTGACAGAAGGGATAGTTCCCATAGTGAGACTTTCACTGACTGTAAAGATGTAAATTTTAAGATCAATGTTCTCTGAAAAATTGTTAAAAAATAAAGTAGAAAAAAAAACACAACACAGTAGGTCTAGAGAGGCCAAAATGGAAGTCTACATTTGTTAAATTGAAATATAGTTAATTTACAATGTTGTATTAGTTTCAAGCATATAGCATAGTGATTCAGTTATACATACATATATATATACACACATATTTTCATATTCTTTTCCATTATAAATTATTACAAAATAATGAGTACAGTTCCCTGTGCTGTACAGTAGGTCTTTGTTGTTTATCTATTTTATATATTAGATCAGATCAGATCAGTTGCTCAGTCATGTCCAACTCTTTGCGACCCCATGAATCGCAGCACGCCAGGCCTCCCTGTCCATCACCAACTCCCAGAGTTCACTCAAACTCACGTCCATCGAGTCAGAAATGCCATCCAGCCATCTCATCCTCTGTCGTCCCCTTCTCCTCTTGCCCCCAATCCCTCCCAGCATCAAAGTCTTTTCCAATGAGTCAACTCTTCACATGACGTGGCCAAAGTACTGGAGTTTCAGCTTTAGCATCATTCCTTCCAAAGAAATCCCAGGGCTGATCTCCTTCAGAATGGACTGGTTGGATCTCCTTGCAGTCCAAGGGACTCTCAAGAGTCTTCTCCAAAACCACAGTTCAAAAGCATCAATTCTTCGGCGCTCAGCCTTCTTCACAGTCCAACTCTCACATCCATACATGACCACAGGAAAAACCATAGCCTTGACTAGACGGACCTTTGTTGGCAAAGTAATGTCTCTGCTTTTGAACATGCTATCTAGGTTGGTCATAACTTTCCTTCCAAGGAGTAAGCGACTTTTAATTTCATGGCTGCAGTCACCATCTGTAGTGATTTTGGAGCCCAGAAAAATAAAGTCTGACACTGTTTGCACTGTTTCCCCATCTATTTCCCATGAAGTGGTGGGACCAGATGCCATGATCTTCGTTTTCTGAATGTTGAGCTTAAAGCCAACTTTTTCACTCTCCACTTTCACTTTCATCAAGAGGCTTTTGAGTTCCTCTTCACTTTCTGCCATAAGGGTGGTGTCATCTGCATATCTGAGGTTATTGATATTTCTCCCAGCAATCTTGATTCCAGCTTGTGTTTCTTCCAGTCCAGCGTTTCTCATGATGTACTCTGCATAAAAGTTAAACAAACAGGGTGACAATATACAGCCTTGATGTACTCCTTTTCCTATTTGGAACCAGTCTGTTGTTCCATGTCCAGTTCTAACTGTTGCTTCCTGACCTGCATACAAATTTCTCAAGAGGCAGATCAGGTGGTCTGGTATTCCCTTCTCTTTCAGAATTTTCCACAGTTTATTGTGATCCACACA
>NW_011495020.1:8687901-8688474 GCF_000754665.1 Bison bison bison
ACAGGTCAAAGGCTTTGGCATAGTCAATAAAGCAGAAATAGATGTTTTTCTGGAACTCTCTTGCTTTTTCCATGATCCAGCGGATGTTGGCAATTTGATCTCTGGTTCCTCTGCCTTTTCTTTTCTTTCTTTCTTTTTTTTTTTTTTGAATGTTAATTTTTTTTAAATTTTATTTTATTTTTAAACTTTACATATTGTATTAGTTTTGCCAAATATCAAAATGAATCTGCCACAGGTATACATGTGTTCCCCATCCTGAACCCTCTGCCTTTTCTAAAACCAGCTTGAACATCTGGAAGTTCACGGTTCACGTATTGCTGAAGCCTGGCTTGGAGAATTTTGAGCATTACTTTACTAGCGTGTGAGATGAGTGCATTTGTGTGGTAGTTTGAGCATTCTTTGGCATTGCTTTCTTTGGGATTGCAATGAAAACCGACCTTTTCCAGTCCTGTGGCCACTGCTGAGTTTTCCAAATTTGCTGGTATATTGAGTGCAGCACTTTCACAGCATCGTCTTTCAGGATTTGGAATAGCTCAACTGGAATTCCATCACCTCCACTAGCTTTGTTCCTGT
>NW_011495020.1:8688574-8714285 GCF_000754665.1 Bison bison bison
TAGGTCAGTGATCACACCATCGTGATTATCTGGGTCGTGAAGATCTTTTTTGTACAGTTCTTCTGTGTATTCTTGCCATCTCTTCTTAATATCTTCTGTTTCTGTTAGGTCCATACCATTTCTGTCCTTTATCAAGCCCATCTTTGCATGAAATGTTCCTTTGGTATCTCTGATTTTCTTGAAGAGATCCCTAGTCTTTCCCATTCTGTTGTTTTCCTCTATTTCTTTGCATTGATTGCTGAAGAAGGCTTATATTTTAATCCCAAACTCCTAATTTATCTCCTTGCCCCTCACTCTGGAACTCTACATTTTTGACAGGAAACATTTCTGCTTCTGCAAAGACTTATTTTTTAATAAAGTTTTAATTAATGCTATAAAATTTTCTTCCTTTCATTGGGGAATTTTTCAAATGCTCACAATATTATTCTGGTGAGTTCCTGTAATTTTGTAGACAGTTTCTCAGCAATATTATTCTATCTTCCAGGTGAAAACTGAATTATTTGTTTGGAATAATCCTAAGGGTTTCTGAAACTGACCTCCCTGCTCAGGATGGACCTGGGGAGTTTGGACCATGGGAAAAGCTAACAGTTTGAGAAACCTTGGAGATCTTAAAGGATCATTAAACCTTCAGTTTCTCCTACTCCATGTTTAAGAGCAAAGAGCTATATGCTATATATAGTATAGCAAAGAGCTGTATTATATAAATATAATAAAAATATTTATTAAGGAATTGAATTGTTTTAGTAAGAACTCCAAATTAACAAGATGATGGTGTTAGGTTGCATAAAGAAATTTTAAAGTCAACACAGAGAAAGCTTTGTTCTAGCACAGGAATTGCTTCTTGAGCCTTGGGGATCAAACGCATAAATCCTTCATTAGGTATAATGATAGCTATATAACACTTCACGTTTTCTATCACACTATGTATTTTATGCCTGGCCATTCTCCATCAATTTAAGTTGTTCTCCAAATTTATGTACAGCAGTAAAACTAGTAACTAAATTACAGATTTTACCAAAGGAAAAGATTTTACTATTCTCTAGCGAGTCTTAGTACTGAGGACCAATAGCCTCTTATTTCTTAAGCAATGTTGCCATCTGGTGGTTACCTCTATACATATCCCAAACCTAAGTGAACTAAGGAGACCTTGAGATTGGAATTGATTTATAGTGCAGAATTTCTTTTAATTGTGAATCAAATTGGTTAAAGAGGAGGCGATTATCTCTCCTCCCCAATTTTACATTATTGTTTTTTTGTCTTTTGGCCACATTTGGCTATTCACTGAACAAAAGCTAAACCAAACAAGGAAACTTTAAGAAGAAAATTAATCATTATTTCCACCAAAGCACCACGTATTTCAAATATTGGCATGTTCAATTTGGCTCCGCTATATCAATTTTTTCCTGGAGATTTTCAGAACTTTCTTTTCAACACTAAGATACCGAAGTGATGAGAGATGATATTGGGGCCTGAAAACAGAAAAAGTGCTTTAGTCTTTACAAATATAAACTGCTGCTGCTGCTGCTAAGTCGCTTCAGTCGTGTCCGATTCTGTGCGACCCCACAGAGGGCAGCCCACCAGGCTCCCCCGTCCCTGGGATTCTCTAGACAAGAACACTGGAGTGGGTTGCCATTTCCTTCTCCAGAATATAAACTGAGACAGGTTCATTTCTGATTTTCTCTTTGGGACATTTGGTGAGTAAACAGAAAAGGCCAAATTTGCCTCCTCTATTTAACATTTGGGAAAATTCCAGTTGAGGTGGGCCACCTGTGAGGTCTAATGCTTGGATGTCAGTTTCACTCTCTTTTAGATTTTCTCTAGAGACTCATATGAATAATAATAAAGCTGTTCCTAAGTCTGACTCATCCAGGTGACTAGCTCCATTTGGCAGACAACATGACTAGGTGAACTGTGGCCGACGGGGACCGTTATTCTGTGACTCTTTCATAATACGCAGTGAACACGGGGTGGAAGGGAACGACTTATGAAATACACATTCTGACAGCTCAACAAAGAAGCCATCCAAATAAGAAGTGCAAGAGAGGACATTTTTAACCTCTAGGGAAGAAAAGTAAAATTTCTCTTCTCTTTTGTTCTCTTTTACTGAAAATCTAATTATATAGCAACATTTTTATATGTATGTATACAGATGAAGTGGAGAAGGCAATGGCACCCCACTCCAGTACTCTTGCCTGGAAAATCCCATGGACCGAGGAGCCTGGTAGGCTGCAGTCCATGGGGTCGCTAAGAGTCGGACACGACTGAGCGACTTCACTTTCACTTTTCACTTTCATGCATTGGAGAAGGAAATGGCAACCCACTCCAGTGTTCTTACCTGGAGAATCCCAGGGACGGGGAAGCCTGGTGGGCTGTCATCTCTGGGTTGCGCAGAGTCGGACATGACTGAAGCGACTTAGCAGCAGCAGCATACAGATGAAGAGTGCATATACTAAATTGTCAGTAGGGCTTCCCTGGTGGCTCAGAAGTTAAAGCGTCTGCCTGCATTGTAGGAGACCTGGGTTCGATCCCTGGGTTGGGAAGATCCCCTGGAGAAGGAAATAGCAACCCACTCCAGTATTCTTACCTGGAGAATCCCATGGATGGAGGAGCCTGGTGGGCTACAGTCCACGGGGTCGCAAAGAGTTGGACACAACTGAGCAACCACTCACTCACTCACTACCTATTATTGGAGTACAGGAAATAATTTAATATTCTCAGAGGCTTTTAAATTAATTTATTATTTTCCATTTAGAAAGTAAAGGACAGCATAATACATGCAATAAATTATTTCTGTAATATTCTGCTTGTAAGTCATTAAGCCAGACCTAGACCAGTGTTTTTCAAACTTGTCTGCTGATGTTAAAATACAGATGCCCCTGGAGATTCTGATTCAGTGTGCATGGAGTGGCATCCAAGAATCTCTCCTTGACTAGTT
This sequence comes from Bison bison bison, assembly GCF_000754665.1. Taxonomy (NCBI): domain Eukaryota; kingdom Metazoa; phylum Chordata; class Mammalia; order Artiodactyla; family Bovidae; genus Bison; species Bison bison. The sequence goes on from NW_011495020.1 coordinate 8,691,510, forward strand.
TGCCAAGTGATTTTCATCATCAAACAAATTTGGAAAGTATTAGTCAACATTTTTACTGAAGTGACTAAAGATGTAAGCATAATCACTACTCAGACTTACTGGAAGTTGAGTATAATTTAAGAATTGTCATTTTTAATAACCCAAATATTCAAAACTTTAGAAAATAATTATTTAAAAGTTTTTACAAAATTCATGCTTTATATGAATAAGGATGCAAATTCATCTTTATAAGGAATGCAATTTGGTGTGTTCTAATTTTGAATAATATCCATTTGTCTCTTTCATCGATTCATAATTACATTAAAGTTTAGGTACCTGTTTGTAAGAAGTGTAAATGGATTTTCACTAGAGAGATTAACTTGGAAAACAAAAGCCTGAAAAAGAAAACAGAAGAGAACAAGAGAGAGAAAATAGAAGTGAAGGTTAAGGTATAACATGTAAGGGATTAAAGGAGAAACATGGAATGCTGGAAAAGCAACACTGACATAAACACTGAGTTTTTATGATACAATTTATAGAAGGGTGAAAAAAACAAGAGGAAAGGCTAAGCAAAAGTATAAAGATATAGACATAAATAAATAAGAGATTTCCATTCTGAGCCTTTTATTCCATAGTAAATTTATTGGGTGAAAAGTCTGTTTATCTGTGACAAGAGTCAGAATTCTTCCCTCCCTTGTAAAAGCTGATAAAACCTAACTCCTAGTGGTCACAGCATCTATGATTCTAGAAAACAGTAGGTCTTAGGAAGCGTTTCCTGAAATAGGTCTTCCAGAACAGCACCTCTTCAAGAACTCCATGAAGAAAAAGGCTTCCATGGAAAAATTAATTTGGAGAACCTACACGACATTCTCCTTGAAGTTCCCCACAAACAGTAGAAGAGTCAAGGCTCTGAAGAATCCCAGAGAGACGATTTGTGTGAAGACCAGGGAACACATTGCAGGGCTGGGTTCCCTGGTCTAAGAAGATGGAAGCAGCCCCAGCATTCCAACACCAGCAGTCATTGCAGAAGGGTCCACTTCATCCAGTGGCACTCAAGATCTTCTGACAACTACAACCTTTTCAAAAATATACTTCACATCACATTGCAAGACATTATTTTGGTTGTTTCACTAAAATTATAGCTTAAACTATACTGAAATGAAGCTTTAACATACTCATTTATCATATTTTTTGTTGCTCACCTAATAGGAGATGGAGTTAGCTGCCTGGCTGACATACTAATTGCCAGTGATATTATGGAAAGTATGATGTTCATTCTGGCAACATTAAGAGAAAATTTTTGAGCATGAAATTACCCAATCACATTGCATTTGAAAGAAGAAAATTCATTCCTGCCTCATTTTCAAGGCCCCTATTCACTCACTGCGTTAAGGCTTCACCGCTTTGGTATTTAAATGGCGTATATTGAATGTCACTTATCCATATGGCCCCTGGACTCATATTTCAATGATCTAATGCAGTTTGGAATACTAGTTTCTTAGAATCTCTATAACACATTACCCTTAATTGTAGGTATGATATTATTTAAAGTCACACTACTACGAAGTCTTTCATTTGACTCAAAATGTATAGAATGCTATTGGCAGCAATCTGCCTCATGAAGGATCCACAGGGTGCCTAAAAGTGAATTATAATGGTCCGCAACTTGCCTCGTTTTTTAGGAATATAGTAGGTGGAACACAAAGTAGGGGAACAAGAAGTGTTAGATGGATCTCTGAGCCCCCCTCCCCACACTCATTTTATTGTTCATGATGATCTTAGGATTATAGTTTCAGTGTATACCTGTTAAAAGACTAATTCACCTGTGGATGACATAAACTGAGTTACATTCTCTCATGAAGTTCACCATGCTTCTCCTATTGTGGTAGGAGAAGTTCTTGCATAACTTTCTTGTATATAGATATTTGTCCTCAAATTAATTCAATTGATATGTAGCTCTCTTTTAAATTTACTCTACTGACTTATTTTTCTCTTTCTTCCATCATATATGCTATGACAGGAAAAACAAAGGAATGCAATTGAACATGACATTAAGCTCAGAAGAGCCAGGACCTTGTCTATCAGTGTATCCCTAGCAGTGTATACTGTATCTATCACCCAGGAGAAGCTCATTGAACTTGCGAGTGTATGAATGAAAGAACAAACAAACAAAGCAATAAACAAAAGAAATGATGCAGTAGGCCATCGAGGAACAAAAGAAAACATGATGAACTATTATTTCGAAATAAAAAGCCTTGAAGGAAGACTGTATGGTGAACTTGATGAATGGTTTCCTTACCTTTTTTACAGTGTGGATCACAACAAACTGTGCAAAATTCTTAAAGAGATGGGAATACCAGACCACTCGACCTGTCTCCTAAGAAATCTGTATGCAGGTAAAGAAGCAACAGTTAGGACTGGACATGGAACAACAGACTGGTTCCAAATCGGGAAAGGAGTACATCAAGGCTGTATATTGTCACCCTGCTTATTTAACTTATATGCAGAATACATCAAGAGAAATGCAGGGCTGGATGAAGCACAAGCTGGAATCAAGATTGCTGGGAGAATTATCAATAACCTCAGATATGCAGATGACAGAAAGTGAAGAGGAACTAAAGAGCCTCTTGATGAAAGTGAAAGAGGAGAGTGAAAAAGTTGGCTTAAAACTCAACTTTCAGAAAACTAAGATCATGGCACCCAGTCTCATCATTTCATGGCAAATAGATGGGGAAACAATGGAAGCAGTGACAGACTTAATTTTTTGGGGCTCCAAAATCACTGCAGATGGTGACTGCGGCCATGAAATTAAAAGATGCTTGCTCCTTGGAAGAAAAGCTATGACCAACCTAGACAGCAAATTAAAAAACAGAACAAAGGTCCATCTAGTCAAACCTATGGTTTTTCCAGTGGTCATGTATGGATGTGAGTTGGACTATAAAGAAAGCTGAGTGCAGAACAACTGATGCTTTTGAACTATAGTGTTGGAGAAGACTCTTGAGTCCCTTGGGCTGTAAGGAGATCCAACCAGTCAATCCTAAAGGAAATCAGTCCTGAATATTCATTGGAAGGACTGATGCTGAAGCTGAAACTCCAATACTTTGGCCACCTGATGTGAAGAACTGACTGATTGGAAAAGACCCTGATGCTGGGGAAGATTGAAGGTGGGAGGAGAAGGGGATGACAGAGGATGAGATAGTTGGATGGCATCACTGACTCGATGGACATGAGTTTAAGTAAGCCCCAGGAGTTGGTGATGGACAGGGAAGCCTGGTGTGCTGCAGTCCACGGGGTTGCAAAGAGACAGACACCACTAAGAGACTGAACTGAACTGACACCTGGATTCCTTGTGGGGAGCAACTGAAATCATGTGCGTGAAAACTATAAAAACAGTATAGAACTACTCAGGAAGTGTGTCTCGAATATGAAGACAATGAATTGTGAATAAACTAAAGCTGACAATTAAGCTATAGCAAGAACTGCAGCATCACAGAGTCAACCCCAGAGCAGAGGTGCTGCTGATATTTTTTGAGGGCATTTGCAGCCATGGTTCAGGCCTCAGAGAAGGGAGGTAGATGAAGGGAATCTGCAAGGGGAGCATATGATTGCAAAGAACTTATAGGTACAGAAAAATTTTTTTCTTGATTTTATTATTAGAGGTTAAACTGATAATACAATAACTAACATTTACCCAGGTTACAATAAAAGTTTATCATTTTTCAAAGTCACCAAGGTTAAGGTGCATGCCTTGATGAAATGAGTATAGGTCAGCCGCCTTCTGTTTTTGGACCCTTTCCACAAATTATTCTAGACTAACTGTCAGGCCCCGTGCAGTTACAGTTCAAATCAAAGACTTGGGAAATGGCAAGCGGCCTGACATGATACAGAGCAAATAAACTGAGTACATACAACATTTTTCCCAACCAGGTGCATTCCCACATTTCAGTCCTAAAAAAAATTCTGATATGTAGGAATTCTCATTACTTAGTGAGATTTTAGAAAAGACCTTTTAGCCCATAACACAAAGTAATTGATTTATGGTTTTAATATATACCAGCTTTGCCAGGCATGTATTTACTATGCAAATCAAGGCACTGCCGTAAGTTATTATTCAAAACTTCACCAAGAGTTGTTCACCATTTCAGAAAACCCCTGGCATCAGTGTTTCTGACGTCACCAATACAACGAACACTGATCTGCATTTGTAGCTGGTAATTCTACATACAGGTGCAAGTGTCTGATGACTTCACTGTACCTTCTAGGATCATTATACCCAAGCCTTTTCGTTGAAATACATTCTTTTATTAAAATACATTATTAAAATACATTTATTGAAATACATTGTTTTATTAAAAATTTCCCTTTTTTCTGTTTATATTACAGCTTGAGTACTGTATCCACTGTTTAAAAGCATATATGCCTATAATCATACTAATTTTGAACTTCATTTCAGAATGGCCAGAATACATATTATGAAAGGAGGCACTGAGTCTGGGAGGGTGAGCAGAACTACCGATCCCATCCACCTGCTTCAGTGAAACTGAGGCTCAGAGAGGTGCAGTAACTTGCTTCAGGCCACCAAGCAAGCTGAGGACCAAGTCAAAACTGGATCTGCCTGGACACTGAGCTCTTCTATCAGCACTGGGCCCTGCCTCAAAATGATGACTACACAAATGCAGAGGGGAGAACAATTAAGCTTGCACTTCAGAATAAATTGGTGGCTCAGACTGTAAAGAATCTGCCTGCAACGTGGGAGACCCAGGTTTGATCCCTGGGTCAGGAAGATCCCCTGGAGGAGGGCATGGCAACCCACTCCAGTGTTCTTGCCTGGAGAATCCATGGACAGAGGAGCCTGGTGAGCTGCAGTCCATGGGGTCACAAAGAGTCGGACACGACTGAGTGACTAACACTTCCACTTTCACTTTCAGAATAAATTGGTGACCATTAGACCAAGGGGTGGAGGCTAGAGAGGTCTCTCCCTTGCCTGTGTCCCAACACAAGAGACAGATGCTTTAGAGAAGTTTTCCTTTTTGTTATCTGAGGGGGTTTTCGTTTTGTTTTTTATTTGTTTTCACCTAAATAGCCCCAGCTGCTGGTTCTGGCTGAACTTATGCAAACTGAGCTGTGACCGATTTGGCGCTTCTCTCTAAAAGGCACACGGCAAAAGTTGCTGTTTGCGAAGATTGCATTTAAAGACAGCATTAAAATGGACAAAAAAAAAAGCAAAAACAACATTACTTATCATTCCATCAAGAGCTTGAACTTCTTCAACAGTACTTCACAGTGAAGAAATCAAGGGACAGACGTTCTATTTAAAAGCTACAAATGGTTCCCTTAGCTTTTAGCCTTGAGTTTCAGTTTCAGTCAGACGGAGTTCTTTTTTTCTTTTTAAGATTTAAAAAAAACTTTTTCTTCTTTAGTACATTTTTCTAAATTGAATTTTTCACAAAGCAAAAATCAAAAATAGTGCTATTTTATTTTTTAATTGTTTAGCATAGCTAAATGTCATGTATTAATCAGCTATTCAATGAGAACTCTTCTGCATTTCAGGCATGCCCCTTTCTTTATTTTTTTAATGGAAACACATTTCATTTTAGATACAGCAGTGTGTACAAGTCAATCCCAAACTCCTAATCTATCCCTCCCCCTTCCCACCCTTCTCCCAGTGTAACCATAAATCTGTTCTGTAAGTCTGGTGAGTCTGTTTCTGCTTTGTAAATAAGCTCATTTGTATTACTTTTTAGGTTCCATGTGTAAGCAATATCACACAATGTTTATCTTTCTGTCTGACTTACCTCACTTAGCATGGTAATCTGCAGGTCCACCCATGTTACTACAAATGGCGTTAGTTCATTCTTTTAAATGCCTGGGTAGTATTCCATTGAATGTATGTACCAGTCTCCTTTATCCATTCATCTGTTGATGTATACTAAGGTTGCTTCCATGTCTTGGCTGTTGTAAATAGTGCTGCTATGAACACTGGGGTGCATGTGTCCTTTCGAATACATGTTTTTCACTGGTTGGATGCCTAAGAGTGGGATTGCTGGGTTATATCGGTAGCTCTATTTTTACTTTCTTAAGGAACCTCCATACTGTTCTCCATAGTGACTGCATCAGTCTACATTCCCACCATTGGTGTCAGATGGAGTTCTTAGGAGATGTGAGTTTATAACCAACTAAGCAGAATAGGTAAAAGATGTCAGAATGTCAGGTAGCTTTTATATTTAACATGTACATTAAAACTGCATTCAGAAACATTCCCAGGAGATAAACACAAGGTAACTAACATAGTCTCCAAGTTAGCTCCTACCCAAATCACCACTCCACATTTATGAAACAAGAGAACTCTCTCAAGTAGGTAGCTTCAACCAACAGTGCTGAACTAAACCAAACGGGGCACTTCACTCCACAGTAGGAAAATAGAAGACAACCAATGAACTATACTTTCCTAAATCATCATCATGTACATGTAGCCTGACGTCCCTGTTATGCTATAAGTTCCCCAACTTGAGACTGGGGCTCTCTTCCAAGTCCCCAAAGAAAATAAAAACACCCCAGATTGTTTCCCAGCTAAATCTAAAACCGGCAATTATAATATTTATGATCACTCTGCAAATTGAAACGACTCTTCTTGTCTTTTGGACATAGCACAGTAAAAGTTTTTCACTTAAGTTGTTATAAAAGAGCCTTGTGTTTCAGATTGAGAATCCTGAACCTGTATAATGGACTTTGCTTCAAATGAATATGATCCTAAACACCTAGGCAATAGTTTTTATCAAATTAATGGAATCTGTATCTATAAAAATAAAATAAAATGCAATGTATCTGCAGTTACAAATGCACTAAGCCAAAACATTTAACTCTCTGTGTGAAGTGATACACAGAAGTGCCTTGTCACATTAGCTTAAGTGAGGTCTGAGGCAACACAGCAGGCAGGTGGGAGAGCTGCGTAAGCTGGCCATTGGAGTGTCCTGGGCAGAGGAAAATGGCTGGTGGTTTTAAAACCCTAGGGAGAAAAAGAAAGGACTCATTATTATGGTTGATTTTTTTAGACTTTCTTTTGAGAAGACCTAAACAAAAGATGGGGGGTTAATCCAAGTTTGAAAGTGAAAATGTTAGTCGCTCAGTCGTGTCCAACTCTTTGGGACCCTATGGACCTTATGGACTGTAGCCTGCCAGTCTCCAGGAAGCAAAACATTCATATTGCTGCTCCATGCTGAGTACTAAGAGAAGCATTAAAAAACAGAAACCTTGCTCCACCTAGACAATCCCACTTACTTGGAAATCCACATCTTATTGGAGAAGGACTCCGGCTTCGAGATATCTGGAAAATATAAAAGTGTAATGTGAACTACACAGTAGATGAAGCTCAAACAATGAATCCTTTTGATGTTTTTTCCCTAAATCCAGCTAAACAGTTGCTCTGAAGCAGTTTAGAGCTATGGTGGCTTTGCCCTTAAGTTTTTGCCCTATGATTCCTTTTATACTTTCTGAAGTGCATGTATACTCAACTTAGCTTAAATTATTTATTATTAATTAAAAGCTGGGCTCAATGGCCTGGGTTTTGTTGGCTTTTGTGGTGGTGGTTGTGTTGCTAAACATTTTTTGAGATTGGATGCTCACTGGCCATACTGAATTCCATGACTTCCAGAAGGTATTATTATAATTATGAAGATTAATTAAGGCTAAAATTATCAAACAGTCTCTGGCACATCCTTTATATGAATTATCTCATGTGTCCAAAATGCTGCCTATTAAAGGCAGTCCCTGGGAAGCCAGAAAATACTCACATGTCAAATCTCACCTTTGCTTTCAATGAGCAAAAGCCAGCTATCCCAGTTACCTACAAGCCTGACATGGCTCAGAAATAATTGACTGCAGGCATCATTCTTACTCTGAGCTTTCACTTTAAATAGACACTAGCAAAGATAGAGGCTGTTCTGCCTATGAAATCTCAAACAAGTCAATCAGATTAACCAAAAATATTTGTACCAGTCTTATTGTAAGGAGATGATGGCAGAAAGGGACAGAATTTTGGCAATAGTTTCACCTTTGAGAATGCATTTATTCTTATAAAAAGTTTTAAGTTTGTTTACCCGGGGGACAAAAGAAAGAGAGAGGAAGGGCTCAAACATGTATAGGTACTTGTCACAGAGGGACGCTGCCCATTGATAAATCTTCCAGTCAGTGTCCAGAGTTAAAATGTGTCGTGACTATAAGGACAAGTGGCTAATATTGCTCTTGCTTCTGATATAACACTTCCTCTTAGGATGAGGAGAATTTTTATTCTTCCAGTACAAAACTCATAAGATGTCTCTTTATCAGCCCATTAAGTGTACAATCCTTTTGCTTTTACCTATGGTAAATATTTATTCGGCAATAAGGATAATTAAGTTATATTAAAATCTGCAAGCGCAGAAGAACCATATCTGACACGCCTTTGCATATTCTCAGGCCATTTTATTCCTACGGATAGTCTTCCCCAACCCATAAAAACTCTGTAAGATCATATACCACCTCCCCCATGAACCAAATCCAGAGGGAATCACTGCCTCCTCTAACAGCTTTAGTACATGGTGCCTCTTTCATGGACTCTATCATATACCACATTCAGTTACTTTGTTTAAATCATACTGATCTTCCCATACTGATCTTCCTATTGAAACCCATTCAGGAAAGAGAACATGTTTTAATTATTTTTGTGTTGCCCCTCTCCTCCTAGTCTAGCATCCACACGGTACAGAAGAAATGTTTGATAAGAACTTTATTAAACATAATGTTTTGCTGAGAAGGGTTTAGAAGTGTAGGGGGCTAGAGTTGCATCACTAGAGATAATTTCAGAGAAATGGAGCCTTGACAAATGCGATCCTCCTTCTTCACCACTCTCCCCAAAACTAGGTTGAACAAATATTCAAAGAATTTTTATTTGAAGGAAAAGCAAATTGTTAGCCTATCTGGTATCCACATGTCTTAGTCCAGACACGTATTAAAAAGGCATTAACTAAATATTATGACTGAATGAGTGAACAGTGGTGATTCATAATAATGTTAGGTTTGGGGGATGTTATCACCACAGTCTTCAGAAGTGTTTTTGCTTTTTTTTTTTTTTCTTTGACAGACTTATTAGTAATCCTAAGAACAAATATGCAAGACTAATCTTAATTCTTCCTACTTTGAAATTTGGAGGAAAATCAATACCTGCAATTCCCTTTATACAGTATTGAAATCCAGATCATTTGAGCAACTTCTCCAAGCTCATACAAGAAGTTCTAGAGGAACCAGGGACTGGTGTGTGCAGAGATCAGTTGACTAAGATGTCCCATTCTCTGTTCAGAAAACTGATAGATAACTAATAGCCCATTTTCATTTAAAGATAAAAATAAAGCAATAAAATGCCTAATAAATAAAAAAAAATAACTACCTCTATTTCCTTCTTTCTAGAATGATAAATTCCTTAGCCCAAGATCAGATAGAAATTAACCTAAGGTGACTACAGCAGGTTCTCTTTCTACCTCCAGACTTACCATCACCTCTTTTATAGGTAACTGTGGATGAAAAAATACATACGATGATTTTGTGTAAAAACAATGAGACAGATACATACCATGCCTAAACCAATACGGGTACGAGGGCAGATAGGGCTTAAACTCCTGCTTCGACATCGACTTACAGATCGCACTGAATTCCACTGGGAAAAAAAAGAAAGAAAGAAAAATAGTCAGTGGTTTGTAAGAGCCCATGTGGCTTAAAACAATACTTATATCCCATAGAATGTACAAGAAATTTTCTGACATGATCACACTTGCCTGGTACTGGTCATCAGCACGAGGTGCACTAATTTCTTATAGCTGCACAATATTTGACAATAATTCTAGGATATTTCTCAATAAAATCTCCTTACAATGAACTTTGGGATATCCAAATTCTTGGTGCTAATGGAACTGTTGCAAGAAGGGAGACCCCTTCCAGGGCCTGAAACTGGGCTCTTGTCTAACACTCGGAAATGAATTGTCCGAGGAGACACATGAGTTGACAAAGCAAGAGATTTTATTGGGAAAGGGCACCCAGGTGGAGGGCAGTAGGGTAAGGGAACCCAGGAGAACAGCTCTGCCATGTGGCTCACAGTCTTGGGTTTTATGGTGATGGGATTAGTTTCCAGGTTGTCTTTAGCCAATCATTCTGACTCAAGAGTCTTTCCTGGTGGTGCAAGCCTTGTTCAGCCAAGATGGATGCCAGAGAGGAGGATTCTGGGAGGTGGTCGGACATGTGGTGTCTCCTTTTGACCTTTCCCGAACTCTTCCATTTGGTGGTGGCTTATTAGTTCCATGTTCCTTACCAGGACCTCCTGTCATAAAACAACGCATGCAAATGGTTACTATGGTGCCTGGTCAGGGTGGGCGGTTTCAGTCAGTGTGCTTCCCCTAACAACTCTCCCCTGAGAGACTTCATACTCAAGGTACTTCTTGGGAATTGGGGCGGAGGTCTTTCTTCTGTAACTTCTTCCTGCTGTGCATGGGCGTAGGCCTGCCTAGCAGAGCAGAAGTCTCTCTCTACCTGATCTAAGTCAAGGTATTTTTTGCCTAAAACCAGCATTCACCCTTGTAATAGCAGCAATTTAGTTCAAAACTGTTGGCTCCTCTCAGAGATGAAATAGAAAGGGGCCAAACAGGAGACCTAACAGGATGGTCATCTCTGGTCCCTAGAAACATTTGGGGTGAGGTCTGCAGGGTTTGTGACTTTTTTATTTTTTATTTTTTAGATTGATTGGTTTTTTAGATTGATTGCATGAGTTGTTTTATGACAGGAGGTCCTGGTAAGGAACATGGAGCTAATAAGCCACCACCAAATGGAAGAGTTTGGGAAAGGTTAAAAGGAGACACCACATGTCCGACCACCTCCCAGAATCCTCCTCTCTGGCATCCATCCTTGTTCTTGGCTGAACAAGGCTTGCACCTCCAGGAAAGACTCTTGAGTCAGAATGATTGGCTAAAGACAACCTGGAAACTAATCCCATCACCATAAAACCCAAGACTGTGAGCCACATGGCAGAGCTGTTCTCCTGGGTTCCCTTACCCTACTGCCCTCCACCTGGGTGCCCTTTCCCAATAAAATCTCTTGCTTTGTCAACTCATGTGTCTCCTCGGACAATTCATTTCCGAGTGTTAGACAAGAGCCCAGTTTCAGGCCCTGGAAGGGGTCCCCCTTCCTACAACAGAACTCTGTTTTGATGCAGAAGCTGTTAGAAATTACGTTCAAGTTTCCAAGTGTTGGAGACTGTAAGCTCCGTGTGGGCAGGAATTTGCGGCTGTTTTGTTCATTGCTGGATCCCAAGCACCTAAACAGAGTGCTTGGGTCATAAACAACTACCAAATAAAATGAATTAATGAGTGAGTGCATGAGTGAATCACCACTGTGGACCTTCTACTCTCTAACTAAATCAAGGCTCAAAAAAGAAAACTCTATTTTCTACAATGAGATTTTACTAGTCAAAGTCTTCTTATCAGATCCTTTCATTCAACCCTTTCCTTTTCTGCTTTTGATTTTAGGGTATTTTCTTTAAGTTTGGGAGTTTCAACTTGGGTAAATACTGATGGTGCACTTAAGGAGAGAGACAAAGGAAGTTAAAAGGCAATTGCTATTTGATGTAGAACATAGAAATAGTGGCTCCTCCCCTTCCAAACTATACTGCAGACAGTCTACATTAAGAGTTTCTTAACAAAGGGTGATTGTTTTAAGGGCAAGAAGCAGTTTTATGAGCTTACTTCATGTGAGCATGTGCAGTTCTCAAGTCAACACAACCAATTTCTACAGCCTCAGTTTCCATAGCACAGAATAGTTCACTGAGATACTATTTGCTCTAGTGAGATGTTTAAGCTGCAAAAACCCTTTTCTTAAGTTCTTTTAAAATATACTACTCTGCTTCTCACGCTCTGCATGTGAAAAGCTGCCATGAAACACTTCCTGTCTTCTCCAAGTCAAAGAGAACAGGAACTGAGACCACTCAGATGGTGGCTTTGCTCTGGACCCAGGAGCTTCTCTCCAGAATTCACTTACCTCCTTCTAGGAAGGGCAGGGTAAAACTCCATAATGGGAAACGTGCTGAATATCCAAGCATCCACAGCAACCAGTTCCAACACCCATTCCCCACCTTAGCACACACATGTTCACACACTTGCATACCTAATATTCCACTTTGAAGGCTTTCCAATTATTTGACATGTTCAAAGCATTCTACAGCTGATGTATATAGGAAACTGATTGACTACTCTCTCCCCACCTCCTCTGCCCTCTTTTTCTCCATCCCTCCCCTCTTTACACATCATACCAAGGAGAGAAAAACAGGACACGTTCCACACAGGACATATTTCCAGAGAACTGTCGATAAAATTTGACCGTGTTCTGAAAGTTAATCAATCACTTTTAAATGCTTAGAATTATAGAATGCCTCCAACAGGTGAGCTCGAAGGCTTTGCCTTTATAATAGCATACTATTTATAAGATGAAGAAGGCAACTAGAACCAGTTCTATCTTATAAAGAGGCTTTCCAGGTGGCTCAGTGGTAAAGAATGACCTGCCAAGGAAGGAAATGTGGGTTCAATCCCTGGGTCGGGAAGATCCCCTGGAGGAGGAAATGGCAAGCACTCCAGTATTCTTGCCTGGGATGTCCCAGAGGAGCCTGGTGGGCCATGGGGTGGTAAAGAGTCAGACATGACTTAGCAACTAAACCACCTCCATCTTACAAATAAAGCAATAGACAAAGAAAAGACTGCCAGGAAATTCTGAAGACTCATGAGTCAAAGAAAAGAATCTGTTTTTTCACAACCAGTCCCATTCCTCTCCTTTGTATGAAATCTTATCAAACAACCCTTATGAACTTCTCTTATACAATCTTTGGGTTTTTAAACGTTCTCGAACTTGTGAATCAAACACTTGGGATGAACTGTCACTACACAAGGCCACCGTACAAAAGCCCCTCTCCTGGTGACAGCTTCTCCCTTCATGATGACACAGTCATTCTCCATGAGAGCGGGCCACACATGATAGAAGACCAAGGGAGCCGTGAAATCAGAGTCATAGCTTCGACGGTACCTGTTATGAACACACAAAAGAACAAGAAAGAGAGGTTAAGCAGTTATGTAACCTAACCGGGAGGGGAGGGTCATCAGTGTAAAATTCTCATCTTTTATTCTGCTCAAACCTGGATAAATATGGATTCCGATTCTATTATTAAAGAGACAGTTGTGGGCTCCTAGAATAGGAACCAGTTATAACAAGGACCCAACATGAGCTCACTAAGAAAAAGTCATGTCATAGAGAACAGACTGGGGTTGCCAAGAGGGAGGAGGTTGGGGGAGGAGTGGAGCGGGAGGCTGCTGTTAGCAGATGCAAAATAGTATATTTAGATGGATAAACAACAGTGTCCTACTGTATAGCACAGGGAACTATATTCAACACCCTATGATAACCATCTGGAAAAGAATATTTTTAAAAAATGTAAATGCATATGTATAATTGAATCACTGTGCTGTACAGCAGAAATTAATACAACATTGTGGAAGTCCAATGTGCCATCCATTGCATAACGGAGCAACCCTAACACAACGCTGCAAATCAACTATATTTCAATTAAAAAATTAACATCATGTTGATATATGGCAAAACCAATACAATATTGTAAAGTTAAAAAAATTTTTAAAAAGTGGGGAAAAAATTAACAATAACAACAACAAAAACTCAAATCATGTCAGACTAATCTTGTTCCTACTCAGGATTACAAGAATTGTAATTCAGGGAAATGCTAGAGATGGAGAGCATCTGAAGTCCCATAAGCCACCTACAAGATTTCTTGTGTTATCTTTGTGGACAAAATAAGAAAAATATAGGTGGATGATTAACTTAAGTAGGTGGATTAGACACTGGTTCAATAATCATGTGCAAAATGGGTAGTTAATGAGTCAACGAGAATGAAGGTGCCCAGGGCTCACTTGCTCGCGCTCTCTCTCTCCCTCTCTCTCAATCCTGGGGTAAGTCAACATGTTCATCAATGACTCCCATGAAATACAGGAAAAATGTTCAAAGGTGGGGAGTGGGTAGGGAAAAAGAAACAGATGACTGTATCAAGAAAATAGTTCAAGAGGTTGGAACTATAAGCTAAATCTACTAAGATAACAACATAATGTGGACATATATGAGGTCCTACAGTTGAGTCTAAAAAGCATGTAACTGGGTTCAGGAGGGAGGGGACATATGTATACCTATGACTGATTCATGTTGATATATGGCAGAAACCAACACAATATCGTAAAGCAATTGTCCTCCAATTAAAAATAAATAAATTTTTAACAAATAAAAAGCATGTGACTGCACAGATGATTGGCTCAATCACAGTAAAAATAAAAAATTTTTTAAAAATAGGTTTTAGTTTAACTCAAAATGAGCCAACAGTGTTCTATGGCTGGAAAAAAAAGAAAAGAAAAGCTACTATAAATTAGAAGACTTAATGGAGGATAAAAATGGTGATAGCCCCTCTATTCTGGTTAGTTCAAACTTGGGGTTTACGTTCAATGTGGACACTTTTTAAAATTTGTATTTACTTTTAACTGAAGGATAATTGCTTTACTATATTGGTTTGATTTCTTCCATACATCAACATGAACTAGCCATGGGTATACATATGTCCCCTCCCTCTTGAGTCTCCCTCCCACCTCCCACCCTTTCCCACCCCTCTAGGTTGTTACAGAGCCCCAGTTTGAGCCTCATTTACCTTGAGTCATATAGCAAATTTCCACTGGCTCTCTATCTTACATATGGTAGTGTATATGCTTCTATGCTACTCTCTCCATTCATCTCATCCTCTCCTTCCCCCCCCACCCCACCCTTGTCCGTAAGTCTGTTCTTTATGTCTGCATCTCCACTGCTGCCCTGCAAACAGGTTCATCAGTGGCATCTTTCTAGATTCCATATACATGCATTAGTGTATGGTATTTGCTTTTCTTTTTCTGACTTACTTCACTGTATAACATACTCTAGATTCGTCCACCTCTTTAGAACTGACTCAAATGTGTTCCTTTTTATGACTGAGCAATATTCCATTGTATATATGTAAGTGTGGACACTCTTTTTTTTTAAGGAATACTCAGACAAACATGGAGCACAGACCAAGAGAACCAGTCTAAATGTGAGGTCTCAAAAATCCCTTCAAATGAAAAAAATCTAAAACCATGAGGCTGGAGAAGGATGAGTATTTGATTTCAAATGTGTGAAAGGCTATCAGGGTAAGAATAAAAACAAACAAACAAAAAAAGGTTTAGTCTTGTTCTGTAAAACCCTAGGGTAGAACCAAATAAATTCAGTCATTATTAGGAACTCCAGTCTGAG
This sequence comes from Bison bison bison, assembly GCF_000754665.1. Classification (NCBI taxonomy): domain Eukaryota; kingdom Metazoa; phylum Chordata; class Mammalia; order Artiodactyla; family Bovidae; genus Bison; species Bison bison. The sequence goes on from NW_011495020.1 coordinate 8,706,867, forward strand.
CTCACAGCCATCCAGGAGGACAGGCCACAGTGCCCCAAGAGACAGCATGTTACAGCAGGTATGTATACTTCTCAGTAGTTAGGCAGAAGATCTGAATGGACATTTTTCCGAAGAAGATATACAGATGGCCAACAGACACATGGAAAGATGTTCAACATCATTAATCACAGAGAAATCAAAATCACAATGAGCTATCACCTCACACCTGTTAGAAGAGTTGTTATCAAAAAGATAAGAAGTGCTGGCAAGGATGTGGAGAAAAGGGAACCCTTGTGCCCTATTGATGGGAATGTAAATTGGTATAGCCATTATGAAAAACTGTATGGAGGTTTCTCAAAAAACTAAAAACAGAATTACCATATGATCCAGGAATTCCACTTCTAGATATTTATCCAAAGAAAACTAAACTCTAACTTGAAAAGATACATGCATCCCCATGTTCACTGCAGCATTATTTACAATAGCCAAGATGGACACTTAACTGTTCATTGATGGATTAATGGTTAAAGAAGTTGTAGTATATATACAATGGTATACTATTTAGCTATAAAAAAGAAAACGAAATCTTGCCAATTGAGACAACATGGATGAATCCAAAAGGCATTATGAAATAAGTCAGACAGAGAAAGACAAATATCATACAATCTTACTTATACGTGGAATCTAAAACAAACAAAAACCAAGCTCACAGATACAAAAAACAGATTAGTGGTTGTCAGAGGTGGGGGTGTGCGAAATGGGTTAGAGAGGTCAAAAGGTACAAACTTTCAGTTACAAAATAAGTCATGCAGATGTATAACTGTTAACAATATAGTTAATCATACTGTACTGCAAATTTGAAAGTTGCTTAGAGAATAGATCTTAAAAGTTCTCATTGCAAGAAACAAATTTTTGTAACTATGTATGGTGACAGATGTTAAGTAGACTTTTCACGGTAATCATTTCACAATATATACAAATAATCATGTTGTAGAAGTGAAACTAATATAACACTAAATGTCAATTATACCTCTATAAAAAATTTTAGACAATAAAAAGTAATGCATATTTGTATTTACATAGCACTTTTCTTTTAAAGTGTTCCAGAGTCCAGGTGCTCCTTAGTTCTCCCCAAAACCAATATACTCAATGGAAATCATAAGGTCTCCTCTGAATCACATTTGGCCGGGAAGGAAAATGACCCCAGGAGAGGGCCCCACTCTGTAGTGCAGAGAAGTATATGGCAGGGCTTGGAAATCAGGTAATATCTGTTGACTTCCCCACCCAGAGTTCTTTTCCCTGAATTGTTCCCAGGAAATAAAGACAATATCGTTTATTTATAAAGAATCCCTTAGCTTCTGCTTCTATGTCTCTTACTTGCAATCATTAAAAATTTCTCCATCGGCCCCAAATGCAATATCCAGGGGTGGTTCTAAAGTCTGCATTGCAAAGGCAATGCAACATATCTCCTGGATGAAGTTACTGAGGAGGCAAAAGTCAACTTCAGGAGGGAATGAAATCTTGGGATTGACATTCATGGCTCGGATCACATCCTGAAAAACAAAAAGATGGCATCATCTTGTTACGAACCTGTGAAAGATACACTGACAATCCCTAAGGTTGTTATGACTGATGGGACGTGGGAAAAGGGCACATGAGTGAAAATAAGCTAAACTAGAAAAGGAGTGTATGTGCTGAAAGGAGTAAGACTCCTTAACAGAGAGGAGGAGAGATGACAGAGGACAAATGGCATACTAAAAGCCAAGAAAGTCATCCCAGAAAACTAAAGTAAAAACTCTTAATAGCTTTTATTTATTATTTCCTACTATTTTTCTATTCTGGGCAAGTTATACAACTACCAGCACAAAACTCTGCCTCGTTCATAATCTATAATAATACCAATTATAATTGTTCAGCCTCAGTCACTCAGTCGTATCTGACTCTTTGAGACCCATGGACTGTAGCCTGCCATGGGATTTTCAAGCCAAGAATACTGGAGTGGGTTCCCATTTCCTCCACCAGGGGAACTTCCTGACCCAGGGATAAAACCCACAACTCCTGCATTGGCAGGCAGAGTTTGCCACTGAGCCACCTGGGAAGCCCAACAATTATAATCTTGCTCTTACTGAGAGTTTTTTTTGCTAAGAAAATTACCTGCTTCCTTTCATTTAATCCTCTCACAAACTCTGTGGGCTCATGACCATTGTTGCTCCCACTTAAGGATTAGAAAATCTAAGTACAGAAAAGTAAATGAGCAAGGTCACACAGCTAGTAAGTGTCTGCGCAGAGCCAGGATGCAAATCCATAGCTATCTTTCTCAAAATCATTGCTCTTAAGCACTACGATATTCTGTCTTCCAACCTTAAGGGCCTGTCTGAAGAATAGAACTACAAAGCTCAAAATAGTTTCCCCATAAAATGTCTAAGGAAGAAAACAGCCAATAATGACTGGTTCTATAAAGCACATTGGATGCTGCTCATTCCTGCTCTTTCATTATGTAGAAGTGAGAGAGTCAATCCCTAGGCAGGTTGATAAGAAGTCTGGGGCTCCCGAGGAGGGAACAAAGGGTCTGAGGCTCTCAAGGAGGAGAAAAGGACAAACATTTTTTCTACATTGCTTTGTCTTAGTCAATATAACAATGTATCTTACTCAAGGATATGTTTCTCCTTAACAAGAACCCGCTGACTAATCTTGTTACCTTAAAACCTGTATACTGTGGGAGTGGGTCTAGTTCAATTCATTTCAGTTCAGTCGCTCAGTCGTGTCCGACTCCTGGCAACCCCATCGACTGCAGCACGCCAGGCTTCCCTGTCCATCAACAACTCCAGGAGCTTACTCAAACTCATGTCCATTGAGCCAGTGATGCTATCCAACCATCTCATCCTCTGTCATCCCCTTCTCCTCCTGCCCTCCATCTTTCCCAGCATCAGGGTCTTTTCAAATGGGTCAGTTTTTCTCATCAAGTGGCCAAAGTATTGGAGTTTCAGCTTCAGAATTAGTCCTTCCAATGAATATTCAGGACTGATTTTCTTTACGATGGACTGGTTGGATCTCTTTGCAGTCCAAGGGACTCTCAAGAGTCTTCTCCAACACCACAGTTCAAAAGCATCAATTCTTCAGCACTCAGTTTTCTTTATAGTCCAACTCTCACATCCATACATGACAATTGGAAAACCCAATTTAAGATGTATGTTGTGGGAGTGGGTCTGATAAAAGTATATAAGGCCTCGCTAAGACTAGCGAGGAGGGCACTCTCCATCCCCCTTCTGATGTCTATGTCAGAAGCTTTCTCTGTCCATTTTCATACTTTAATAAAACTCTGCTACACCAAAGTTCTTGAGTGATCAAGCCTGCTCCCTGGTCCCAAAGTTAAATCTTCTTCAGAGATCACAAATCCGACATCATTCACCATAAACTATCAGAAGTGATAGTAAGCACTGGATGGACTTCTGAGTTATTAGTATTCAATGCAGCAGCTGTAGCAAACCAGTCCCAATAAAAGACCCAACACTTACATTAACACTGCTTTGGGAATCATATAGATCAAGATGACAGATGATATAATCCGAGACAGCATCCTCAAAGTCATTTGACCCCGCACAAGATGGCGTCAGTGATTTCCTCACACGGATCTTGAAGTGTCTGAACGCCATTTTGGCCACATGGAACGCCTCCTGCACATAAAATACAGCCCGTGTATTTGGTGGGAGGAGAGGAGTAAAGAGGTCCAAAGGAACAAAGAATACCAAAAAAATTCAGCATCATATTGGACTTCTGAAAACTAAACCCTGCAGTCAAAACTATTTTTAATCTGGGGGAAAATACACAACTAAATTTTGGAAAGTGCATAAATACATTTCTATCCATCATCTATTAGATTATCTATATTCACTAATTTTGAGACCATTGACCATTGTTCTGATAACCCTGATTTCAAGAAGCAGGACAATGCAGGCATTCAAGGAAATAAAATCACCTGTGGTTACATAAATACTTGAAGTATGCCAGTTGATGCTTTGTCCCCACAGCATGATTGTATTACTAGTCAAGAAATAAGAGAAAGTGATCAATCTAGTGGTCATGTCATACAAAGATACATATTGAGCATCTGGCATGTTTCCTGGCAGATATTGATTCAAAACATATTTATTTAATATCTGTTATGTAGCAGGCATAGGAAAACCTCAATTATGCATGAAAGATATGGCCTCTACAATTACAGAACTTTTAACAAATCAGTATGTGATTTTTAACTATATAACCCAGGGCTTGGCAAACTTTTTTCTGTAAGAAGCCAAATGGTAAGCATTTTAGGCTTTGTGGGTCCAAATGCTTTTGTCACTATTTTTTTTTTTTTAAACAATCCTTTAAAATGTAAGAGTATCCTTGTATAATAGCTCCTGGGTGGTATTTCTCTTAGAATTACAGGCCAGAACCAGATACGGCCCAGGGGTCATAATTTGCTGACTCCTAATATATAATAAACATAGGATAAAATTCAAAAGATTCTGATAATTCTTCTCTTACATCAATATTTTGTTTTGTTTTGTAATATTTAATTGTCGGGAGCTGCATTAGGCATTATTGACAAAATGGAGGCATGGCCCTAGACCCCCTCCTCATTCCACAGGCACAGACCCGGGATGAAGGAGTTAGGCCTTGTAATTCTGACTTGTCTTTTCCTCTCCTCAGCTGAGTTGACTGAAAAGGAATATTAAGGTGCTTATTGTTCTTGAGAGGCGCATGAGAAGGCACAAAGCTTTCTGCAGCTGTGCTCAGAAAATAATTTATAAAGTTAATCATTGACATTTGTTCAAAGACTTTTACAAAAGAGGGTTCCAGGATGAGCATATAGGCTGTAGCTTGAGGCCATGGGAGGGATTGCTATCTGAAGCCTATTTGTGAGGAAAATGTTTATGGCAAAGGAGTTTACTGAATTTAGGGCTTAGAAATAATTAAAACAGTTAGAAGTTAAAGATTTAAGGAATGTTGTAAAGTTAGCATATTTTACTATAGTTTATAGAAGTTAGGAATTTTTAGAAACACTATAGCTAGAAGCCTTTCTAAGAGATAGTGAGCTCAAGGATGTTAGGGGCAAACAGGATTTAGGAAGATAAGTAGTAAACTGAGGAATGTAGCATGAGTTACAATGTAATCACAAGTTAACTATAGGACACATTAGAGGAGGCAGATAATAGATGATAAGGCTGATTCCAAGAGAATCAGGGAAGCAGGAACTCTGTTTGAAGAGCAACAATAATTTATGGAGATAATAAATCTGGAAGAGGGGGAACTGAAAATGTCAAACCTCTGGCCTAATGTTTTTGTAAAAGTATAAAAGAGAATCTTAAACTTGAAATAAACAGGCAGTCCAGAAGAAAACTGAGAGGCTGCCTCATCGCCAAAACCGTTCATCTCTTCAGGTTGACTCCCTGGCTGCTGGAGCTGGACTCCAGCATTTAATTGTTCTCATAACAGGCTCTTAGTATCTCAATATGGTACCCATAGAACTGAAGATTATATATAAGCACTCCTTAATTTTCCATATTCAAATAGCTGTTATATTAGCAATTTCAGTAACTGCTCTTCATTAAATAAAAGAATTAACATATTCAGAGCCTTTTGATTTATCTAAGAATGGAAGATAACCAATCAAATGTTTGTTCTTGATTAGCTGCTAAGTTGTGTCCAACTCTTTTGCAACCCCATGGGCTGTAGCCCTCCAGATTCCTCTGTCCATGGGATTTCCCAGGCAAGAATATTGGAGTGGGTTGCCATTTCCTTCTCCAGGGGATCCTCCCCTACCCAGAGATCAAACCTCCATTGGCAGATGGGCTCTTTACCACTGAACCACCAGGTAAGCCCATAAGAAAAGGTTACCTAGTGTGAAAAATAATTCATTGCAAATATTTGTAATAAGTGGATGGAAGGAAAGTAAGAAGGAAGGAGAGAAAAAGAAAAAACAGAAGAAGAGAGCAAAGAGGAAAGAAGGGAGGGAAGAAACGGAAGCCCACCCTCCTTCGGTGATCTCAGGCCCTACGAGTCTTCTTGAGTGTCCTGTTGAGGTTATCCAGGTTTTCCCGCCCGCTTTGCCCAGGAACCACGGAAGCGCAGCGACCTATCGCAAGGCTCACGTACCACAGTCGCGATGTAGATGATCCGCTGCACCGTCTCGGCTTTGTCGATGCAGCGCCGCAGCAGGCACTGTGCATCCAGGCGGCCCTGGGAATAGGCATCGCTGAACCGGGACAGCAGGGCGGCTTTGCGCGCCACGCTGGACAGTTTGGCGCGATTCGGGGACGGGGTCCTGGCCTTGGCAGAGGAGGGGCTGGCGGATCTGCTTCGGCTGTGACTGTGGCTGCGGCTGTGGCTGCGGCTGTGGCTCCGGCTGTGGCTGCGGCTGTGGCTGTGGCTGCGGCTGCAAGGAGCAGGACTAGGAGACCTGCTCCTGGCGGACCTGTTGGTGAGCAAGAATCAGGCAAGGAAGTGCTCCGATTCCCTCCTCCCTTCTGTTCCTACACTCCAGCTGCTTCTCTCCCCATAAACCAGAAGCCACCGGAGGCAGAGGCAAGGAGAGCAGCTCCCGGTGAGAGGCACTGTGTCTCCTCAAAGGAAAAACAGTACTCTATATTTGCCTGATGCATTAGAATTTATAACTCACTTTCACTCACTCAGCACATCAGTTTACCCTTCAAACAGCCAGGTAAGGTCACCATTGATTGCTGGTCATTTTACAGATGAGGAGGTTGAGGCTCATAAACGCTAGGAGGGCTGCCCTAGAGTAACACAGCTAGCAAGAGCCAGAGTTAAAGAAGTCAGATTTCGCACCCTGACCTTGGGCGACTGACACATCACTGAGCTTTCTGGTATAAAATGAGATAAGCAGATTGAACAATGAGAAAGAAAATGTGTTTTCCTTCTATAACAATGAAACCATTTGCAGTCATGTCTCCTCTCCAGATCCTCCATTTTCACCTACATAATTTGTGCCCTATTTTAGGATGGTGGTGGGGGTTGGAAGAATATGGGGAGGTACTTGGGGAATCGAAAAGCATTGTGTCAGTGAAAGGTATTATATATTGCTATCAAGTACATAATAAATGATCAGACTAGCTAATCCTAAGGGAAAGTTTTGTGGAAGGAACTATGGGGCAAAAGGTGGGGCAAAAGGTAGTGCAAAGCAGCCTCTCTGAAGGTGGAAGGTGGAGGTGGGGGGGGGCTTCATTTATAGTGTTTGCCAATTTCCACAGTGCAACACTCTCACTGTAGGCAATTTCAAACTATTCATGTGATGTCACTGAACCTGGAGTTAAGTAAAAATGCACAGAATCGGTCCCCAGGAGCTAGTACCAGCTGGCACCTGCACCACACTGATGGAGCGATTCCCCAAAATGAAAGATTAAGGTGACATTTAAGGAAATGGAGAGCTGGGGTAGGCGT
>NW_011495020.1:8714385-8746287 GCF_000754665.1 Bison bison bison
TGGGGTAGGCGTGGCTTTGATGTTAGCCTGAATCTGGGCACACTGTGGGGCTGGCCGGGAAGAGGGAAGTGTTAAAGAGCACAAGAAAAGGCAGAGAAACATACTTAACACTGAATGACCTTTCTTAACATCTTGTCCATCAGTAGAGGCAATTTCACATTCCCTTACCTACCCACCACACCTGACAAAGCGAGATGTAAAAAGGAAATGCCTGGCAGTAAAGTGATGGTGGGTTATCTCTGGAGAGAGGACTCCTAGGACTCAGAGAACAGGATCCTCCTATCATGAACAGTGTTTCAACACAGCCATCAAGTGTTTCAACAGGAGTACTGCCTTTTGCATTATAGGCACTCAAATCTGGTTTCAAGCCACAAACTTTCCTTTGCACATCTCAGTTCCATTCCATAAGCTTCGATGTCAGTCCAAAATTAATTAGTGCCCAAGTATTGTAAATCCAGGAGGTATTTTCTCTGGAAGGGAGCAGTTAGAGAAACCAGCCCTCTACAGTTCAAAATTTTCCATACTGTTGGGGTTTGGGTTCAGGATATCATTTTACTTTTGTTTTTTTCCTTTACTGAGCCAGGCTTTGATCACTAACTTGGCAAAAAGGGGCTTAAGTGAAAAGATCTGTGAAAGTTTGTCAGACCTTCCTTGGAGTACAGATTTTTCAGCAGACAGAACCGCTATCTCGTCCTTCAGTGTTCGGAGCTGTTTCTCATAATCGCACACAGCTTCTGCGTTCCGCTGGTTTGCGCTCCTCCTGTCCAGGTCAGAGACCCGCTGCTCTGAGCCCCGCAGCTCCACTCTCCTACGCTCGGAGCCCCGCTTCTCTGATCTCCTACGATCTGAGTTTCTGTGGCGAGATTCTTCCTGGGCTTGAAGAGATTTAAGCCTAAACAGAAACAAAGGTTTGAAAGAAGAGAGAGAGAGGTAGAGACGGAGGAAAGGTGATAAACTGCAATTGGCATACTTAATGAGGCTACTCTATTTAGTGTGCCATTACTGCCTTGGAAAACTCATGGAAATAGGAACAAGAACAAATTAACAGAATTGCCAGGGTCAGGGAACCACACCGTGTCTGCAGCTTGCATGGGAAAGCTCCTGAAGAAAAGATAGATGTGCAAATCTTCTAGCCAAAGCTGTGGGCAGAGTCATGAAATCCTTGCAGAGGCAAAGCAGAGTCATCCTACTCTATATTGGATGGCTTCACTGCACTAAACTCTGGAAGCAAGTGACCTCCAAAACCTACTCCTGAAGCTGGTCAAGACATGATCTATTCTTACTAGTGCTTCAGAATGTGGGGGGCTAGGTGTGGGAGAAACTTCACTGGAAATTGAATAACATCCACAGCACTAAGCAGATGTGTGGACCTATAAAAATAATGTACTACAGAAAGGAGCAAAGCTTTAGAAATAAAATGGGCATCCTCATTACATACAAAGAGTGACCATCATACCCAGGGAGAAAAAGTCATAAGAAGAGAACATGGTGTGATGAAAATGACAATGGTGTTAGAAGAAAAGGGAAGGGGCAAGATTAAAGAGGATACAGAAGAACTGAAAATGCAGTAGCAGAATTAAACGCTGCCCTAGAAACAGTGAAGAACAGAGTAGGTGCTATAGGAATTGCTGAGTAATAGGAGATAAAGAATTTGAGAAGCTTTATCAGCTAGAAAAATAAGAGATTGAAACGATGATGAGAGGGGAGTTAGAAGTGGAAAACAAAGACATGCTCCAAGCTAAAATTTATGGATGTTCCTTAAGAAATCAGAACAATTGGAACATGTATGAAGACAGTAGAAATGTGTATATATGTATTTTACTACAACTGCTCTTTTGGGGGAAAAAAATCAAAGTTAAGATTTTAAAAAGTATAACCTTAAAGGATCACTGTTTATTTTCCCCTTCTAGAAATTTATCTTTAGAGACTAACAATCTGAAATTTAAACTAAGATTTGCCACAAAAATTATTTCTAATGTTGAAAATTGGCATCAAAGTAAATATTTAATATTAGGGAAATAAATAAGGAAATATGATGGATCTATTTAAAACTAAGCTCTGCTTTATTTTTTCTTGGTAATAGAAAAAAATATTAAATGAAAAAATGGGTCCACAACTGTATACTTATATTTTGTTGTCTTTATTTTTAATGAACTAATTGGAAGAAATAGCCAATGGTGACAGTGAACTGGCTCTGGAATTATGAGAGGTTTTTGGTTCCTTTCTGCTATGCTTTGAAGATTTTCTATAGTAGATAGGCAAGTAGATGGGGAAACAATGGAAAACAGTGACAGATTTTATTTTCCTGGGCTCCAAAATCACTGCAGATGGTGACTGCAGCCATGAAATTAAAAGACACTTGCTCCTTGGAAGAAAAGCTATGACCAACCTAGACAGCATATTAAAAAGCAGAGACACTGCCAACAAAGGTCCATCTAGTCAAAGCTAAGGTTTTTCCACTGGTCATGTATGGATGTGAGAGTTGGACTATAAAGAAAGCTGAGCACCAAAGAACTGATGCTTCTGAACTGTGGTGTTGGAGAAAACTCTTGAGAGTCCCTTGGACTGCAAAGAGATCAAACCAGTCAATCCTAAAGGAAATCAGTCCTGAATAGTCATTGGAAGGACTGATGCTGAAGCTGAAGCTCCAATACTTTGGCCATCTGATGCAAAGAACTAACTCATTTGAAAAGACACTGATGCTGGGAAAGATTTAAGGCGGGAGGAAAAGGGGACAACAGAGGATGAGATAGTTGGATAGCATCACTGACTCAATGGACATGAGTTTGAGTAAGCTCCAGGAGTTGGTGATGGACAGAGAGGCCTGGCATGCTGCAGTCCATGAGGTCACAAAGAGTTGGACATGACTGAGAGACTGAACTGAACTGAACTGACTGCTTTTGTAATAAGAAAAGTATATAAAATATTAATAAAAATATTGCTGCCTCTCCTCTTTGTGGACAGATTCTTTTGTATTGTCATGGAGCACCAAAAAAGCTAAATTCAAAGATTAATTAGCAGCCTGCAATAATCCTGTCATTTTTTTTTTCTTACTGCTTTTTTAGCTGATTTATTTCCTCCTCTGCAGCCAAAAGGGATATGGCAGATCTGTTCTTGGGTTCTTCAAGAGTCTTTTCAGTCTCAGCCATACTGTAAGAGAAATCAGTAACTAAAGACAGACTTTCCAAAACTGGCAGACTTTTTAAATCAAGGCATAGTTTCTCTTGGGAACTTTTGCCATATGCTATAAATTCAACATAAACAAGAACAAATTATAATACATCTGCATTCAATCAGATGATATTAAAAATAATATGTCACACTGGTATGCAAAAACGTGCTAGCATCTTTCCTCAATGTCAAACACAAAGAAATTTCAGTGCTACTACCCCTACAAGACTACATAATAATTACTGATATTAGAATGTAAAGTTCAAAGAAACTTGTTCAATCTCTTCATCTCATCCTCCTAATTCATCTTCTCTAATTACAGTAAATCCCCAGGTTGCTTCTCTCTATAAAATCCCCATTTTTCTGTAATACATTAATACCTATTCTTATTATTTTGCACTGTAGCATTGTATTTGACTTAATTTTCCTGGAGTTACTAAATATAAAAAATTTATTTGCCTACCTATAAAGAAAGTATTCCACAATTACACTCAACTACCAAGTATCTCATGTGTTCCTCCCTCCTGCCTCTGACTTCCACCACTAATCAAGGACAATTTTCCTGCAGAGGGAAGACTGGATGAGGGGAGCCTGGCATGAGATGAGGGTGGAGCGAGAGGTAGGGTCAGATCACACAGGGCTGGGAGAGCTCCAAGAAGGAATTTAGAATTTTTTTTCTAAGTACAAAAAGGGGTGGCTAAGAGGCTTTAAGCTGGATGTGGGGGAGTTACTTGCTATAATAAAAATATATTTCTATTTCCTGTGTGGAAAATGGATGGTAGTAGAGCAAGAACAGACCCGGGGAGCCAGTTGGAAGGCAACTGAGGTGAGAGCTTACAGAGGTTTGACTGAGAGCAGCAGTAGCAGTATAGAAAGGACCATGTGCAGGAGATGTTTAGGAGGTAGATTCCACTGGATCCTCCAATAGATTGGACACAGGAAATGAGAACAGGTGAGGTTTCTAACCAGAGTCCCAGCATAAAATATAGTGGTCTTCCCTTGTCTTCTGCTGCTGCTGCTAAGTTGCTTCAGTTGTGTCCGACTCTGTGCGACCCCATAGACAGCAGCCCACCAGGCTCCCTTGTCCCTGGGATTCTCAAGGCAAGAACACTGGAGTGGATTGCCATTTCCTTCCCTTGTCTACGGCTCATCAAACCTGGACAGACCTGTCCCCATTCTATTGGAATTGGCTCCTTTGGAACTGAGTCACACACAAACTGGACTCTGCAAGGTTAGACCTGGGAACCTCCTTAGATGGGCCCTTCATTCCACAGTAGATAGCATCCTGGATTTAGAGACAAGGAAACAGAGTAGTGGAGGAGAGAGCTGGCTACCATTAAACCTGGGTGAACAGCCTCCATCATTTCTGATGCCTTAAGAAATAGAATATGAACCACAAATGGGTTAAACCAAAACAAAAGTAGGAAATTTAGGGAAAAAAACAAGCACTTTACTGTGTGCAACTTTCAAATGGGGGAGGGGAGTGTACACACAGGTAGAGTATAAGTACAAATGATAAAGTAAACAGGGCAAAAGGCCTATGAAAGGGTACATGGGTGTTTTTAGTACTATTCTTGTAAATTTTCTGTATTTGACATTATTTCCAAATAAACGCTTTAAAAAAAAAAAATCCAAGCAGTCATAGCTTTTGGTCCATAATACCTCTTATGGGTAACTACACAGCTATGGTGACAAGAGAAGGAGGTAGGAATTCCTGCTTCCTATGGGTGCTGCCTGAAGTCAAGAACCAGAAAGGTCACAAAGATTTGCCTCATAACCAGAGGCAGCAGCAGAAGCCATTGAATGCCCCAGGAAACCTAACCAACAAGCCACAACTCAGCATCCATCAGCACAAGACTCTAGTGCCCAGGCAGAACCAAGGCAGCAAGAAGCCAGAGGGAAGTACAAGACCCAAAGCCCCTCTCCTCCAGCACTAGGAGAGTGCAAAAGCATCCCTCCACCCCTAGACAGCCATCTAAGGAAGGAGGAGGACAGTGAGACCCCTTGAAAGGGCAAACACAGCCCCTAACAGAAGTCCGAACTTGGAATTAACTGAAGATTTACACAAAAAGAACTATGATAAACCAGAAAAGAAGTGGCAGGGTTAAGGCTCCTCTTTGCTGCTGCTACTGCTGCTAAGTCGCGTCAGTTGTGTCCGACTCTGTGCGACCCCATAGACAGAAGCCCACCAGGCTCCCCCGTGCCTGGGATTCTCCAGGCAAGAACACTGGAGTGGGTTGCCATTTCCTTCTCCGGTGCATGAAAGTGAAAAGTGAAAGTGAAGTCGCTCAGTCGTACCTGACTATTAGCGACCCCATGAAATGCAGTCTACCAGGCTCCTCCATCCATGGGACTTTCCAGGCAAGAGTACTGGAGTGGGGTGCCATTTCCTTCTTGGAAAAATGTTAATAGGCATAAACTAATAGTTGATTTTCACCTTTGTACTTTTATTATATGCATCTTGAGAAGGAAATGTGTATAACTTTTATAATTGGGCAAAACTAAATCAATCGATCAATAGAGATGTTTTCTTAGAAGGAAATCTCAGCAGAGAACAAGGCAGAATACCATATGGTATTTCACTGTAAGCGCCGTGTAGTATGGTAGTCGCTCAGTCGGTCAGACTCTTTGCAACCCCATGAACTGTAGCCCGCCCACTCCTCTGTCCATGGGATTCTCCAGGCAAGAATACTGGAGTGGGTTGCCATTTCCTTCTCCAATGCATTAAAGTGAAAAGTGAAAGTGAAGTCGTTTAGTCGTGTCCAACTCTTAGCGACCCCACGGACTGCACCCTACCAGGCTCCTGCGTCCAGCCCTAACAAGTGACAAAAGAATCCTTTGCTGCCCTCTGCTGGTCAGCCATGGAGCAATGCTGCCGTGGGAGAAACACCTTATGAAGGATTTTTGTTAGACAAGTTGAAAGCAGTTGCATCACATTTGTCTGTCTCCCTCAAGTACAAACCCAAAGTCTGCAATTTTCATTGCAGTGATTACTTGAGCTTGCTGCCCTGGCTTTGCACATAGCATACATCTGAGGTCCATTATTGCCTGACAGTACTTAACTTTTTCAAATTACACTTTTGTATCTCAAAAGTATTCCAAAATTTTGAATGCTTCTTAGTCAGGAATACATAGACCTTAAATGACAGACAGATGCAGACTGCTTCATTTTACTTTTTCTCTCTTTCTCTTATTTTTTCTCTTTACCTGATCTTTCACTCTTTTCCTATCTGCATCTTTTCTTATTTTCCTTCCCAAAGGTAGAATTGCATGTTACAATCTTTCTTTTTTATAAATATGGACTGATAGTGGGCCTATGAAGAAGGAGGAACCTCAGGAATGGAGCCAAGGGAACCAGAGTCTTAGGGATCATAACAAAGAAATCCCATCCCCAAATTCAAAGACACTGACTCCCAACTCATACACACACACATCATGTTACGTATTTGCAAATATCTACATTTTACATGAGCCAATATTTTCCTTTTAAACTTAAATATTAAGAATAAGCAATTCTTTTTGAAAGAAGATAACTTGCATTCCTCTTACTCGTCTTGAACCTGGTTGAGTTGATTACGAGCTGCACTCAAATCAGCATCTAATTGTTGTATGTCTCGAGTACCAGACTCCTTATGTCTGTCCTTATCGAATGTGTCCTGGAATGATAAAAAAATAAAAAATAAAAACAGAGTCTGAAAACATGAAGCCACATGGACAGCAAAAACATTACGCTGGACAAAAGAAGTCAAGCCAAAAGGGCATGTAATGTATTGTTTCATTTTTGTGAATTTTCCGTGCAGGCATAATGAACCTAGAGTGATAAAAATCCAAAGGGTGATTGCCCTAAGGGCGGAGGGAGGGAACTGGGAAGTGGCACAAGGGAATGAGCTGAAGGAATGGAAATGTTTTGTATCTCAATAGGGATGTAAGTTACAAGGATATATCCATTTGTCAAAATTCATCAACCTATGGTTTTCACTGCAGGTAAGTGATACCTCAGATTTTTTAAAAAGACATCAAAACATTCTACATCTTTATACCCAGAATAACATCTACAGGGGGTAAAAATCTAAGAGACTTTTTTTTTTCCCCATATAAAAACTTTCTTTAATGAAAACTGACATCTACAGAGCACTTCCTACATGGAAGTTTTTTCCCATGCTTATCACGTTTAACTAACAATGACCCTATTAGGTAAGCAAAAGCATTGTTCCCATTTAGCAACTGAGGAAACTGAGACCTAATAGGTTGGACAATCTACCTAGGACCTAAGAAGGTGGACAAGGATTCTGTCAAGTGATCTCTAAGCAGGAATCCTTCACCCACTACCTCATAAGGCCCTCTTGCTTAGAACACAGCTATGGTGGTCTTAGAACGCAGCCTGGTCTTAGAACAGGTCATAGAACACAGATATGGTCTTAGAACACAGCCTGATCTTGTTCATCTTTTGAAAGAAATTTATACGAATCCAAAAAACATTGAAAATCAAGGTTACCAATGTTTTGCTTATCCAGACATAGTGATACCCGTGCCTTACCAGTGGTCCCCAACCTTTTTGGCTCCAGTGACCAGTTTCATGGAAGACAATTTTCCCACGGACCCTGGGGTGGGGGATGGTTTCAGGATGATTCAAGTGCATTACATTTATCGTGCACTTTATTTCTATTATTATTACATCAATTCCACCTCAGATCATCAGGCATTAGATCCTGGAGGTTGGGGGCCTCTGCTTTGAGCAAAGTATGTGTTCTCTTTTCAGTCTGGTCCTCAACTATTAAAACACTACCACTGCTGCGTGGAAACCACCAATATATCAGTCACAATGATGACACTCTCTTGATCAGTCTACCAGGATTGAGTTTTCTTATCTGGGAAGTTTCCAATTAGGTAATTCATTTAATTTTACTTTTTCAGAATACTGAGCTGCCCCCCCTTTTAATGATCCCTTTCTCTTATGACTCCCCTCCCCTCCCCCATGATACCCTGTCAGGGTGACTAACTTGTCTTTTTTTTTTTTAATTTATTTATTTTAATTGGAGGCTACTTACTTTACAATATTGTAGTGGTTTTGCCATACATTGACATGAATCAGCCATGGGTGTACATGTGTTCCTCATCCCTCCCCATCCCATCCCTCTGGGTTGTCCCAGTGCACCAGCCCTGAGCACCCTGTCTCATGCAACGAACCTGGACTGGCGGTCTGTTTCACATATGATAATATCCATGTTTCAGTGCTATTCTCTTAAATCATCCCACTCTCGCCTTCTCCCACAGAGTCCAAAGGACTGTTCTATACATCTGTGTCTCTTTTGCTGTCTTGCATATAGGGTTATCGTTACCATCTTTCTAAATTCCATATATATGTATTAGTATACCATATTGGTGTTTTTCTTTCTGGCTTACTTCACTCTGTATAATAGGCTCCAGTTTCATCCACCTCATTAGAACTGATTCAAATGTATTCTTTTTAATGGCTGAGTAATATTCCATTGTGTATATGTACCACAGCTTTCTTATCCATTCGTCTGTTGATGGACATCTGGGTTGCTTCCATGTCCTGGCTATTGTAAATAGTGCTGCAATAAACATTGGGGTACATGTGTCTCTTTCAATTCTGGTTTCCTCAGTGTGTATGCCCAGCAGTGGGATTGCTGGGTCGTATGGCAGTTCTATTTCCAGTTTTTTAAGGAACCTCCACACTGCTCTCCATAGTGGCTGTACTAGTTTGCATTCCCACCAACAGTGTAAGAGGGTTCCCTTTTCTCCACAACCTCTCCAGCATTTATTGCTTGTAGACTTTTGGATCACAGCCATTCTGATTGGCGTGAAATGGTACCTCATTGTGGTTTTGATTTGCATTTCTCTGATAATGAGTGATGTTGAGCATCTTTTCATGTGTTTGTTAGCCATCTGTATGTCTTCTTTGGAGAAATGTCTGTTTATTTCTTTGGCCCATTTTTTGATTGGGTCGTTTATTTTTCTGGAATTGAGCTGCAGGAGTTGCTTGTATATTTTTGAGATAACTTGTCATTTTAAAGTTACTATTTAATGCCTACAGTGGGTGCATCAATGTCCCAAATACAGACTATCACCAGACCCTTTTCATAGCTGAGGAAGCAGAGGCTCCTTGAGTTGACTGAAGCCATACCACCAGGAAGTAGGCAAGGCTGAGATTTTAATGCTGATCTGTCTTAAGAGAAAACTCAATCCATTATGCTACATACTACGATAATAGAAACTCACCTTTCCAACCCATGTCTCAGTTCCCTAACTAGAACTGAGACCCTCACTAGGTAAAAAGCCTTATCTTATGTATGTTTGAGTTCCCAGAGCCTGATCAGGTGCTGAATACTGAGGATGATCCTTTAGTATCCCTACCTGTAAAGAAGGGACCTTGCTGTCCACAGGTTTTCCCAGGGAAGCAGCTGTAAAGGAGGCCTCCAGCCAAGGCAAAAGGCGTGATTTGATTGTTTCCACACCATCATAATGTCCTCCTGGAAGAATCCACAGACCAGGTGAGCGAGAGAAAGCCAACCACATCCACCCAGGCACAGAGCAAAGGGAAGGGAAAAGGAAAAGAAGGCAAAGAGGGGAGAACCAGAGGGAGACGCACGGGCTGTTCTCACCTTCTTGGGCTGCTATAGTGAGGATCCCAAAGAGTTGTCCCTGCACTTTGGCAACTTGTTCAATGAGTTCAAGGCAGTGATTTAGATTTTGATCACATGAGTTTGCCTGCAAAGCCAGAATGGCAGACATCAGTTCAATTTCATCCTTCTGGGACCCACTGCACGGTGGACATACGTGTCACTTTATGGACATATGTATCCCTTTACACAAGGGCCAGCTGACACTGGTATGCTCCCAGGGCAGAGACTGCTGTGTGCTCACAAAACACACTTGCACCCCACTCCAGTACTCTCGCCTGGAAAATCCCAGGGACGGAGGAGCCTGGTAGGCTGCAGTCCATGGGGTTGCTAAGAGCCGGACACAACTGACTGACTTCACTTTCACTTTTCACTTTCAGGCATTGGAGAAGGAAATGGCAACCTGCTCCAGTGTTCTTGCCTGGAGAATCCCAGGGACGGTGGAGCCTGATGGGCTGCCGTCTATGGGGCCGCACAGAGTCGGACACGACTGAAGCGACTTAGCAGCAGCAGCAGCTAAGTGCCAGGCACTGTCCATGCTTTATGTAGGTAAACTCAGAAAATCCACACCATAGGTACTGTAGAAGATTAGGAGGACTATTGTCATCATTGCCATTTTTAGATGAGAAAACTGAGACCCAGAGAGGTTAAGTAATATGCCCAGGGGGACTTAGCTAGTATGATGTCAGAACTGAGACCTGCTTCCAGACTTCATGCTCTTGACTACTAAACTATACTGACATTTGGATCATGATTAGTGCCAGAAGGAGGAGGGGGAGGATTGGATTATGTGACAAAAAGTGAGTTAGGAGGGCAGCCAGGGAAGCCTCTCTGAGGAGGAGTCACTGGAGCTAAGTCTCAGATTCAGAGCACCAGAGAAAGAGCAGGCCAGGCTGTGGGAACACCAAGGCAGAGGCCCAATGGCAGGAAGGAATCTGGCGACCTTGAACCAGAGGTAAGTGCATGTGGCAGAGGATAGGTGGTCAGAGAGGTTGGCAGGACAGATTCTGCGGGCACTCTGCAGGCCGGGTAAGCAGTCGGGATGGAAGGGACTCGTAACTGAGAGGGAGATGCTGGTTAACTTTCCATGCCTGGTTAACAGTACCTGGGACTAGCTCTATTGTAACACTTATAAGAAGAAATGGACACAATCAAAATATCTCATTCTTCTATCCCCTTCTCCTAAAAAGTCTATGAGCTGTTTTGGTTCGATTTTGACTATGAGTTTTCTTTTTTAAAGACTTTGTCTTTCTCATCAATCACTAGTATCCATGGCAAATCAAAGGCCCCAAAGATTTGATGAATGAGTGACTGAGTGACTATCATAATATGGGCATGATCAGGACATACGGGACCCACAGTCTGGTCAGCTTTCTCCATTCCTTCCTTGTTGAACCAGCAACTCCTTGCCCTTGCTATTTCATTCCTGCACTTACCACAGTGAACTTCATTTCCCCAGTTACAGCCTTTTGCCCTCTGACTGGATCATGCCATGTGCTAAGTGGACAGAGAATAGGCTTGGGAGTCAAGCAGACCTGAGTATCTCAGCTCTGCTACCTGCCACTGTTCTGTGTAATTCTGCACAGGTTGCTTAGCCTCTATGAGCCCATATCCCAACCTGGAAAATGAAGATTATGGCTTGCAGAGTGTTAAGAGAATCAAATCAAAATAATGCACTTTCTGCACCTTCAAGATGTAGCCCCTGTAAGATGTAGCACCTGTAAGATGCTGCACAGAACTGAAGGGAGCAACGGACTGAGTAATAGGGCAGACCCTAGTTCAGATCCAGTTCTCCACTTATTAGCTTATTCCCTTAGAGAAGACATTTTTAAAATGCTCTTCCGTTCACTGGAATTTAGAAGGTGGATGATCTCACCAGCTAGCATAGGTACAGAGTAGAGAAGGTATATAATAATTAGTATTATTATAGTATTATTACTATAGGTTTCTGTGCCTTGACCAGTGCCCGGCACACTGTAGGGGTCCAATGTTTATTGAATGAGTTTGCACACACCACTAACATAGAGAATATACCGTGTCAGACTGCTTCTGATCCCAAGACGTGTCATAACACGTTGCCCGTTTCTAACACAATGCATTGCACAAGACACTCAACCTGCCATTGTCACAGTACTCTACCAAACAGTTACTCCCCACAAGATAAACAGAGCAAAGATATGAACTAATTACGTGCTCGCGTGCGTGCTCAGTCGCTTCAGTCATGTCTGACTCTTTGCGACCCTATGGACTATAGCCCACCAGGCTCCTTTGTCCACGGGATTCTTAGGGCAAGAACACTGGAGTGGGTTGCCAAGCCCTCCTCCAGGGGATCTTCCCAACCCAGGGATCAAACTCTAGTCTCTTTCATCTCCTGCATTAGTAGGTAGATTCTTTACTACTAGTGCCATCTGAGAAGTCCATGAACTAAATTGTACTGTCTCCTAATTCCAAATCTCATTCACTTATAAATCCTTGAATTCTTTTAATTCCTAAGCCTTGGGCTGGCAGCTCAGGGAACAAAACTACATTAAAAAATAAAAAGTTACCTGCTGTCAATGAACTCAACAGCTGGGGAAGCAGGATAGAGAGTAGGAAACACACAGGGGATAAATAATTCCCTTAGAGTTTACTAAGTGCTCTAAGAAGATAGTGAGGTGTAGAAGAAGTAAAATATACTCTGGTACCGGGTGATGGGTGGGAGGTTAAGACACTTTGAGCAGAGGAAGAGCAAATATTATTATCAAGGCAAGAAGCCACAAGGCATATTGTATGGGAGAGGAGAATACAAGGTCCAGAGACTAAGTAAAACAGGACTTTGTCACATGAAGAGCTCTGGGCTCTATCCAATCACTGAAAAGTTTAATGAGGCAAGTGGAGGGTTCACTTTGATTTCACAAAAATGACTGTGGCAGAAGCAGACCAGATAATTGGATTAGAGAGTGCATCTGGGAAGGAGGTAGGCAGTTGTAAGCATCTAGCTGAGAGATTCTGAGAGCTGTGGAGGTGACAATACTCCTTCCCACCTCTGGAATCACATCTGTGTTGGCCAAAGTCCCACTGATCCTAGCATTACCTGAGGAGGAAGTCAGGTGGTTTGGGAAGAGGTAAGAGGTATGTGAGGGAGAATGGTCTTTCCAGACGGTTTAAGGAGTCTGGGCTTTCCTGGTGGCTCAGATGGTCAAGAAACTGCCTGCAATGCAGGAGACCCGGGTTCAATCCCTGGATCAGGAAGATCTACTGGGGAACGGAATGGCTACCCACTCCAGTATTCTTGCCTGGAGAATTCTATGGACAGAGGAGTCTGGCGTGCTGCAGTCCATGCAAAGAGTTGGACATGACTTAGTGACTGAACAACAACAGTAGCTCCTTCTAAAAAAATTTAATGAAAGAAAAAACAGTTACATCACCATTACTAATAAGAATTATTTATGAAAACTTTACTTCATTTATATAAGTATAAGGGGGTATATGGTGTTGAGGGTATGGTGTTGGAGAAGACTTGAGAGTCCTCGGACTACAAGGAGATCAAACCAGTCCATCCTAAAGGAAATCAACCCTGAATATTCATTGGAAGGACTGATGCTGAAGCTGAAGCTCCAATACTTTAGCCACCTGACTCAAAGAGCCAACTCATTGGGAAAGATCCTGATGCTGGGGAAGATTGAAGGCAGGAGGAGAAGAGGATGACAGAGAATGAGATGGCTGGGTGGCATCACTGACTCAATGGACAAGAGTTAAGCAAGTTCAGGAGATGGTGAAGGACAGGGAAGCCCAGCATGCTGCAGTCTATGGGGATGCAAAGAGTCAGACACAAATGAGCGACTGAACAACAACAAAGGGGGTACGTGTGCTATGTTGTAAAGTAAAATGCATTAACTTTGTGCGTAAGTTTTAACAATACTATCCCAGGGAATAGGGCTTTGGCTGCGTTGAAAATCACTGATTTGGGCAATGAGGAGCCCCAAAACAATCCCATGAAGAGTTGTATAAAAACTGGATTGGAGGCAGGCATAGAGAAAGGTAGGAAATCAGTAGGAATATGCCATGTTGCTGGTGTGGAACTTTGCTGGGGGCCAGCGTGAGGCACTCCGCCCATGGCAAAGCTCATGAGGAAGGAGGCTCGACATACGCAAAGGCGGGATTGAGCCTCAGGAGTCCCCCTGGAAATCCTCGAGCATCTACCCCCATAACCAAAGTCTGCCTACTTTACTACTTTGTGCTCTCACCTACACCTCTGACTTTACCGGGGGCTGTCCCCCACCACCTCTTTCAGAGAAGGAGCTAACTTAGAGCTCCAGTTAATAATAATTCCTGGGCATGACAAGAGTGTTTTAACCTACAAACTCCTCTGAAGGTTCTCTAGCCTGCCTGACAGGCTTGTCCGGCCACATGTGATTGCTCACACCCTCCCAACTGTGAGAGGCACAAGATGCTTTAAACCTTCTAAAAATAGGTTCCTTAGAAAAGTTAGAAAACCATTAGTATAAATATAATGGGCTGATTAGAAATTGTATTGGTGAAGGGTTTTTCATTTGTTGAGCCAATGTTTGTTGCTAAGTCTCCACATCTCCTGCCCTTATACACATTAATGAATATATAGAAGAAATAAGTATTAACCTTTGATATAAATCACGTTAGACCTTAGGCTAAGTAAATTCTTTCCTTAATTAAAACCCACTACACCCTCACCCTATAGGCATTTAACTTTATTTGGGTGGCGTCTGTTTTAAGAATAATCACCCCTGGAGAAATAAGTGTCCTGGTTGACTGACCGCTGTCACAAGGAGAGGGTCATAAATTGTCAGCAGGCCCCCTGGCCAGAAGATGATGTAACACCCCTAAGACCTCTGTATACATTTGTATGAAGCACCTGACTTTGATAAAAGTCAGGACTGCTGACCCTGCATGACTTTTGCATAACATCTCAGTGCATAAAAGTAGACCATGGAAAATAAAGAATTGGGATCAGTTCCTCGAAAGACTGGTCTTCCCATGTCTCTCTCTCTCTCAACTCTGGCTGAGTCTCCATCTGGAGTGCAGAACCCACCATGCTTACTAATTATGCCTGGGCTTCTAAGATCCGACCGGGGAGGTCTCAGTGTCTTCTCTCCTTCGGGAGAACGGAAGGACGCCTGCGGCCTACGTAAGTGGTGCAAGCTTCTTGTCTTGAAGTTTTATTGGTTTCTCGCGTAAACCAAGCTACTCAGCCTCTTTTCTCCACTGAATTTTCCTGCTGAGCTATCCTCATTCTATTACTCTTTATATCTCTAATTAATACCTAATTGAAGCTATTGTATCCTGATCCTCGCCAATGCCGTCCCCGCTTCGAACTCCCTGGATCAGCCGGGGCTGGGCCCCAGCAGAACTTAAACAAGGAAACTTCAGATTTATTCTAGTGGCTTTGTGAAGATAGGAAAGCTAGAAGTAACAGAAAGGAGTGTCATATTCCAGAATATAACCACCAGCATTACTAACATTTTTTTTTTTTTTTGAAAAATGTTCTTTTGAAGGGAAAAAAAACCCTATGTATTGGAGATAGGCTACTAGCCTCCTTTTGTAAGCATGATGGCTGCAAAAATACTGTGAGTTGTGAGGGAAAGAATTCTCTGCACAGCAAGCAGCTGCTTTGTCAGTATGTCTCCTCCCTTACTCTCCTGCAGCTGTAGGCATTATTGCTACAAAGCTCATGTGAGATCTGCCTTAACCATAGGCCAGAAGTTAGTTTCCCCACATATGTAAGATATGATTGGAGTTTGAATAAGAGCAACTGCAGCTAAAGGGGAAAGGTGGGAGATATTTGAGACTTTTAAAAGGTGAACTCCTCAGGGCTTGATGAACCCATTTACAAGGTGTGATGGAGACAGAGGAGACCAGGTTTCTGACTTGGGCCACAGGGGAGATTGTGATGCTGTTGCCTAATCAGAGGCCACAAGTAGAGAAGCAACAAGACCGGAGGGAGGGAAACTCATCCTGTTTGCTTCATGTTGACTCAGAGGATCTGGCCATCCACATGGAGCTGTCTGGAAGGCAGGTGGCCAGCCATTCAGGTCGGGAGCTCTGGAGAAAGGCCCAGGCTGGAGATAAATCTTGGAGTCATCAACATCTGGAAAGTAGCTAAAGCCATAAAATTGGATGAAAGTGTCAGTATGTTTGACTCTTTTCGACCCCATGGACTATAACCCACCAGGCTTCTTGTCCATGAAATTCTCCAGGCAAGAATACTGCTGGAGTGGGTTGCCATTCCCTTCTCCAGGGAATCTTCCTGACCCAGGGGTCAAATCCAGGTCTCCTGCATTGCAGGTAGATTCTTTACTATCTGAGCTACAGGAGAAGTCCAATAAAAGTGGATAAGATGTGTCAATTGCTGCAGAGAAATCAAGGAGATAAGGACTATGGAAAAAAAAAAAAAAAGAGAGAGAGAGAGAGATTAGACTTGACCTGACCATTAGGTGGAGCAGTTACAGCAGAATGTTTTGGGGAAAGGATACTTGATGTTGTTCCAGATCATTCCAGGTTGAGGAACAAATGGGAGTTAAAGAAGCAAAGACAGTGAAGACAGATTAGTCTTTCAAGAAGTTTTGCAGTGTGGGGAAGGAGAGATACAGAATCCTTTGATCCCTTTCAATTCCTATACTTCTGAACAGCCTTGACCTTATTAACATTTCTCACGAGACCCCAGTCATCACAGCCTGTGTTGAAATGGCTCTCTCATCATACTATTCTATTCTTAACTTGAATCACCTACACAATATTGGAAAGAGAGAAAATTTTCACCCCAGTTCAGTTCTGTTCACTCGCTCAGTCGTGTCCGACTCTTTGCGACCCCATGAACCACAGCACGCCAGGCCTCCCTGTCCATCACCAACTCCTGGAGTCTACCCAAACCCATGTCCATTGAATCGGTGATGCCATCCAACCATCTCATTCTCCACAAATATTAATAATAAAACATACCACTAAATATTTTTAATCAACTTGCAAATTTCAATTTGAAAAGCTATTCAAATCTATCAATTTTAGTACAAAATATAGTTATTTCCACTTAGAGAAACTTTACATTCATATACACAAAATATGCTTCATCTGTATTAGATAAGAAACTGTGCAAAAGGATTTATCATAGTATCCTTTAAAATATGAAAGTTACAATCATTTAATAATGATTTGCCTGATATTTTTGGAGAAGGCGATGGCACCCCACTCCAGTACTCTCGCCTGGAAAATCCCATGGACGGAGGAGCCTGGTAGGCTGCCGTCCATGGGGTCTCGAAGAGTCGGACACGACTGAGCGACTTCACTTTCACTTTTCACATTCATGCACTGGAGAAGGAAATTGCAACTCACTCCAGTGTTCTTGCAGCCTGATATTTTTATTTTTTAATACTCTTCTTTTTTTTTAATTTTATTTTATTTTTAAACTTTACATAATTGTATTAGTTTTGCCAAATATCAAAATGAATCCGCCACAGGTATACATGTGTTCCCCATCCTGAACCCTCCTCCCTCCTCCCTCCCCATACCATCCCTCTGGGTCGTCCCAGTGCACTAGCCCCAAGCATCCAGTATCGTGCATCGAACCTGGACTGGCATCTCATTTCATACGATATTTTACATGTTTCAATGCCATTCTCCCAAATCTTCCCACCCTCTCCCTCTCCCACAGAGTACATAAGACTGTTCTATACATCAGTGTCTCTTTTGCTGTCTCGTACACAGGGTTATTGTTACCATCTTTCTAAATTCCATATATATGCGTTATAGAAAAAGAATGCCATTTCCAAACACGCCAATTAGCGATTATGTACAGGAGCAAGGGAAAAAGATGATCATATTAGGAAGGATGTGGAGTCTAGTCTGAGGGGTGGCATTTCTCAGGTCTTTGCAGCTGACCCTGGAAATTCACATATGGAAAGCAAAGCCCTAATTTCTATCTTCCTTCCCCATTCCAATCTCCCCACTGCCACCACTGACTGGGGTATGTATTTTTAGAGGGTGGATGGGGGAAGGATGGCAGGAAACAGACACTGCAAGTCAGTGGAATGTCCTTCCCTCCTTCTGTAGGAGATAACAGAATGGACTTGACAAGCAAAAGAGCTAGGTTCAAAACCAAGTTCTAAAGTGGAGTGGCCTTGGGCAAGCAAGCTGCCCTCTTGGGATTTGGAGGGCAAATCCACGGATTAGACTCCACATCCTTCCTAATGATAATCTCTTTTCCTTGTTCCTGTACGTATTCGCTAATTGGCGTGTTTGGAAATGGCATTCTTGTTCTATGTAAAATGACTTTTTTTTAAAGAAGAGTATTAAAAAATAAAAATATCAGGCAAATCATTATTAAATGATTGTAACTTTCATATTTTAAAGGATACTGTGATAAATCCTTTTGCACAGTTTCTTATCTAATACAGATGAATAAAATACAGATGTGTAAAATACAGAAAATAAAGCCTGCTATTTCATAGGTTCTTATAAAGCTTAAAGGCAATAATGCACAAAGAGTGGTTTAAGGGCTTTCAATAACTGTTTAAACACTCGTTTTAAGGGATTAAGAGGTACTACTATGAGTAAACTACTATGAATAAAATAGACATTGTACCGCAACAAGCACTGGGGTACATGCATCTGTTTCAATTATGGTTTTCTCAGGGTATATGCCCAGTGGTGGGATTGTTGGGTCATATGGCAGTTCTATTCCTAGTTTTTAAAGGAATCTCCATATTGTTCTCCATGGTGCCTGTATCAATTTACATTCCCACCAACAGTGCCAGATGGGGACAGAGATGGGAAAGGGGACATATGTATACCTGTGACTGACTCATGTTGATGTATGGCAGAAACCAACACAATATTGTAAAGCAATTATCCTCCAATTAAAAAAAATCAAAAATAAATAAATAAGCTACAAGGATATTATGTACAGCATGGGGAATATAGCCAATATTCAATAATTATAAATAGAGCATAGCCTTCAAAAATTGTGAATCACTATATTATATACCTGAAACTTATGTAACACTATACATCAACTATACCTTAAAAAAGTCTTTTAAATGAAGTCCTCTGCAAAGTAAAAGTAAAAATGCTGGTTATAACAGGCTATAACTGCTTCTAGAAAGGTGCCCATTTGTGGGCAGCCTTTCAAGCGGCTCTATTTTGAAATCAACCCTCTGTTCTACATCATTGAGGCTGACCCTGCCACACACTCACTGCCTCCACAACAAAGTTTTTAAACTG
The DNA here is from genome assembly GCF_000754665.1 of Bison bison bison. Taxonomy (NCBI): domain Eukaryota; kingdom Metazoa; phylum Chordata; class Mammalia; order Artiodactyla; family Bovidae; genus Bison; species Bison bison. The sequence continues at coordinate 8,733,432 of NW_011495020.1, forward strand.
CGATCCTGAATTTTATTTTTTCCTTAATATATATATTTTATTGAAGTACAGTTGACTTACAGTGTTTCAGGTGCACAGCAAGGTAACTCAGTTATACATATACATTGTTTATATTATTTTTCAGATTACTTTCCATTATAGGTTATTACAAAATATTGACTATAGTTTCCCGTGCTATACAGTTAACCTTTGTTGCTTGTGTTGCATATCTATTTTTTTCTGAATTTTAGATATAAGAAAGAGGAGAATTATACCTCAACGATTTAGGAACAGCTTCTATTTAGGCTTTCCCACTGGATTTTGGAGGCAAGCATGGCAACCCATTCCAGTATTCTTGCCAGGAAAATACTATGGACAGAGGAGTCTGGCAGGCTATAGTCCATGGGGTCTCAAAGAGTCAGACATGACTGAAGCAACTGAGCATGCACACACTGGATTTTGGTGTCTTGATCCATAATTAATATTCCTACTGGACTTATTTTTGTTACTTCTTCTCCTTTAATATTAAACAATGGTGATGTTTACATTAACCAGTTTGTCCAAGATGAAAAATAAGGAGAATCAAATTTAAAAGTTGGTAGACTCTTTGTTAAAAAGAAAATAGTCTTCCTTAACTATTTGTCAATTATTTTGTAGCCATGAATTTAGTAACTGTGGCAGAAGGAGTGGTACCCATTAAATATTCCACGTGCTTTTCCACATTTCTCAGGCTCCCTTATAGTTAGACAGCAGCCACACAACTAAATCTGCCCAAGGGACAATGAGTGCAAGGGCTGTGTATGATGTAGGAGCAGGGCAAGTTCTCCATTCCCTCTATTCCCCTTACAGAACCTTCAGGGTCCGGTAATGAGGCAGCTGCTCCATCTGATGGAGGGTACCTGAAACTGAGCCAGTGACAGACAAGAGCTACCATCAGACTTTGCATGAATGGGAAAGAAATCTCTGTTCTGTCAAGACACTAAGGTTTGGCATTTATTCATTACTGGCCAGTAATGCACCCGTCCCCTGGCCCCCACCACCCCATCTCCTTGGCCTTATCTCATGTCCACTCCCTGCCTGGAAGTATTCCCAGTCCCCCGAGATATGCTAGCTTTTTCATGCTTCCCAGCTTCTTGCACACATCCTTTCCTCTCTCCCTTGTCCTCTTCTCCAGCTAGAATTTCATTACTAAGATGCAGCTGACATTTCTATTCCCAGAACCTAGCATAGACAAGACATATTGTAAAAAAAAATTGTCTGAGGAATAAACGTACACTGCAGAAAAAGTGTGAATATAGAGTATCTCACCCAAACCTTTATACATACCAGGAGCTAAGTAACCATTTGTTCAATTAATTCTTAAACTCTTAATACTTGGCTCAGTTATTGGTTGAACAAGAAGGAATTCTCTTTGGCTGTTCCACTAACATTCTCAATAACCACAAAGGAGGAAAACTAACTCTGCAATTCATGTGTTTACCACAACCCGTCCCTGAGTCTCCAATGGAGTCCAGGTTTTAAAGACCAAGTAATGCACCATCACTGCAGATGGTGGCTGCAGCCATGAAATTAAGAGACACTTGCTCCTTGGAAGAAAAGCTATGATCAACCTAGACAGCATACTAAAAAACAGAGACATCACTTTGCCAACAAAGGTCTGTCTAGTCAGAGCTATCGTTTTTCCAGTAGTCATGCACAGATGTGAGAGTTGGACTATAAAGCTGAGCACCAAAGAATTAATGCTTTTGAACTGTGGTGTTGGAGAAAACTCTTGAGAGTCCCCTGGACTGCAAGATCAAACCAGTCCATCCTAAAGGAAATCAGTCCTGAATATTCATTGGAAGGACCGATGTTGAAGCTGAAACTCCAATACTTTGGCCACCTGATGCGAAGATATGACTCATTTGAAAAGACCCTGATGCTGGGAAAGACTAAAGGCGGGCGGAGAAGGGGACAACAGAAGATGAGATGGTTGGATGACATCACCGACTCAATGAGTTTGAGCAAGCTCCGGGAGTTGGTGATGGACAGGCAAGCCTGACGTGCTGTGGTCCATGGGGTCGCAAAGAGTCAGACACAACTGAGCGACTGAACTGAAGGAGATAAAGGTCCTGAAGGGAAGAAAAGTGTTCTCTATAAATTTAATAACTAGTTGAACCCTCAAGAATGTAGAAGGGGAGGAGTGAAGGGGGGTTAGGGAATCTGTTTGAAGACACCATAGCAATGACAACCACCTTTTGAGAGGGTAACAGGTAGGGAGGGTAGAGGTCCCCAGGCGGCAGGAGGAAGTAAACTGCAAGTGGCAGACTTTTTTTCCTTCTGTGTTGAGGAAACGGGTTCTGCCTAAGACCAACCTTTTCTATCTTTTCTCAAACCTTGGGCTGATAATGGCTCAGCAAACCAGTACTCATACTAATTGTTTTATGGCTGGGGGTGGCCCACCTTGGCCATCCTATCTCAAAAATGCTTATTGTGGGAGAGGGGCCTGGTGAAACTCCCTCAGCCTTGAGGTGTTTCTTTATCTGATTAGAAGCTAGCTAACAGACATAAAATGCCTTGGCACTCTTTCTGTTCCCTTCTGATGTCTATGTTAGAAGCTTTCCCTATCTCTGCTATACTTCATTAAAACTGCTACACAAAAGGCTCCAAGTAATCAAGTCTCGTCTCTGACCCTGGATCAAAATCCTCTCTTCCAGAGGTCACGAATCCTGGCGTAACACACAGCTCGCAGTAGCAACCTTTCACTTTTGTATTTAGAATCAGGCATGTTTTGGCATAAAAACAGGCTCTATTTCAATCACAGAGATTATTCTAAAACAAACAGAGGACACTTCTTTAAGAGCTCGTTTTTATGTGCTGATATTTAATATGTTGTTTACACTTGTTAGTACAGAATTCTATAGCACAAGGGAAGGGTAATGCAAGAGAAGCATTACCTCTCTATATAATACTTTTAGTTTCCCCCCACTGCCCTCAGGATAAAGTCCGAACTCCATAACACACCACCAAGGCACCCGTCCCCTGGCCCCCACCACCCCATCTCCTTGGCCTTATCTCATGTCCACTCCCTGCCTGGAAGTATTCCCAGTCCCCCGAGATATGCTAGCTTTTTCATGCTTCCCAGCTTCTTGCACACATCCTTTCCTCTCTCCCTTGTCCTCTTCTCCAGCTAGAATTTCATTACCAAGATGCAGCTGACATTTCTATTCCCAGAACCTAGCATAGACAGACATATTGTAAAAAAAAAAAAAAAATTGTCTGAGGAATAAATGTACACTGCAGAAAAAGTGTGAATATAGAGTATCTCACCCAAACCTTTATACATACCAGGAGCTAAGTAACCATTTGTTCAATTAATTCTTAAACTCTTAATACTTGGCTCAGTTATTGGTTGAACAAGAAGGAATTCTCTTTGGCTGTTCCACTAACATTCTCAATAACCACAAAGGAGGAAAACTAACTCTGCAATTCATGTGTTTACCACAACCCGTCCCTGAGTCTCCAATGGAGTCCAGGCTTTAAAGACCAAGTAATGCAATAATTCAGCATCTCTTTAATAACGAAAAGAAAATGAGGTGGTGCTGTTTGCTGTTGTTTTTAGGATTTGCTTCTCTGGGAGGGGAGTGGGTTGGAAAATATTTCTTCCTGAAGTTAAGATAAATATAACTTAAAAAAATAAAATCAAGCAAGAAACAGTTTTGCCAAAGGCCCAGAAGATTGGTAGATGTTGTAAGGTTAAAAACAAGCCAAAAGATAAAAAACAAAGGCTTCAGGGCAGAAAATTATATTTTAAAAGAACTTACTGTTTCTGACAACGTAGGAATCAAGGAAACAGACTGTGTATGAGACGGTGGTGATGGCCGGATAAAGGCAGAGGGGATAGGAATGGATAAAGAAGGAAATTATATTAGAGAAATTAAGAAGAAAAACTAAATAGCATCTAATTGTTAATCCAAATGATGGCTAGTTTGGAAAACAATCAAAATTCTGCATTGTGTTTTAGAATTAATCTGTTCAAGTTATTTATCTATTTCACTTGAAAATAACTTTTCCCAAAGGAATAACTTTAACCATGTTCCTAATTCTAGAGGAATATACACGGTCTTTTCTTTTGCTTGAGTTTATCAGAAATCAACTAATGTGGTCACAGTCAGAAAAGTCAACCTTCCACAGCACACATAATTTGAAGCTTTTAAGGAAAAAACATAGTTCTCTACAACCAATATTTTAATAAATATAATTTGCTACAATGAGTACTCTTCATCTTAAGGATTCAAGGCCAAAGTCTTTGGAACTAATAAAATAACATTGCAGTATCACAGGAAAACCCTTAGCAATTGACTGAAACTCAAACTGTAGATGACAAGATGTTGAATAAGTCTCAATGTAACCTAAATGTTGGTAGGTGCTGTAAAGAGATTTTCTCATCATCTTTCTTTAAGCGCCACACCCCCACCACCCACCACACACACACACTGTTCAGAACGCTTGCACCCTCTCACTTGTGCTCCTGATCGTTAATCCTGGCTTCTGGTTTCAATTTTAAGAAAAGTTTAATTAAAGATGTTTGGGGATCATTTCTGGGCTTCCCTGCTGGCTCAGGGGTAAAGAATCTGTCAGCAATGCAGGAGATGCAGGAGATTCCCGTTCGGTCTCTGCGTCAGGAAGATCCCCTGGAGGAGGGCATGGCAATCCACTTCAATAGTCTTGCCTGGAGAACCCCATGGACAGAGGAGCCTAGTGGGCTATGGTCCATAGGGTCACAAAGAGTTGAACACGACTGAAGCATCTGAACACACAAGGCACGCACAGGGATCATTTCTAATTTTACACTGAATATGAGGTTTGTCAGAAATGAGTCCAAGGAACTGGGTGTCTGGGAGAAAGGTGGTGGCATTCAGCCAGTCATGATTTATTGAGCAACTACTAGGGGCCAAATGGAGAAGGCAATGGCACCCCACTCCAGTACTCTTGCCTGGAAAATCCCATGGACCGAGGAGCCTGGAAGGCCGAAGTCCATGGGGTCGCTAAGAGTCAGACACAACTGAGCGACTTCCCTTTCACTTTTCACTTTCATGCATTGGAGAGGAAATGGCAAACCACTCCAGTGTTCTTGCCTGTAGAATCCCAGGGACTCGGGAGCCTGATGAGCTTCTGTCTATGGGGTCACACAGAGTTGGACACAACTGAAGTGACTTAGCAGGGGCCAAAAGTGGAATGAAACAGAAATCTCTGCCGTCTGAAGCTTACCTTTTAGGGTGTGTTGGGGGAGGGGAGGGAAGGAAGACTAATCAACAAAATAAAAGAGTAAATCAGTAAAAATTAGAAGGGGTAGATATTATGGAAGAAATAAAGCAGAGAAGGGGCACAGTGGTTCCAGGGGTGAGGGTGGCTGCTCAGTCCAATACAGTCGCCACTGGTCATATGTGACTAGTTGAATTCAAACTAGACTTCAATGAAGTTAAAACTTCAGTTCCTCAGTTTGCACTCATTGAATTTCAAATGCTTATTGGCCACCATGTTGGACAGTGATGATATAAAGATATATATAGAATGCGTCCATCATCATGGAAAGTTCTTTCAGACAGTTCTACTCTACAAAGAGCAAGGAGTCTAGTATTGCTGGAGTGGTTGAGCAAGGGACAGGGTAAGAGATAACATCACAGAGTTTAAAGGAGCACAGTTGTACAGGAGCCTGATGGCCATTGCAGGAACTTTTTTTCTGAGATATGAAGTTTGGAGAGTTTTGCCATAGGAGTAACTTAATCTGACTTGGTATTTAGAAGAATTACTTTGGGTTATTTTTTTTTAAGTCACCCAAATAAAAGATGACCAAAGGTGTACAAGCGTGGCAGCAGAGGCAGGGACGGTGTGGAACATGCTCAGGTTCTGCACAAGCTTAGAAGCTAGTACCAACAGATTCTGCTGGTGAGAAAGTAGTGGAGTATGTCATGATAAAGACTGTAACTAAAGGAAAGAAGTCAGTGTTTGTGGCATGGGAGAAGCTATGGTCAGTCACACACTGATTTGACTTTGCAATGACAAAAGCACAACTGAAAATGTCCAATGGACATTTGGAGAAGTGAGAGCTCAGATGAGAAAAGGACCTGAGTATAGATATGATATTCATCAGCATAGGGGTAAGAGATGAAACAGGAATGGAGGTGGAAGAGAAGGTTTCTAAAGTCTGCCCTTGAAGAACAACTATAAGAGAGGTGTGGGTAAGACAAGGAGACAAATAGAGTCTTAGAAAAATGCAGGTGTCGACAGCCAAATGCAATAGAGATGCCAGAAAGTTGAAGAGAAATGATGATGCCCAAGGAATGGCCACAAAATGTGGAAAGGCACTGATCTCTAAGAGTGCAGTCTCTACTAATTATATGTGTGTATTGGAGATGGGGAGAGCCACAATCTAAATATAAATGGTTTCGGTGAGAACAGAAGAATGGGGTGCACCACTGTTAGTGAGAAGAGAAAGTACAATAAACTGTGGCATTTCTCAGAACTTACAGGTCGTTTCTAAAACAATCATTTAATTTGGTCCAGCCACTACCAGTGTCATTTGTGTTCAACATTGTCTAGTGACAAACTGAATACACTTTTTAATGGTTCAAGTTAATTTAGGCCACAGGGCAAGAAAAATTGTATAAGAAGTAGCTTTAAGAAGGGAAAATACATGTATTAGGATTTGTTATTCTCATCCTTCTGAGATTAGGTAACAAGTAGCCACTTTTAAAGGTAGGTGGTGGGGGGAACCCAAGGCTTTGTGCTAATGGTGAATTTCAATTTTCCTGCAATTCTGATGGAGAAGGAATAATCAATATTGGTACTTTAAATGTGGGCAAATGGGGTAAACACTAGAAAAGAAGGCTAAGGAGAAAGCCATAGTGCTTTGAGCTCCCCTCCTCCCAGGAGCCTGGTTACAAGGTGGATAGGAAAGTCCAGGGACTCATGATGGCAGGCAGTTGCATTTTCCTGGTAGGATTTCAGAAACAAGCTAATCTAGACTCAAAAAATTGAGATCCAAAAAGCACCTTCACCCATGATCAATTCCAGTCTCCCAGTTAGCTGAGGAGGTACTGAGACCTAGAGGTTAAATAATTTGCCCCAAATGATTCAGTTTTTGTTGTTGTTGGTTGTTGTTGTTTAGTCACTAAGCCACCCGGCTTCTCTGTCCATGGGATTTTCCGGGCAAGAAAGAATACTGGTGTGGGTTGCCATTTCCTTCTCCAGGGGATCTTGCAGACCCAGGGAATGAACCAGCATCTCCTACACTGGCAGGTGGATTCTTTACCGCTGAGCCACCAGGGAAGCCCCAATGATTCAGCCAGCCAGTTCTCTGCAAAGTCAGACCTAAAAGCTGGCGGGGTGGAGCTGATTCTGGGTCCCCAGCTCTTTTTCCTGCATTGTTCTACTTGCTATGTGAGAATAGGACTCTCCTTTTTTTTGTTATTGTTCAGTCGCTAAGTCATGTCTGACTCTTTGAGACCCGATGGATTGTAGCCCTCCAGGCTCCTCTGTCCATGGGGATTCTCCAGACAAGAATACTAGAGTGGGTTGCCATGCCCTTCTCCAGGGGATCTTCCTGATCCAGGAATCAAACCGAAGTCTCTTGCATTGCAGATGGATTTTTTTTACCAGCTGAGCTACAGCATAGAACTCTTCTTTTTAAGACAGACCAACCGAAGCAAATTCTGCATTGGAGTTCTACTATCTGGACTCGGAGATGAACGGGAGCTGGAGTAGGGTGGGGGATGGAAGGAATTAATGAGATTTGAAGAACCCTATTGGGTTTGACGACAGAATATTGGCTTACAAATGCCTTCACAACAGGCTTTCTGAAATCTGCCCTGGTGTTGAAACTGCCTTACTTGCCATGCTCATCAGCGCACAAGTGAAACTCGCAAGGTTGACTAGTGTCCGTTTCATTGACTTCTGGGTACTAACTCCTGGGTATATTTCTATAAAAATCTTATCTCCAGAGTGGGAGACTTGCGGAAAGGCAAGAAGAGGGATGTAATAAATAATAATAATTCGAGTCGGGGTATGGGGGTGGACTGCAGGCAGAGGAGACTGGAGGAAGAGTGACAAGCCAGACCGGACCTGGGTTGCTCGCAGGGCTTTCCCGTTGCTAGGACCGCCAGCGTCCTTGGCTACCGCTCGCTAAAATAGGAGCTCTCCTCTGCTACGACCAGTCCAGCGCTTCGCGGACCGCGCCACCTCGCGTCAGAAGGAGAAAAAGGAATCGCATTTCCCCGCTTCCCTCGGTGCGGGTCCCAGAGAGGAATCAAAACTGCGGGACTTGGCAAAGCAGTCACCCGGAGGCCAGTCCTAAGAACCTCCCACTGAGGGTTGTGCGAGGAACTAGAGAGAGGGCGAACCCCGGGGGTCTTCCCCTCTGACTCACGTTGTACTCCCTCAGCCAGGACTCTAGCTTGTCCTGCAACGATCGTAAAGCTTCGTTGGAGACCAGTCTCCTCAGGTTATCTGCCATCGCTCGCTCTTCCGCTCGGCCCGCTCTGGGAGATGGACTCGTGGACCGCGGGGTGGTGTGGCGGGAAAGGTGTTCTCTTCCTGAGGAGCTCAGAGCGCGGCTGGTGTTTCCATCCTCCCCGCTCGGGTCGGACGGGGCAGGGTTCGAGAAGCCGGGGGGAGGTGCCCTGGGCCACAGCCGCCGCGCCTCATTCGCTGCCCCGTGCGCGGTCTCCCGGCTCCCGCGCGGCCGCCGGGAGCCAGGACAATAAAATACCCAGGCGATTATTAAACAAACCTTGACGTGAGCGCGCGGCAGCTGGGGACGCGCGCGGCCCGTTTCCTTGGCAACGCCTGCGCCGCCGCCCAGCCCTAGCCCAGCGCACTACCCGCCTGCAGCCCCGCCGCCCGCATCCTTCCTGCCTCCCCACCTCGACCCGCCCGCGGGTCCGGGGCACCGCCAGGACGCGCCATGCCGCTCTTCCTCATGCTACTGATGCTCAGCCTCATGCTGCTGCTGCTAGTGCTGCTGGTGGCCGAAAGCGAGAGCCCCCAAAGTCTGTGAGACTCTGGGTTGGGCCGGCGGCTGGAAGACGTTAAGACTTCAGATGGCAGCAGCCCGACCCTGATGGAGAGAGAGGCGCCCGCAGTGTGGCGATGCTGGGCAGCCGGAGGCCTCTTGTCTAGGAAAGCAAAGGTTCTTTCTTTCTAGACGTTTTTGGTTAGGCGGTGAAGAAAGCAGTTGTTTGGCTCCTTCCTATATTCCTTCACTTCTCAAGACTTTATTTCTTCCTTTGTAACATCTAGGATTTGGTGGGTGCCCAGCTAAATAGATTTTAGCTCCAGGATGTTCACAAATTAAAGTCAATCAGGTTTAAATAATATTTGGTTTGTTTTTAGAATCATTAAGCACTCTAAAGTTATTTAATTATGAATTCTCTAATTGAGACTTTGTGCAAGTTTAGAGCCGGTTTTGGCACTATTTCAAAAGGTGTATTAAGCCACAGTGGTAGTTTGGACTACTTAAGAAATGAAACCATTTCAACCATCATTAAGCACTTTAGTACCCGTATTTTCAATGTCGTCAAATAATGTGCAGATTGCAAATCATCCTAATCTATCTTTTTTAAAACGGAGCGGGTGGAAGCAGGACCTCAGCTAGCTAGTCGATTAGCTAGTTTAATTCAGTTTCTTCTTCTTTTTTTTTTCAGGTATTTAAGAGTTATGAACATTGAACATGTCCACTGATGGTAAACTTAAGACTTTTTGCCCTCACCCGCTTTTTTCCTCTTAATTAGTGGTTTTACTGTCCTCTGATAAAAATGAAAGGCTCATTCTGGAGTCTGTGTTCTTACTATCTTCTGTAGACCACAAAATAAGGACTATAAAAGTTCTCACCACAAGAAAAAAAACTTGTAACTATGTCTGGTGATAGATATTAATTAGACTGATTGTAGTGATTATTTCACGTTATATACAAATATTGAATCACTATGTTGTACGTAATGTATTATTTTAATTATATGTCAACAAAAAGAAGAAAGAATATAAAGAGAACACACATTTTATCATAGTGCAATAACAATTGCTAAACTACAAAAAATAAATGTTCATTACTGACTTTCTTTAAAAAATATAAAGAATGAGGAAGGCAATGAAGAAGCTTATAGATTTCTTAACTTAATGCACATTTTTATAGATAATTGGAATCTTTGAACAGTCTGATTTACTTATTAATAAAAACCAAGTTGTAATATTTGCTTAGGTCAGACTCAGGGTTAAATCCTCCTCCTTACTGTTACACTTTAATTAACCTCTAGTCCTTGTTTATATCATCTTGCATGCCTGTGTGCTCAGTTGCTTCAGTCGTTTGGGACTCTTTTATGACTGTAGCCTGCCAGGCTCTTCTGTCCATGGGATTGTCCCGGCAAGAATACTGAATAGGTTACCATTTCCTCCTCCAGGGGATCTTCTCAACCTAGGGATCAAACAGCGTCTCCTGAGATGGATTCTGAGCCATCTAGGAAGCCCTTATATCATCTTACTATAGTTCCTACTTCACAGTGTTATTAAATAAGATCATTCATGTGAAGTGCAACACAGTGCTTGACATGTTATAGCAAATGTTATAAATTTGCTTCCTAAATGCTATGATTACTATTACTACACATGTACAATAGGTCACAGTACTAATATTAAACAGCGAAGGGTAGGTTGGAAACATATAAAGCAACAATAGGGCTGCTGATTGAGTAAATTATTCAATGGAATGTTTCACTATAGAAATCTCATTTTTGAACAGCTAGTATCTAGGAATTACTACTATATAATGTTAAATGAAAAAAAGCATGTCTTTAAATTATATATTGGAGAAGGCAATGACACCCCCACTCCAGTACTGTTGCCCAGAAAATCCCATGGATGGAGGAACCTGGTAGGCTGCAGTCCATGGGGTCGCATAGAGTCGGACACGACTGAAGTGACTTAGTAGTAGTAGTAGTAGTAAATTATATATATTGTCTTACATTATACAACATGAACCCAAGGCATGATTATGGATGATTTTAATTGGTTCCTTTATACTTTCCCAATTTTTCAAATTTCCACCATGAACACAAACTGCTTTTATGAAAACTTACTCAGAAACAGCTATCCAAAAACTTGATCACCTTCAAAAAAATGTTACTCAAAATATCAATATTTAAGCCAACTCAAAATAGAATATGCTTTGACCAAATGTTCATATTACTCATTTAATAGACGTATGGAGTCTTAGGATAGAATGAGCCTGAAATCACTTAGAATATGCTACCTGACCTTATCTCTACAATACTTGACCACCACAAGTAGATTCAAGACCCTTCAGGTTTCCCAGTCATTTCATACACCTCTTAGTTTCCATAGAGCTCTGGAGCATGGTTGTCCTTAGCAAGAACTTGATGCTTACTAATAACAAGCATAACTCTCAAGTACTCAAAACAAAGGAAATGTTTTATGTACTTATTCATTATTTATCCTCCTAAAATTTCCAAAAGAGGATCTCAGATCACTGACAGTAAAAGGTTTGTAGAAAACATCTTTGTTAGATTTAGAAAAAAATTAATGAAAAAAAAACAAATGTGCCCCCAGTTTAAGTCTGTGTACTAATATTGAGCCTTATTTTACATTTATTTTGGGGCTATGTGGCAGTCAAGAAAAAAAGGAAACTGGGTGGTATGATTACCATTTGATTTTTAAAGTACACATACCAATTTTTTGAATGAAAGCACATTTTTTGGTACCAGTCCTTAAATATGTTTATTCCTTTCCAAAGAGTATAGAATAACAGATGAATGTGTCCTTAATAACCTCTCCTTTGTAAAGAAAATACAGAAACAATCTTCATGTGACTTTCTTGCAGTCACCTTTGATCAATGCCAATGGGGGTAACACTAGAACACATGCCATCAAAGAGAGGGCCAAGCAATTGACACCCCATTTCTTAGCTCTCTGGTGATGTTACTTGATACAAGCTTAGAACTTCCATACCTGTAGGAATAAGTAGATGCCCTCATAAGTGCCCTTAATGATGATCCCAACATGGAACAACAGACTGGTTCCAAATAGGAAAAGGAGTACGTCAAGGTTGTATATTGTCACCGTGCTTATTTAACTTATATGCAGAGTACATCATGAGAAACGCTGGACTGGAAGAAGCACAAGCTGGAATCAAGATTGCTGGGAGAAATATCAATAACCTTAGATATGCAGATGCCATCACCCATATGGCAGAAAGTGAAGAGGAACTAAAAAGCCTCTTGATGTAAGTGAAAGTGGAGAGTGAAAAAGTTGGCTTAAAGCTCAACATTCAGAAAACGAAGATCATGGCATCCGGTCCCATCACTTCATGGGAAATAGATGGGGAAACAGTGTCAGACTTTATTTTTGGGGGCTCCAAAATCACTGCAGATGGTGACTGCAGCCATGAAATTAAAAGATGCTTGCTCCTTGGAAGGAAAGTTATGACCAACCTAGATAGCATATTCAAAAGCAGAGACATTACTTTTCAAACAAAGGTCCGTCTAGTCAAGGCTATGGTTTTTCCTGTGGTCATGTATGGATGTGAGAGTTGGACTGTGAAGAAGGCTGAGTGCCGAAGAATTGATGCTCTTGAACTGTGGTGCTGGAGAAGACTCTTGAGAGTCCCTTGGACTGCAAGGAGATCCAACCAGTCCATTCTGAAGGAGATCAGCCCTAGGATTTGTTTGGAAGGAATGATGCTAAAGCTGAAACTCCAGTACTTTAGCCACCTCATGCGAAGAGTTGACTCATTGGAAAAGACTCTGATGCTGGGAGGGATTGGGGGCAGGAGAAGGGGACGACAGAAGATGAGATGGCTGGATGGCATCACTGACTCGATGGACGT
>NW_011495020.1:8746387-8746784 GCF_000754665.1 Bison bison bison
TTGGTGATGGACAGGGGGAGGCCTGGCGTGCTGTGATTCATGGGGTTGCAAAGAGTCGGACACGACTGAGCGGCTGAACTGAACTGAACTGAACTTCCTTAGCACTTTTGATGGGTGCAGGATGGCAATCAATTTAAGAGAGAGTTAGACCCTGGAATGCAAACAGTAGACATTGCTGATTAAAGAAGAATCCACATGCTTCAAACTATAAGCATGCACTCAACAAGGTTGAGATTCTGTTTTTAAAGTCTATATGTATATGTGTATATATATATATATATATATGTATATATATATATAGCTTCCTGGCATCTCAGAGGTTAAAGCATCTGCCTGCAATGAGGGAGACCCAGGTTCGATCCCTGAGTCTGGAAGATCCCCTGGAGAAGGAAATGGC
>NW_011495020.1:8746884-8752345 GCF_000754665.1 Bison bison bison
TTTGAAGAATCTTTTGATGCTCTAATTTTGTTCCTATTTATTTCAGGATATTATCAAGCAGGCATTTATTTGGAAATAAAAGAAAAATCAAATCTTTCTTTCTGGTACACTATCAGATTATCTTAGAGAAGTTCAAAGGACAATAAATTTGAAACATGGATACTCTTGTTTTATCTCACACTCTTCCAGTTAGTGGTTTCTCATGACTTTACATAAGTCTTTAATCATTCTGAGCCTCACTTTTCTTCCATCTACATAATGAAAAACATGGACTTGATGAGCTCTAAGATCTCTTGCAGTTCTGACATTCTTTAATGTTGTTTCCCACCCCCCCCTTTTTTTGTAACATATTGGTTATGGTTGAGATTGAGCAAATGTCGCTTGTTGTCTCAATTTCTGGTTCACAGTTCAGTTGAGGTCAGGCCTTGATTCTGAGAGCGTTAGCCAATATTAAAAGTTGAACCTATTTTTGGCATACAATTTATTTTGCAGGCTTGCTGAAATAACTAATAGAGCTAATCTCCAAGAAATAAACACGGGGTTCCTCCAAAGTTACACTTTTAATAAATTTAAACTCAGCTCAAACTGACAAAATCTTCCTAACTCCCCCACCCCCACAAAGCTCATCACTCTCTTCTTTATGCTTTGTCTCTCTAACTTTAGAAATGTTGATACTGTTATCCTACTATATTAAACTTATTTGTCTGCATCCTATATAAGCTTGTGAGTTTCTTAAAGAAAAGGGCAAAGGTCTATTTAGTTTAATATCCTCAGCACAGCAAGTGGCACATTCTAAGCCCTCTATAAATGTTTGTTAAACTATTAACAAAAAGAGAAAGAAGTAAAAGAAAGAAGAAAGGAAAACAAAGAAGGAAAGAAGGCAGGAAGGAGATGATAGGCTGCTTTATATCTGAGGTCATAACCCCATAGAGGTAGAAGAGCAAATTTAATAGCTATTGGTTGTTTTTAAAGCATCATAATTCTACCACCCAGCCAGGAGCCTTTTTTTCTAGAGAAGTGTAATGAGTCAAACATCTGGATGGAATAGGCTTTCTGAAAGTTCTTACTTTTGTCCACTTTGAATTTTACCTGTATCAGTTAGCTGGAGAGATTTTTAATTAGGGATTTTATGAAGCCAACAAAAGAGCAACCAAACTCCTCAGTATAGCAAGAGCTGTGTGTGTTTTCTGATGCTTGCATGTAAGAAGCTTGTATGCAAGGAGCTCCAAGGATATTCAGTGGGATCCTCATCATAATTTCCACTGGGGACAGTTGCAAACCCTCAGCATATGTGGCTAAAGGCATAATCTGTTCTGCTCTAGTCAGGCTTCTACCCAGTCCTCTTCTGTGTGTGCCATGCTATTCTTATCCTACAGCTGTCAGTGTTAGTCCTTTGGGTTGGGGCCTATATTACTATTTGAAGAAAATCTTTTAGCTTTTGCTGACCCAATTGTATGTGATTTCCTTTAAATTTAGTGGTGGTATTAAATTTTTACTGGTGGTATTGCCAAGGCACTTTGTCTCTATGTATGAGACAGGTTGGCAAAACCAAGGCAGAGCTGCTAGTCTTAGAAACTGGGGTATTACAGATTTCTAAGATACTTATCTGGGGAGGCCTTACAAATAGCTGTGAAAAGAAGAGACGTGAAAAGCAAAGGAGAAAAGGAAAGATATAAGCATCTGAATGCAGAGTTCCAAAGAATAGCAAGGAGAGATAAGAAAGCCTTCTTCAGCGATCAATGCAAAGAAATAGAGGAAAACAACAGAGTAGGAAAGACTAGAGATCTTTTCAAGAAAATTAGAGATACCAAGGGAACATTTCATGCAAAGATGGGCTCGATAAAGGACAGAAATGGTATGGACCTAACAGAAGCAGAAGATATTAAGAAGAGGTAGCAAGAATACCCAGAAGAACTATACAAAAAAGATCTTCACGACCCAGATAATCACGATGGTGTGATCACTGACCTAGAGCCAGACATCCTGGAATGTAAAGTCAAGTGGGCCTTAGAAAGCATCACTACGAACAAAGCTAGTGGAGGTGATGGAATTCCAGTTGAGCCATTTCAAATCCTGAAAGATGATGCTGTGAAAGTGCTGCACTCAATATGCCAGCAAATTTGGAAAACTCAGCAGTGGCCACAGGACTGGAAAAGGTCAGTTTTCATTCCAATCCCAAAGAAAGGCAATGCCAAAGAATGCTCAAACTACCGCACAATGGCACTCATCTCACACGCTAGTAAAGTAATGCTCAAAATTCTCCAAGCCAGGCGTCAGCAATATGTGAACCGTGAACTTCCAGATGTTCAAGCTGGTTTTAGAAAAGGCAGAGGAACCAGAGATCAAATTCACAACATCCGCTGGATCATGGAAAAAGCAAGAGAGTTCCAGAAAGACATCTATTTCTGCTTTATTGACTCTGCCAAAGCCTTTGACTGTGTGGATCACAATAAATGTGGAAAATTCTTCAAGAGATGGGAATACCAGACCATCTGACCTGCCTCTTGAGAAACATGTATGCAGGTCAGAAAGCAACAATTAGAACTGGACATGGAACAACAGACTGGTTCCAAATAGGAAAAGGAGTACGTCAGTCAAGGCTGTATATTGTTACCCTGCTTATTTAACTTATATGCAGAGTATATCATGAGAAACACTGGGCTGGAAGAAGCACAAGCTGGAATCAAGATTGCCAGGAGAAATATCAATAACCTCAGATATGCAGATGATACCACCCTTATGGCAGAAAGTGAAGAGGAACTAAAAAGCCTCTTGATGAAAGTGAAAGAGGAGAGTGAAAAAGTTGGCTTAAAGCTCAACATTCAGAAAACGAAGATCATGGCATCTGGCCCCATCACTTCATGGGAATTAGATGGGGAAACAATGGAAACAGTGTCAGACTTTATTTTGGGGGGCTCCAAAATCACTACAGATGGTGACTGCAGCCATGAAATTAAAAGATGCTTGCTCCTTGGAAGGAAAGTTATGACCAACCTAGATAGCATATTAAAAAGCAGAGACATTACTTTTCAAACAAAGGTCCGTCTAGTCAAGGCTATGGTTTTTCCAGTGGTCATGTATGGATGTGAGAGTTGGACTGTGAAGAAAGCTGAGGGCCAAAGAATTGATGCTTTTGAACCGTGGTGTTGGAGAAGACTCTTGAGAGTCCCTTGGACTGCAAAGAGATCCAACCAGTCCATTCTAAAGGAGATCAGTCCTGGGTGTTCATTGGAAGGACTGATGCTAAAGCTGAAACTGCAATACTTTGGCCACCTCATTCGAAGAGTTGACTCATTGGAAAAGACTGATGCTGGGAGGGATTGGGGGCAAGAGGAGAAGGGGATGACAGAGGATGAGATAGCTGGATGGCATTACGGACTCAATGGACAGGAGTTTGAGTGAACTCTGGGAGATGGTGATGGACAGGGAGGCCTGCTGCTTCTACTGCTGCTGCTAAGTCACTTCAGTCGTGTCCGACTCTGTGCGACCCCATAGACGGCAGCCCACCAGGCTCCCCCGTCCCTGGGATTCTCCAGGGAAGAACACTGGAGTGGGTTGCCATGTCCTTCTCCAATGCATGAAAGTGAAAAGTGAAAGTGAAGTTGCTCAGTCATGTCCGACTCCTAGCGACCTCATGGACTGCAACCTACCAGGCTCCTCCATCCATGGGATTTTCCAGGCAAGAGTACTGGAGTGGGCTGCCATTGCCTTCTTCAGACAGGGAGGCCTAGCGTGCATCAATTCATGGGGTCGCAAAGTTCAGACACGACTGAGTGACTGAACTGAAATGAACTGAACCGAACTGAAGATACTTATTAAGCTTCATTACTGTCTAAGCATTGGAGATAGAAGGATGAGTAAGATACGGATCTTCCAGATAGAGCTCCCCATTTTTTTGATGAACTTAGGACAGGTAAACAAAATAGAATACAATGCACTCTGAAATACATGTAGAAGACAAGGAGCAGAATTAAGGGACAGACTGCCCAGGCATGTAGGAAGGCTCAAAGAGAACATGACATTTGAATGGATTTTTGAATGATGAATAAGAGTGTGCTTGACAGAGAAAAAGAGAAGGACTTTTCAAGCAGAAGGAAAAGAAGCAAAGCATAGGAAGTAAGGACTAGAGGACTAGAATTAGAGATAGGAATTAAGGATCAGTCAAAAGCCCAGTTATCTGAGTGGATTATTGGGACCACAGCCAGACTATTATCAGAGGCTTACTGCTGATTCCCCAAAGCATTGAGCTGTAAGCAGAAACCGTCTTTCTGCTTAAGATGAAGCTTGTCCTAGAGATCCAGGAAGGAGTCAGCCTAGAGATGCAAGTCAATTGGTTCCAGCATTTGGAAAGGATTTGCAGAACTTGATGACCAGCTAGGTACTGATCTTAGCCAAAACTAGAGGAGAGACGGGAAAGATTATAAAGGATTTACCAGGTGAGAGAGCTGAATCTTCTAACTACAATTTCTTGGCAATCCTCTGATGTAAAGTACGCAGAGAGAGAAACATCAGCTCCGGTCATCAAAAAGCAAAACTGATTTAGTTCCCAGAGAAAGAAAAATTTGGCCAGCAGGTCTCTCTGGTGTTCCTGTTGAGTTAGGCAGGCCTGGGGTCCCAAGATGCTTAGAAGAAGTTTCAGCTACTTGAGGAATAGTTAACGCACCTTGCTCACCACTGCCCTCTCTTTCTTTTTTTTTTTTTAAACTAAGAGGATTATTGGATTATATTGACTTGACAGGGAACAAGGAATGTGTACTCGAGCTACTTGTATATCTGAGTGCCTTCCTGGTGTGCAGTAAACATCTGTTAAATTGGATTCCCCAGGAGATACATCACACTATCTTCAACCCACCTCCAAAACCACAGAAAAAAAGCATCAGCCTTCACCGGCCCGCCAAAACTAAGCAGCATCCCTGAAGTGACTGTCCTCTTTAAGGACATTCGGTTTTCAAGATTTTAGCTGCCTGTCAGCAACTTGTTAACTTCTGTCCACGTTGTCACCACCTCCTCCCTCGTCCACATGTACTCTGCAAATGCGCCCTCCCCACCCAGCCAAGGAGACCCCCGACTCGTGAAGCAAGGAGCCCTCCTGATGGCACCAGCACCGCCCCCCACCCCTTGCTGGGGAATGGAGGGGAAGGGAGAGGGGTCCTCTGTATTTTGAGGGCGCCCTTTTGGAAGAATCCAGAGGCGGCCCGAGGTCGAACGGAATCCCGGTGTGCGAGAAAACGCTCCCGGAGGCCACTGCCTGGGCGCCGGGGGCAGCGGAGCTGGCACCAGCGGCCTGGGCGGGGCGGGGTTGGAGATGGGGGGCGGGGGCGAGGAGCGGCGGGCCCCTCCCGCCCCTCCAGCGCGCAAGCGCAGGCGCGCGAGGTGCGGAGGCGGCCGGGAGGGTGGCAGAGCCGGCGGGCGCGGGAAGATGGCGGCGGCGGCGGCGGCCACGGAGCAGGTCTGTGAGCCC
>NW_011495020.1:8752784-8772305 GCF_000754665.1 Bison bison bison
AAAAACCCCCAGCCAACGAGCCGCCAGCCTCCCCTGATACCAGCCAAAAAACAGTCAGCTGTTATTGGATATCAGCTTGCGGCCACTTCTTGTGTGCCATCCCCCTAGGCTGACAGCCACGTTTCTCCTCCCGCTTTGGTTCTGGAGACTAAGTCGCCAATCAGTACAAGACTGTCTCCTATCCAGTTGGTTTAAAATCATTTTTTAAAAATCCTTTATCAAGTATTCCCTAATCTGCATTGTAAACTTGTAACTTAGAATAGCTTAAAAGGCTATTTTCTTCCCCAAAAGCAGGCTATACATTATGCACACACTTACACACACATGCACACATTTACACACACACACACACACACACACACACACCTGTAGTTACTAGGGTGGTTTGTTATAATAAAAATAATTTTGATAGTCTCTTCCTCCCTTCTTAACTGTTATTTTCCTTTAACAATAAACTGTGGTAGGATAGTTTCTTTGGAAACGTCTCATTCTTCAGCATTGTTGAAAAAAATAAATGAGCCAGGTAGCCAACATTCTGTTTCCAGAAAAATCTTGTCTGGAAAGATTTTCTTAAGTAATTAACTGCTTTTAGAGACATAGTAGGTAGATATCACTGGAACAGTGATGCTGAGCGCCATGAAAAATAAAAGACATGACATCTGCCTTCAAAGTTAAAGTCGAACTGCCAGATAAATGCAGAAAAATCAGCTAAAGATGGTAGGCAAGCTACAGCACCTAAACAATAAAATGTAAAGGAATGAGTGAAATTGAGACAAAGCTTCTTGGAGTTGTTGAGATTGAAATTGTCCCTTGCTTTTGTGATTTCCCTCCTGAATTATCAGCGCCTGTTTTAGACGGTTCTTTTTTCATCTGCATCACTTGTTGATACTCTTGGGAGTTCCACCTAGTTTCTATTCTTGCTTTACACAAAGACTGGGCAATCTGATCCATCCCTTATTCTCCACTTCAGAGTTAGGTATTTATGTCTCCAGTCGGAATTTAACTGAATTTTCCACGGGCACCCCAAAGTCAGAAATTTTTAATGGTGAATGGTGCATCACACTCACCATTAAAAGGGCTACAACCATCCATTCACTTGGTTCACCTTGCCACAAGCAGGACTGGCTCAAGGGAGCTCAGGATGGACCCACCTTTGGGTTAATGCTCTGCTCTCCCAGGCTTGGTACTTGAGCAGAGAACCTCACATTTTCTTTTTGCTCTAGACCCCACAAATTATGTATCAGGCCCTACTTGGGGGTCATCTTAGATCCCCTTAAGCAACACTCACATCCAGTCAATCACCGGATCCTTTCAGTTCTACCTCTTGAGGACTCTCCCAAATCTTGATGTGCAGTGTCAAAATTCAGTCAAGCCTTCCTTTGGACTGTTAGGGAAACCTGCTGTTGATGTCTCCATCTCTAAACTCATCTATTCCAGTTCAACTCTTCTTGGTTTAATTTTGCTGTAATGCAAATCTATCACTAACCTATTTTAAATCCCCATTGCCTTCAGAATAGAGTCTGTCATTCTTGATGTGGTACTTATATCTACTCATTTATTGATCCCTAACCACATCTTGGGGCTTCCCAGTGGCTCAGCGGTCAGGAATCCACCTCCAAAGCAGGAGATCCAAGTTTAATCCCTGAGTGGGGAAGATCCCCTGGAGGAGGAGGGCATGGTAACCCACTCCAGTATTCTTGCCTGGAGAATCCCATGAACAGAGGAGCCTGGAGGAGTTCAGTCCATAGGGTTGCAAAGAGTCGGACATGACTAAAGTGACTTAGCATGCAAGCACAACCACATTGCACTTCTTATTTTGTCCCATTCGTATACTCATCTTCTTCACCATCCATATAAAATTACCAACATTAGTTTGCACAAGATGACCTCTACTCAGTTTCATGATGTTTCCTCTGCCTGGAAGGCCTTTCTTGGTACTTTACTTGGCTAACTTCTGTTTGTCCTTCAATGTTCAACTGAGGCCCCAGCTTTTTTGAAGAATCGTCAACTCATGACCTTGGTAAGTCAAAGGGTATTCCTCTTATGCACTCTTTTCAGTTTCATTGCTCTACCACTGCACTTGCCATGTTGAGCTGTAATTGCTAATGACTCCATCTATCTACTCTGCTGGCCTGTAAGTAAGTTTGTTGAAAGTAGGTGCTATGCCTTGCACGTCTTTGTAGTCTGGAACATCTGGCATATAGTAACTCATCAGTAAATGGTAAGTACAAAGAATGAAATATACTGATGTACATGAATTGACAGAGAAAAGTAAAGAATTCATCCCAAGAAGGTAAGATGTGCCCTGTCTCTCTCTTATGTAGACCTGTATTCAGAGTCTGGCTAAGAGTTCTAAATTGCCCGTCTGACATCACTGTCATAATCCTATACTGGATCTGTGAAAATTAGAAGCAAACTCACTTTCCCTAAGATATTCTACTTTCTCTGGCCGAAAAACTACCAAAATACAAATTCAGCTCTAAAATGTTTGCAGTGTCGACAGGCCCTCATAGCTTCTGCACCTCATGTGGATACACAACCTACACGACTGTATTCAGCAACTTGTTTTGTGTTAAACCTGTTAAGTAGATTGAAAGCTCTTCTACAAAGCCTTTCTTACCGCTTCAGTTCAGTTCACTCACTCAGTTGTGTCCGCTCTTTGCGACTCCATGAACCACAGCACGCCAGGCCTCCCTATCCATCACCAACTCCCAGAGTTCACGCAAACCCATGTCCACTGAGTCGGTGATGCCATCCAACCATCTCATCCTCTGTCGTCCCCTCCTCCTCCTGCCCTCAAACTTTCCCAGCATCAGGGTCTGTTCAAATGAGTCAGTTCTTCGCATCAGGTGGCCAAAGTATTGGAGTTTCAGCTTCAGCATCAGTCCTACCAATGAACACCCAGGACTGATCTCCTTTAGGATGGACTGGTTGGATCTCCTTGCAGTCCAAGGGACTCTCAAGAGCCTTCTCCAACACCACAGTTCAAAAGCATCAATTCTTCAGTGCTCAGCTTTCTTTATAGTCCAACTGTTATATCCATACATGACCACTGGAAAAACCATAACCTCAACTAGACGGACCTTTGTTGACAGAGTAATGTCTTTGTTTTTTAATATGCTATCTAGGTTGGTCATTATTTTCCTTCCAAGGAGCAAGTGTCTTTTAATTTCATGGCTGCAATCACCATTTGCAGTGATTTTGGAGCATCTATTTCTGCTTTATTGACTATGCCAAAGCCTTTGACTGTGTGGATCACAATAAACTGTGGAAAATTCTGAAAGAGATGGGAATACCAGACCACCTGACCTGCCTCTTGAGAAACCTGTTTGCAGGTCAGGAAGCAACAGTTAGAACTGGACATGGAACAACAGACTGGTTCCAAATAGGAAAAAGAGTACGTGAAGGCTGTATTTTGTCACCCTGCTTATTTAACTTTTATGCAGAGTACATAATGAGAAACGCTGGGCTGGAGGAAGCACAAGCTGGAATCAAGATTGCCAGGAGAAATATCAATAACTTCATATATGCAGATGACACCACCTTTATGGCAGAAAGTGAAGAAGAACTAAAGAGCCTCTTGATGAAAGTGAAAGAGGAGAGTGAAAAAGTTGGCTTAAAGCTCAACACTGAGAAAACTAAGATCATGGCATCCAGTCCCATCACTTCATGGGAGATAGATGGGGCAACAGTGGAAACTGTGGCTGACTTTATTTTTCTGGGCTCCAAAATCACTGCAGATGGTGATTGCAGCCATGAAATTAAAAGATGTTTATGCTTGCTGCTTGGTGGAGTTTAAAAAATTTTGTCTGCCACATTACCCACAATGATTATTCTTGCCTTTTTCTGTTTTCCATAAGCCCTCAACCAGCCTGCTACCCCTGCAACCACAGTAAGATTCCAGATGCCCTCTCCGCTCTTTATTGAGAGCTGACCTTGCCTTTTACATCCCGAGGAAAAATAGAAATGGTTTCTCTTCCTGGTGTGAACCATTTGAATGAAATGGGAGCCCACCTTTTAAGACTCTTCTGTACATTCACTTTCTTTCCTGTCTCCTGGAGGATCTTATTTCCCTCATTACTCTGCCCTACTCTGAGGTATCTGGTCTTTGTCCTTCTTGGCATGTTTCCCTCTGCCATCAAACATGTGAGTCTTCCTACAAATTGTTGGAAAGGGACAGAAAGATCCTAACAACAAGAACAAGCACAGTTTTCCTCTGACAGTACATAATTCTTTAGTTATTGTCTTCTCTCTCAATGAAAATAAATGTACACTTGCTGGCATCTTTTCAGGACTATTTCTACTTACCAGTTTGCTACTCAGAGTTTGAAAATCACAGAGGCAATTCTTACCATATTAAGTTCAGCAATGCTGCACATCCTTAGTTTTCTTGTATTTCTCAGTTTCCATTGCTCCTGCACAAAGTTTTCCAAGAGTACTTCCTTGGCCTTTTGTTCTTTTGCTCTATACAGGGGTCCCTGACTTCCAGGACCCAATGCCTGATGATCTGAGGTGTAGCTGATGGAATAATAATAGAAATAAAGTGTGCAATAAATGTAATGCCCTTGAATCATCCCCAGACCATCCCCCTACACCCCAGTCTGTGGAAAAATTGTCTTCCATGATACTGATCCCTGGTGCCACAAAAAGGGTTGGGGACCACTGCTTCATGTTTTTTTTTTTTTTTTTACAGTAGACTGATATTAGTCTCATAGATTTAATTTACTTTGAAGCTGAAGACTCAAATTCGTCAAGTCCTGACTGACCTAATATCTCATACCATCCTTCTCATTGCCTCTGAGGCATGTGGTCGTTTCTCATTCAGTTCAAATGCAGCATATGTAAAATCTCCCTGCTTCATTCCCCATGTTTAACTAGTCACCATTCAGTAAACTGAGGGGCTTTTTTTTTTTTAAACCTGGCTACAAATTCACTCAGTTATTCTCTTGAAGTGTATTTTTAATCTCTCCTTTTTCATCCCACCTGTTTTAGGCCGTCAATACCTTGAGTTTCCCTTACGACAACATCCCAGCAGCCTACTTGCTAATATTCTCCTCTTTCCTGTGTCTCCTGCAAATACTCACACATTTAGCATCCTGAAATATATATTGTTCACATTCAGAGACCTTTAGTGACTCACAAATAAACAGATGTCAAGACTAGAATTTGTTCACAGGTGTCCCAAAACTTCCACAACCTGTCCTCCTTTTCCGCCTTGATCCTGCCTGCATTGCCAGATCTGACTCACCTGCTCCTTCTGGTTTCCCGGACAACTCTAAGCCCTGCTGTCTCTTCTCCCATGAACTCCACAGCATGTATTGTCTGTACTATTGATTTTGGCATCGGAGCATACAGAATACGTTATTGTGCAAATCACATTTGTAATATCTGGAGGATAAGGATCTTGTCCTGTATTTCTTTTGTATTCCTATGTATGGGATTAATGTTAAAGCCTAAAGAGCTTAAAAAATGCTTATTCAATAAATTAATTTTCTCAAAGCTCTCAAAAATATGAAAGTTGGGCAGTAAGCATTTCTACTCCTTCCTTTTATGTTCATGATATACCAAATAATCACCTACAATGTCATTCAACCTTAGTCAGAGGTTCTCAAATTTTTTGGTCTCTGGTTTTCTTTTTACTCTTCAAAATGACTGAGAATCCCAAAGAGAAAAAGCTGTGGATTTGTAGGGGGAAATCAAGAGAAATTAAGTCTGAAGGAATCTCTGGTATCTGAAATTATTAGACATACTCATTTCAGTAAAATATCACTGAGTGCCTTGTTGTTCAGTTGCCAAGGTGTGTCTGACTCTGCAACCCCATGGACTGCAGCACGCCAGGCCTCCCTGTCCTTCACCAACTCCTGGAGTTTACTCAAACTCCTGTCCATCGAGTCGATGATGCCATCCAACCATCTCATCCTCTGTCATCCCCTTCTCCTCCCGCCTTCAATCTTTCCCAGCATCAGGTTCTTTTCCAGTGAGTCAGCTCTTCACATCAGGTGGCCAAAGTATTGGAGTTTCAGCTTCAACATCAGTCCTTCCAATGAACACCCAGGACTGATCTCATTTAGGATGGACTGGTTGGATCTCCTTGCAGTCCAAGGGACTCTGAAGAGTTTTCTCTAACACCACAGTTCAAAAGCATCAATTCTTCGGCACTCAGCTTTCTTCACAGTCCAACTCACATCCATACATGACCACTGGAAAAACCATAGCCTTGACTAGACGGACCTTTGTTGGCAAAGTAATGTCTCTGCTTTTTAACATGCTGTCTAGGTTGGTCATAACTTTCCTTCCAAGGAGCAAGCGTCTTTTAATTTAATGGCTGCAATCACCATCTGCAGTGATTTTAGAGCCCCCCAAAATAAAGTCTGTCACTGTTTCCACTGTTTACCCAACCTTTTGAGCTGAAGTGATGGGACCAGATGCCATGATCTTAGTTTTCTGAATGTTGAGCTTTAAGCCAACTTTTTCACTCTCCTCTTTCACTTTCAACAAGAGGCTCTTTAGTTCTTTGCTTTCTGCCATAAGGGTTGTGTCATCTGCACATCTGAGGTTATTGATATTTCTCCCGGCAATCTTGATTCCAGCTTGTGCTTCATCCAACCCAGCATTTCTTATGATGTACTCTGCATATAAGTTAAATAAGCAGGGTGACAATATACAGCCTTGACGTACTCCTTTCCCTATTTGGAACCAGTCTGTTGTCCCATGTCCAGTTCTAACTACGCCAGAATACTGGAGTGGGTAGCCTTTCCCTTCTCCAGGGGATCTTCCCAACCCAGGAATCGAACCCAGGTCTCCCGCGCAGCTGAGCCAGATGGAAAGACAGAAAAACCATACCTTTGACTATATGGACCTTTGTCGGTGAAGTGATGTCTCTGCTTTTTCTCTGCTGTCTAGGTTTGTCATAGCTTTTCTTCCAAGGAGCAAGCATCTTTTACTTTCCTGGCTACTGTCACCACAGTGACTTTGAAGCCCAAGAAAATAAAATCTGTTACTGTTTCCACTTTTTCCCCATCTATTTGCCATGAAGTGATGGGAGCAGATCCCTTGATCTTAGTTTTTTGAATGCTGAATTTTAAGCCAGCTTTTTCCCTCTTCTCTTTAACCCTCATCAAGAGACTCTTTATTTCCTCTTTGCTTTCTGCCATTAGAGTGGCATCATCTGCATCTCTGAGGTTGTTGATATTTTCCCCGGCAATATCAGCAGCACAATGGTTGCTTTATGGTAACTTAATGTAGCCAGTGGGCTTCCCTGGTGGTTCTGCCTGTCAATGCAAGAGACTCAGGTTTGATCCCTGGGTCGGGAAGATCCCCTGGAGAAATGGCAATTTTTTGGAAATGGCAATCCACTCTAGTATTCTTGCCTGGGCAGTCTCATGAACAGAGGAGCCTCATGGGCTATAGTTCACAGGATCTCAAAAGAGCTGGACACAACTCAGCAACTAAACAACAAATGTTAATCAGTACAGTTCTTTCATGGTAGCCTAACCTATACACTTGTGAATGAATTGTAAAAATAAAAACTTTTTATGGCATAAAGTATCACAATCATATTCATATCCTTTTTAAAAAGCCAGTGATATGGGATGATCAGCTGATAACCAGTTTCTCCAGTTATGAGACAGAGAGACTGTACATAATATAATTCTTTAAAAACAAGGTTATAAAACAGTAAGGAAATTGTTATTACTTTTATATTAACTATTACTCATCTTATGTATCTACATGTTTTATACATTCACAGCAAATCTTTTAATTTTTTCAGTATTTCATCTGCAAGTTTTTTTAAATTGTTGAAAATCTCCAAAATTTTTTCCAATACATTTATTGAAAAAAATCCATATATAAGTGGATCCATGCTGTTCAAACCCATTTTGTTCAAGGGTCATCTGCACATTCATGAGAGAAGAAGAGTAAAAAAAGAAAACAGCATCATAGAAGGTTTCTTTTGAAAATGATTTTCACCCTCCAGACACTTAAAGGATTTCAAGAAACCTCTCCATGGTTTCTCAGCCCATACTTTGAAAACTGCTGGTCTAGGATAATACTAACTTTAGCCAACTGGAGTGATAAGTAAAGTGTATTAGCCTTTCTAAATTCTTTTCATGTAAATGAAGTATGTATATGATTAAGCAGATCTTTATAAATTATTAATAAAAACAGTTCCACTATAGAGTATATCTATCAGCTCTCCCCCAAAATGAGCTGGCTGTTCACTTGACTGATGGTAGGACTATTCAAAGCAGATAGTGGAAGTCTGTTATCAGACTGTTACCTACAACCCTTCTCAGTACAGTCATGTCCCCGCTTGGAGCCTGCAACTCAACATGTGTGTGCATGCATGCTAAGTCACTTCAGTTGTGTCCAGTGCTTTGCAACCCTTTGGACTGTAGCCTGCCAGGCTCTGTCCATGGGGATTCTCCAGACAAGAATACTAGATAGAGTGGGTTGCCATGCCCTCCTCCAGAGGATCTTTCCAACCCAGGGATCAAACCATGTCTCCTGCATTGGCAGATGGGTTCTTTACCACTAGCGTCACCTAGGAAGCTCCAGTGCAACATGACTTGAGGTTTATTAGTAGAAAATGTATCACTAACCAATTCAGCTTTCTTTCCGTATGAATTTGCACCTAACAAATAATGCATCCAAAATAGAGGGTATAGCTGCTCCATTGTGTTCTATTTTGCTTTTAGCAAAGTTCCAATGGTCCTGTGAAGAAGTCCATGCGTGAGAAGGCTGTTGAAAGAAGGAATGTCAATAAAGAGCACAACAGTAACTTTAAAGCCGGCTATATTCCAATCGATGAAGATCGCCTCCATAAAACGGGACTGAGAGGGAGAAAGGGCAATTTAGCCATCTGTGTGATTGTCCTCCTGTTTATCCTGGCTGTCATCAATTTAATTGTGAGTATTTAGCACAGAGTATTCTTTTCTTAATTAGCATGAGGAATTTTTCTTCTGTTTTTAGTGAAATCATGGTAAAGAATCTGCCTGCAGTGTGGGAGACCCAGTCAGTCCCTCAGTTGGGAAGATCCCCTGGAGAAGGAAATGGCAACCCACTCCAGTATTCTTGCCTGGAGAGTTCCATGGACAGAGGAGCCTGGCAGTCTACAGCCCATGGGGTTGCCAAGAGTCAGACACGACTGAGCAACTAACACTTTCTTACCTTGTTTTTTTGGCATTTAGCTTTACTGTACTTTGCCTATACTGCATTTTTTACAGATTGAAGATTTGAGGCAGCCTTGTCCCAGGCATGCCTGTTAGTGCCAGGCATGGCAGCATGCTCACTTTTTCCAGCAGTGTCTGCTCACTTCAGTCCCCTTGTCACAGTTCAGAAATTTTCACTATATCTCAAGAGTTTTTCTCATTATTATATTTTTTATGGTGATCTCTGACCAGTGATCTTTAATATTACCATTGTAATTGTGTGGGGTTCCCACTATCCACATCCATAAAAGATGGTGAATTTAATTGATAAATGTTGTATGCATTCTGATTGCTCCATCCACTAGCCCTTCCCCCCTTTCACTCTTTCTCTCTCTCTACTTGAAGTGAAGTGAGGTGAAGTCACTCGGTCATGTCTGACTCCCATCATGCTCCTCTGTCCATGGGATTTTCCAGGCAAGAATACTGGAGTGGGTTGCCATTTCCTTCTCCAGGGAATCTTCCCAACCCAGGGATCTAACCTGGGCCTCCTGCATTGTAGACAGACTCCTTACTGGATGAGCCATTCCCTAAGAGGCCGTTCCCATGGCCTCTTAAGTGTTCAAGTGAAAGGAGGAGTTGCAAGTATCTCTCAGTTTAAATCAAAAGTTAGATATGATTCAGCTTAGTGAGGAAGGTACATGACAAGCTGAAATCAGCTGAAAGCTAGGTCTTTTATGCCAAACACTTAGACAAGTTGTGAATGCAAAGAAAAGCTTCTTAAAGGAAATTGAAGGTCCTACTCTAGGGAATTCCTTGGTGGTTCAGTGGTTAGGATTTGACACTTTGACTGCCAAAGTGCCCATTTAAATTCCTGGTCGAGAAATTAAGATCTCACAAGCTTTGCAGCACAACAACAACAAAAACTTAATTCCTATTCTAGAGAACACATGAATGGTAAGAAAACAAAATAGTTTTATTGCTGATACAGAAAAAGTTTTACTTGTCTGAATGGAAGATCAAACCAGCCACAAAACTCTCTTAAGTCAAAGCCAAATCCAGAGTAACTAACACCTTTCAATTCTATGAAGGCTGAGAGAGGTAAGGAAGCTGCAGAAGTTTGAAGCTAATGGAGGTTGGTTCATGGCGTTTAAGAAAAAAGGCTCTCCATAACATAAAAGTACAAGGTGAAATAACCTGTGCTGATATAGAAGCTGCGACAAGTTATCCAGAAGACCTAGCTAAGATCATTACTGAAGGTGACTTCACTAAATGACAGATTATCAATGCAGACAAAACAGCCTTATGTTGGAAGAAGATGCCATCTAAGACTTTCGTAGCTAGAGAGAAGCCAGTGCCTGGCTTCAGAGAACACGCTGATTCTCTTGTTGGGGGCTGAGACAGCCAGTGACTTTAAGTTGCATCCAGCGCTTATTTGCCATTTGGAAAATCCTAGGGCCCTAAGAATTATGCTAAATCTTCTGTGTCTGGGCTCTGTAAGTGGAACAACCAAGTCTGGATAACTGCACACTTGTTTACAACATAATTTACTGAATATTTTAAGCCCACTGTTGAGATTTGCTGCTCAGGAAAAAAAAAAAGTTTCTTTCAAAATGTTACTGCTCGTTGATGATGCATCAGTCACCTAAGAGCTCTGATAGAGATGCACAACGTTGTTTGTGGTGTAGATGTAGTGTTGTTTTCATGCCTGGTAACACAACATCCAGTCTGCAGCCCACCCATCAAGCAATAATTTTGACTTCCAGGTCTTATTAAGAAATATATTTTTTATTAAAAAAAAAAGAAATACATTTTTTAAGGATAATAGCTACCGTAGATAGTGACTCCTCTGATGGATCTGAGCAAAGTAAGTTGAAAAGCCTTTGGAAAGAATTCATTATTCCAGATACCATCAAGAACAATGGGGGTTTATGGGAAGAGGTCAAAATATCAATGTACACTGCAGTTTGAAAGAAGTTGATTGCAGTCCTTATGGTTGACTTTGAGTGGTTCAAGACTTCAGTGGATCAAGTAACTATAGATGTGGTAGAAATATCAAGATAATTAGAAAGAGCCTGAAGATGTGATAAATTGCCACCATCCCCCTGATAAAGGATAAGGAGTTGCTTCTTATGGATGAGCAAAGAAAGTGGTTTCTTGAGATGAAATCTCCTCCTGAGGGAGATGCTATGAAGATTATGGACATGACAATAAAGGATTTAGACTGTTACATAAATTTAGTTGATAAAGCAGTGGCAGGTCCTGCACAGAGATGCCTCAAAGCCTTGTTAAGACTGGATCTCCGTGAAGCCCTGCTATACCCACGTTTACCTGGAGATTTGGGTAGGCATGGCTTCATGATTTATAAAATCAGGAGTGCTGATAAAAGAGGTAAAGCCTTGTAAGTTTCCAGTCCTGCACCTGCTCGTGGTCATCATTAACCAGCTTTACTTGAGTGGGATGTAGGTCTGACTGTGTTGTGGGAACACAGGACGTTGTGTATGCTTGTAGCAGTGCTGCTGCTCTCGGGCATGAATAAATGTGCCTGTGAGGACCTCTCACCCGCCACACACACACACACACACACACACATAAATAATAAAAGCAGTAGCAGGATTTGAGAGGATTGACTCCAATTTTGAAAGAAGTCATACTGTAGGTAAAATGCTATCAGCTATGTGTACTACAGAAAAGTCATGAAGAGTCAGTGCAGCAAACTTCATTATCATCTTATTTTTAAAAATTGCCACAACCACCCCAGCCCTTCAGCAACCACCACCCCGATCTGTCAGCAGCCATGAATGTCAAGGCAAGACCCTCCACCAGCAAAGAGTTTATACTCACTAAGGGCTCAGGTGATAGCATTTTTTAGAAAATAAGTATTTTTTAATTAAGGTATGTACATTTTTTTTTTTTTGGCCTAACCTCATGGCTTGCATGGAGAAGGCAGTGGCACCCCACTCCAGTACTTTTGCTTGGAAAATCCCATGGACGGAGGAGCCTGGTGGGCTGCAGTCCATGGGGTCGCTAAGAGTTGGATACGACTGAGCGACTTCACTTCACTTTTCACTTTCATGCATTGGAGAAGGAAATGGCAACCCACTCCAGTGTTATTGCCTGGAGAATCCCGGGGACGGGGAAGCCTGGTGAGCTGCCATCTCTAGGGTCGCACAGAGTCGGACACGACTGAAGGGACTTAGCAGTAGCAGCAGCATGGCTTGCAGGATCTTAGTTCCCTGACTAGAGATCAAACTCAGATCCTCAGCAGTGAGAGTGCTGGGTCCTAACCACTGGACCACCAGGTGTACCAACAGGATTCCCTGAAAGTTGTTTTTTTAGACGTAATGTTATTGCATGCTTAATAGACTACAGTATGCTGCTGCTGCTGCTAAGTCGCTTCAGTCATGTCCGACTCTGTGGGACCCCATAGACAGAAGCCCACCAGGCTCCCCCGTGCCTGGGATTCTCCAGGCAAGAACACTGGAGTGGGTTGCCATTTCCTTCTCCAACGCATGAAAGGGAAAAGTGAAAGTGAAGTCGCTCAGTCGTGTCCGACTCTTCGCGACCCCATGGTCTGCGGCCTACCAGGCTCCTCCGTCCATGGGATTTTCCAGGCAAGAGTACTGGAGTGTGGTGCCATCGCTTTCTCCTAAGTGTCCTTAGGGCTCATCAACTCACATTGAAGGGCTGCAATTGCTGATGACTGTGACATCCTTGTATACTGATACAGCAGGAAATACTTCATTTCTCACCATGTATTAATTTTACTTAGAAAAAAATGTTTATAGACTCTTTCCTTTAAACAACTTAACTTTTAAAAGATTAGCATCAACTCAACAGAAGAGACCTTTCCCAAGATGATTTTATTGCCTTCATCTCTCGTAAAAATACACTCCTTCATGTTTTCTTTCAACTTTTACCAAATTTACTTTGCCTCCTCAGCTTAAAAATAGTGAACCTTGGATGCAGTAAAAGGTTACCTTTTGCAGTCCTAAATCTTTATAGTTGAAGAACGAAAGGACCTGAGGTAGACTAGTTTACACCAAGGTATGAGGAGTTGGTGTATTACCTTTTCCAAAGATAATTGCTTTCTTAAAGAAGGAGACTTTTTAATAAATATTTATTCATTTATTTGGCTGTGTCAGGTCTCAGTTGTGGCACATGGGTTTAGTTGCCCCACGACATGTGGGATCTTAGTTCCTTGACCACGGATCGAACTCATGTCCCCTGCATTGCAAGGCACATTCTTAACCACTGGACCACCAGGAAAGTCTCTTAAAGAAGAAGACTCTTAACCCAAGGTTGAAACTATCTGACAGTTAAATGTGAAACCCTCTGGCATGTGTGTGGACAGACATTTTCAGAGACTGATTATTGGTATCCCTAACACCAATCATGAACATGGATGCAGCAGTTCTACAGGGATTCTGTTTACTGTATTCTTTACTTCTAATACTCTTAAGTCAGTCCTTGTATTTTATGTACATCTAAAACATTTGTGTCTAATTGTTCACTTAAATTGAAAAGAGCTGAAACTATAGCTTTACTAGGAGCACATGTTCTGAATTTATTTTATTGAAAAGTTATGGTTAAGATAGCAAAAAAAAGAGACATTTTTCATCCACTTCTGCTCTAAAAAGTTCAACCTAAGGTTACAATGTCAAGAAGCAGAAATATCTTGGAAGAAAGCGGGAGGCAATCAGAATTCTAAATCATAATATTTGAAGACAAAAAGGAGGATAAGGAATGGCAACTTACCAGAGAAGAGAAACTTCATGTTGGGGAGGGGTTGCAGAGGGCATTGGTGGAAGTGCCTTGCAGAATCCTGAAAAACCTCAGGAAGTGGAAGTACAAGTTCCTTGAAAAGCAGGAGTGAGAGGGGAACCGAAAACAGAAAGCTGCTTTGAAAAATCCGTAGAAGGACCCATGCGATCCCCAGCCCTGCTCCCCTTCCAGCCAGCAGTCACGGAGCTGCCCCTCCTCACCCTGCGCTGAACCAGACAGGATTCTTTCTGCTGAGGGTAGGCATGGGTTTCCACAGGAAAGCAGGGGAGTGCTGCACCCTGAGTCTTGAGGCTCCCTTATCCTCATCCCCCACCTCCAGCTCCCTGCACCAGGCTTACATTCTCTGGGCAGGATCTGAAGATGCTGACACTTGGCAGGTCCCCGTGAAAAAGCTACCTAAATCCCCCTACTGTGAAGCCTGTCAGTTACTAGCCCCACCCCACACAGAGACCTTTCCATGAACTTTTTATAACCACTGTGTTAAATATGAACACAGAGTCACAGGGATCAGTAAATTTTTATGGAAAGCTCCCAGAATTGAGAAATCATTGAGACCAAAAGCACCCAAACCACGGAGAAAGTAGGAATTCAGGGAAATAGAGAAAATGTAGCAAATGACAGTAAACTTAGATGTCCATCAGCAGACGAATGGATAAGGAGGTTGTGTACATATACACAATATCAGGGTTTCCCTGATAGCTCTGTTGGTAAAGAATCTGCCTGTAATGCAGGAGACCCCAGTTTGATTCCTGGATTGGGAAGATCCACTGGAGAAGGGATAGGCTGCCCACTCCAGTATTCTTGGGCTTCCCTTGTGGCTCAGCTGGTAAAGAATCCACCTGCAATGTGGGAGACCCCAGTTTGATTCCTGGGTTGGGAAGATCCCCTGGAGAAGGGAAAGGCTACCCACTCCTGTATTCTGGCCTGGAGAATTCCATGGGCTCTATAGTCCATGGGGTCACAAAGAGTCGGACACAACTGAGTGACTTTCATTTACTTACTTATACACAATGGAATATTACTCAGCTATAAAAAGGAACACATTTGAGTCAGTTCTAATGAGGTGGATGAAACTGGAGCCTATTATACAGAGCGAAGTACTTCAGAAAGAGAAATATCAATACTGTATATTAACACATACGTATGGAATTTAGAAAGACAGTAATGATGATCCTATATGCAAGGCAGCAAAAGAGACACAGAAGTAAAGAACAGGCTTTTGGACTCTGTGGGAGAAGGTGAGGGTGGGATGATTTGAGAGAGTAGCATTGAAACATGTATATTACCATATGTGAAATAGATGACCAGTGCAGGTTCGCTGCATGAAACAGGGCACTCAAAACCAGAGGGATGGGGTCGGGAGGGAGGTGAGTGGGGGATTCAGGATGGGGGGACATGTGCACCCGTGGCTGATTCATGTCGATGTATGGCACAAACCATCATAATATTGCAAACTAATTTTTTAAAAAGATAAAACACTAAAATCATTATCTTCAGAGAAGTAAGAGGATATTGCGTCCATTAAACAAGGATACCATGCCATTAAAAAGCAATTAAAGAATATGGAAAAACTCATAGAAATATACACACATGGGTGGGTAGATGAATGGATAGATAGGTAGGTAGATAGATAACATAGATATTGGAAGAAAAAAGAAACCTGCACGAAATTCAACAAAATTAATCCATGAACATGCTGTTAATAGGAGTTTTAGAAAGAGAAAAGAACACACTAGGGAGAATGTTATCAAATAAATCAAGAAAATTTGAAAGCTACCATTCCGGGTCCATGTGTGTGTGTGAAGTCGCTTCAGTCGTATCTGACTCTGCAACCCTAGGGACCGTAGCCTGCCAGGCTCCTCTGTCCATGGGATTCTCCAGACAACAATACTGGAATGGGTTGCTATTTCCTACTCCAGGGGATTTCCCCCCCCAGAGATGGAACCAGCATCTCTTAAGTCTCCTGCATTGGTAGGCAGGCACTTTACCACTAGACCACCTGGGAAGCCCATTCTGGTCCAGCAGATGCCTAAAAAGGACTCACACCAAAGCTATCACTGTTAAATTTAAGCAGACCAGGAATAAAGCGAAGATCTTAAAATCTTCCAGAGAATTTTTTTTAAAAAGACTACGTATAAAGAACACAAAATCAGAGTGGCATCAGACCTTTCAAAAGCAGTGCTGGAAACTAGCAGGCAGGAGAGCAAGGGCTTTCAAAATTCAGACAGAAAATAATTTCGAATCTAGGAATGTGTGTCAAGCTAAACTATCAATCAAATGTGAAAGATTATAGAGACGTTTTCTTAGCCGTGCTCAAAAAATATTTACTTTCCATACATTCTTCCTAAGGAAGCCACGGGAGACTGCTTTACTGAAAGAAGGTACTAAACCAAGAAGGTTGAAGACAAGGATACAGGAAACTGCATACCCCACACTGGAGAAAGAACAAGGAAGCTGCAGCATGAAAGTGAAGGGAGGGCTCAGGGTAACAGCTGTGAGGCAGACCCAGAGGGCAAGAACAGACTAGAGGCAGAAGATGAGGGTTCCAGAAAGAGTTCTGGGCGAGGAAAACAGAACTAACACATTTTCTGGGAGGTTTGGACTTTTAGAACATTTTATTGAGACACATTTTATAGAAATGTTGGAGAGTTTGAAAAGACTTAGTCTGATATTCAGAGAAATTAAGCAAATAAAGGAAAGACAAAAAGACACTGAAAGACACAAAGCCCAAGAAAAGAACTGCCATCATAGTACAGTGTTTGGGTATGAATAATATTTATTTTGTCATAATGGCTGAGAATACTGAACATGGATGTAACGTGCACTGGAGTTAGGGGAGAAGAAATATAAATGAGCTAAAATTCTCATCTGCTAAAATAGATTAATAGATAACAATCTAAAATTGATCAGTAAAGACATAACACACACCTTATTTAGAAATATGGAGAGAAGTTCTAGACAAAAATAGCTAAAATTGCTTAAAGTGGACAAGATACAGAGGGGGGTAAAAAAAAACTGCTTCCTTTTTTTTAACTTTTAGATTTGTATATAATACCTTGATTAAAATAAAATTGGTTTTGTTTGTAAGTGGAAACCCAGTTTATGTGTTTATGTCACTGATGAAACCATTTAGGAAGTTTAATCCTTTGGCAGCCGCCTTTTCTGTTTGCTTTCAAGTTGTGTTAAGAATGTATGCTGCCTATCAACAGTGGGTTTGATTGCTCTTTTAGATAACACTTGTTATCTGGGCTGTGATTCGCATTGGACCAAATGGCTGTGACAGCATGGAGTTTCATGAAAGTGGTCTGCTTCGATTTAAACAAGTATCTGACATGGGAGTTATACATCCTCTTTATAAGAGCACAGTAGGAGGAAGGCGAAATGAAAATTTAGTCATCACTGGCAACAATCAGCCTGTAAGTAACCATATTATTTGAAAAACATTAGTGAAAAATTCTTTGTAAAAACCTCAAGTTGATTGTTTGAAATGGATATTTTCCTTTAGAGAAAATTCATAATTATATTTGATAATACTGGTCTTGTAATCTATTAATATTCAGTACTTTCTTAATATTCTAGGTTTTGTTTATGGTAACATTTTCTGGGATAGATACAATTACTATGAGAATGCATACTCTTTTCTCCTCCATATGAAGAAACCATTTTATAAAGCACCTTCGGCCCACCCTCGCCTTCCCCCACTGTGTCCAATACAACATTGTAAAGCAGTTATCCTCCAGTTAAAAATAAATTTTAAAAATCATCACCTTCCCAGGTTAGAATAACCTCTACTCCCTGGGTGTCTGGTAGGGAATACGTCCATCTAGTCAGTGGCAACCCCGTCTGGTAGGGAATACATCCATCTAGTCAGTGGCAACCCCTGCCGAATGGCTAATATAACTGACCAGAACCTGAAGGAAGCATCCTTACTGGCCCTGCCCATCTTAGCTCTGGGTCCCTGTGCTCGGCAGCCATCTGTTTTTTGCCAAGCATTACAGCACATAAGCCTGTAAGCCCTCATTTGAAAGAACTCTTCTCCCAAGTGGGTGGAGGGAGTCAGAGAGAGGCAGTGAAAATTACTTGAAGTTAAAAGTCTGTTATTGTAGAGTTTTTGATAATGCTCTTGATGAATTTTGGATGCAGCCTTTTTCAAAAACATATTCATGATGAAGTGTTTTTCTGAAGATTGTTTTTCAGCAAGGGACAACAAAGCTCAGTGTGGAAAAGAACAAAACTTCTATTACAAGTGACATTGGCATGCAGTTTTTCGACCCAAGGACTCAAAATATCTTATTCAGCACAGACTATGAAACTCATGAGTTTCATTTGCCAAGTGGAGTGAAAAGTCTGAATGTTCAAAAAGCATCTACTGAAAGGGTATGGTTTATTTACTTTGCTTTATTAATGGAAGAGAATTACTGTCTAGAGTTACAAAGTGTGTATGGGGAGGAGGCAGTTTTACTGATACAGTGCTGTGAAAGAATTAACTCCAAAATAGTGGAAAAGATTGGTTCTACATTTGTCATCAACTGGTTTGTGTGATCATTATCAAATCATCTCTCTTTACATCTATAAAATATGAATGAAAACACTTGCCTTTCATATTTTTTCATTGAAACTTCTACTCTTCTATCTCTAATAACAATTCTCACTTTAATTTAGAAATTCTTCATCACTAGTTTGTTTTTTTTTTAATTTTCAGATTACTAGCAATGCTACTAGTGACTTAAATATAAAAGTTGATGGGCGTGCTATTGTCCGTGGAAATGAAGGCGTATTCATTATGGGCAAAACCATTCAATTCCACATGGGTGGTAATATGGAGTTAAAGGCTGTGAGTATTTTTTGAATTTAAGTGAATTGCTAGATTCTTGGGTATATAAACCCATGTTTGGAAAGTGTAGTTATGAAAAATGATAGTGTATTTGTATTTTTTTGACATGGAAAGATGTTCACAATAGATTATGAAGTGGAAGTAAGTTGTAAAACAATGTGTGAAATACCTTGTTTTTATTTTTCAGATTATATGTATGTTTATAAAAACCTGGAAGGTTATGCCAAAATGTCAACAGTGGTTAGTTATGGGCAGCAGGGTAACAGATGATTTTTATTTTATTTCTGCTTGCCTGTTACTTTCTAAAAAAATTTTTTTTTGCATAATGATGCCTGTATTATTTTAAAAGGCAAGCAAACAAACAAAAAAAAACTTCTTAAAGAATATCAAAATAACTATCCATGCCCTGAAGTTGATGGGTTTTTTTCAGTTAAAGATATTTCATATCCCTTCCTGGGTTTTGTATCTAGTGATGTAAAAATCAATTCAGTTCAGTTCAGTCGCTCAGTCGTGTCCGACTCTTTGCAGCCCCATGAATTGCAGCACGCCAGGCCTCCCTGTCCATCACCATCTCCCGGAGTTCACTCAAACTCACATCCATCAAGTCGGTGATGCCATCCAGCCATCTCATCCTCTGTTGTCCCCTTTTTCTCCTGCCCCCAATCCCTCCCAGCATCAGAGTCTTTTCCAGTGAGTCAACTCTTCGCATGAGGTGGCCAAAGTACTGGAGTTTCAGCTTTAGCATCATTCCTT
>NW_011495020.1:8772405-8772672 GCF_000754665.1 Bison bison bison
ATTCTTCGGCGCTCAGCTTTCTTCACAGTCCAACTCTCACATCCATACATGACCAGTGGAAAAACCATAGCCTTGACTAAACGGACCTTTGTTGGCAAAGTAATGTGTCTGCTTTTCAATATGCTATCTAGGTTGGTCATAACTTTTCTTCCAAGAAGTAAGCGTCTTTTAAATTCATGGCTGCAGTCACCATCTGCAGTGATTTTGGAGCCCAAAAAGATAAAGTCTGACATTGTTTCCACTGTTTCCCCATCTATTTGCCATGAA
>NW_011495020.1:8772895-8813594 GCF_000754665.1 Bison bison bison
GTTTTCTGAATGTTGAGCTTTAAGCCAACTTTTTCACTCTCCTCTTTTACTTTCATCAAGAGGCTTTTTAGTTCCTCTTCACTTTCTGCCATAAGAGTGGTGTCATCTGCATATTTGGGGTTATTGATATTTCTCCCGGCAATCTTGACTCCAGCTTGTGCTATACTTCCATTAAAAAAACTGCTTTACAAATTTAAAGAAAGTAAAATTACATGACCACAAGATGGCAGCATTGGAACAAAATTTGAAAATTCCATGTACTATCTCAATTTCATGTACTATTTCTGAAAGAAAATGGAATACCAGACCACCTGACCTGCCTCCTGAGAAATTTGTGTGCAGGTCAGGAAGCAACATTTAGAACTGGACATGGAACAACAGACTGGTTCCAAATAGGAAAAGGAGTACATCAAGGCTGTATATTGTCCCCCTGCTTATTTAACTTATGCACAGAGTACATCATGAGAAACGCTGGGCTGGATAAAGCACAAGCTGGAATCAAGATTGCCGGGAGAAATAATAATAACCTCAGATATGCAGACAACACTACCCTATGGAAGAAAGCAAAGAAGAACTAAATCTTGATGAAAGCGAAAGAAGAGAGTGAAAAAGTCGGCTTAAAACTCAACATTCAGAAAACTAAGATCATGGCATCCGGTCCTATCACTTCATAGCAAGTAGATGGTGAAACAGTGGCAGACTTTATTTTGGGGGGCTTCAAAATCACTGCAGATGGTGACTGCAGCCATGAAATTAAAAGACATTTGCTCCTTGGAAGGAAAGTTATGACCAGCCTAGACAGCATATTAAAAAGCAGAGACATTACTTTACCAACAAAGGTCCGTCTAGTCAAGGCTATGGTTTTCCCATAGTCATGTATAGATGTGAGAGTTGGACTGTGAAGAAAGCTGAGCACCGAAGAATTGATGCCTTTGAACTGTGGTGTTGGAGAAGACTCTTGAGGGTCCCTTGGACTGCAAGGAGATCCAACCAGTCCATCCTAAAGGAAATCAGCCCTGAGTATTCATTGGAAGGACTGATGTTGAAGCTGAAACTCTAATACTTTGGTCACCTGATGTGAAGAACTGACTCATTTGAAAAGACCCTGATGCTGGGAAATATTGAAGGCAGGAGGAGGAGGGGACGACAGAGGATGAGATGGTTGGAGGGCATTACCGACTCGATGGACATGAGTTTGAGTAAGCTCCGGGAGTTGGTGATGGACAGGGAGGCCTGACGTGCTGCAGTCCATGGGGTCGCAAAGAGTTGGACACGATTGAGCAGCTGAACAACAACAACATCACTAACATAGTCAATTAACGATTTCCATCACTTCATAATCAACTTTCTCTCATTGATTTAAGCACCCTCTATAAGCTGATGACTCACCTTTGGAACTTCTTCTTTCTCCCCTGAACTAAGATTCATATATCCAACTGCCTTCCCACCTCTCCACTTCAGTGTCTAATAGGCATCTCAAACGCAGCACATCTAAAAGTCTGCATATCCTGCCTCCCTCCCCAAACATGTATTTCTCTCAGTGTTCCCATCTTGTTAAATGGTGCCCATTGGTTCATCAGCAGAGCCTTCGGGCTCTACCTTCAGAAGATGTACAGAGCCTGGCTGATGCTCGCCGCCTCCTCCACCTCCACCACCATGGTGCAGACCACCGTCATTTCCTGCCTGCACTGGCAAAACAGCCTCCTCTTTCACTCCTGTATGCAGTTCTCTATAAAAACAGCCAGAGAAATCCTTTTTAAAAGATCATGTCACTTCTCTATTCAGAACCCTCCAAATGTCTTCCCGTCTGATTGGGAATAAAATCCAAAGTCCATTCCCTGGCCCCATGTGTCTGGCCCCTGGTTATTTCTGTGACTCACCTCCTTCAGCCACACCGGCCTCCTGTCTGTTCCTGGAACACAAGTCCCACGTGCATATTGTTCTTTCCTTTGCCCGGTCACCCACATGCCCTGCTCCCTCATGTCACCCAGTTTCCACCAGACTGTGACCTTATCAGAGAGGCCTTCCCTGACCTTCCTCGGTAACGTAGAACCCCACCTGGTCACTCTCTCTCTACTTATCCTGACTTGCTCTTCTCAGATGATGTTCGTTTTACCTCTTAAGATGTTTATTGTCTGCCCCTCCCCAGTAAAACATCAATGTATGAGGACTTGAACTTTGCCGGTCTGTTGACTGCTATGTACTCAACACCAAGAATAGTGTCTGACACATAGGAGACATTTAAAAATAATCATTGAATGAAGGAAAAGAAGAAAAGGGAAGAAGGGAGAGAGAGGAGTTCCAAAAAAGAAGGAGTCTGCAATACAGTAGTGCTCCTGGGACAGTGGGCTGGAGGAAGAGAACTTCCAGGCAGTCTTCTTTGAGTATCTGGTCTTCAAAATTATATGGCTTGAATCTTCATTTATGGTGTTTCCAAAAATAATTGGAAAGTAAGATTACTTTTCTCTAAGAGAAAAACATTTTCTAGTTTTTCTTTTTCTGTTCATTGTCAGAAACGTATCAATCAG
This sequence comes from Bison bison bison, assembly GCF_000754665.1. NCBI lineage: Eukaryota > Metazoa > Chordata > Mammalia > Artiodactyla > Bovidae > Bison > Bison bison. The sequence goes on from NW_011495020.1 coordinate 8,775,424, forward strand.
AAACTTAGTTAAAATTCTCTTTCTGCTGCTGCTGCTGCTAAGTCGCTTCAGTCATGTCCGACTCTGTGCGACCCCGTAGACGGCAGCCCACCAGGCTCCCCTGTCCCTGGGATTCTCCAGGCAAGAACACTGGAGTGGGTTGCCATTTCCTTCTCTAATGCATGAAAGTGAAAAGTGAAAGTGAAGTCACTCAGTCGTGTCCGACTCCTAGCGACCCCATGGACTGCAGCCTACCAGGCTCCTCCATCCATGGGATTTTCCAGGCAAGAGTACTGGAGTGGGGTGCCATTGCCTTCTCCAAAACTCTCCTAAGTAGTAGCAAATGAAAATGATCTGAGACTTGATCAGTGTAAGTCTTATGTGCACTTAGGAATTTTGATATAATTTTTAGCTAACTGAGAAATAAATTGTGTTAAGTGTATAAATACACCTTATGAACAGTCACTAAGAGGTCACTAGTCGAATTTCGATTGGTTTGGGAATTTTTTTTTTGTTATTTTGGTCATGACTTTATCTTACCACCTTCTATTCTTGCTCATATTCCAGTGAGTTTATTGTTTTTGTTCTGTCCCTTCTTGTGGGTGTAAATAAACCGTATGATTTTTCTCCTGATAGGAAAACAGCATCATCCTGAACGGAACTGTGATGGTCAGCACGAATCGCCTCCCAAGTTCTTCCAGCGGAGACCAGTTTGGTGGTGATGACTGGGTGCGTTACAAACTCTGTATGTGCGCTGACGGAACGCTCTTCAGAGTGCAGGTGACGGGTCAGAACATGGGCTGCCAGACCTCAGACAACCCCTGTGGAGACCTGTACTAGAAGAATCCAAGAGCACATCAATAGATTCATATTGTGACTTGACTTTTTATTTTTTTAAGACTAGGCATGCATATCATGTTTTTACAGAGTTTGTGATAACTCATAATTATTTTATCTGCAGTGCACTGCTGCATCTCTTATGTAGTCTCCATGTTTAAAATAGTCTCAGAGAGCCTAAATTCTAATACATTTCATTGAGTTGCACTGATCTTCAATTTACAGTTCTATAAAATTATTGAGAGAAATGAATATAATCAAAATTAATCTTTAAAGAAGTATTCTTAAAATGCCACTGTTCCTGTCTAAAGGATAAAGGGATGAAGCAACTGTTTAGACTCACTATAAGTAACTTTTGGTAACTAATGGGGATAGACCCACTTACAATACTTAAAGGTACACCATCAATAAATACTACATGTTCTGTCTTTTGGCTTCTAAGAGGAAAGACAGATTTTTAGTGCATTACTTTCAACTATATCCTCACATACAAGTGAGGTCACTAAAGAGCTTCACATATGGGAGATAGTAAGGAACTAAAGGTCCGTCTCGTCACAGCTATGGTTTTTCCAGTAGTCATGTATGGATGTGAGAGTTGGGCTATAAAGTTGAGTGCTGAAGAATTGATGCTTTTGAACTGTGGTGTTGGAGAAGACTCTTGAGAGTCCCTTGGACTGCAAGGAGATCCAATCAGTCCATCCTAAAGGAGATGAGTCCTGGGTGTACATTGGAAGGACTGATGTTAAAGCTGAAACTCCAATACTTTGGCCACCTGACGCGAAGAGCTAACTCATTTGAAAAGACCTTGATGCTGGGAAAGATTGAAGGCGGGAGGAGAAGGGGACGACAGAGGATGAGATGGATGGAGGGCATCACCGACTCAATGGACATGAGTTTGAGTAAACTCTGGGAATTGGTGATGGACAGGGAGGCCTGGCATGCTTCAGTCCATGGGGTCACAAAGAGTTGGACACAACTGAGTGACTGAACTGAACTGAACTGATGGTTCCTTAGATTTGCACTAGGATGAAAATACTCTAAGAGAATGTTCACTCATTAAATATTGATTTACTCGTTAAATACTGTGTTCGCAATGTGGTAGAAATGAAATGAAAGCACCATCTCAGCTTTAACTAGTAAATGATGACAGCTGTCACTTACGGAGCATCTTACACTGCTAGGCGTTGTCCTAAGCATTGCACGTGTAACGTCTAGTTCTCACTACAGACTGTAAGCAGACGGTATCCCAGTTGACCCATTTAGGAAACAGGATTAGAGAAGTTAAGAAACTTGCCTGAGGAAAGAGCAGAATTGGGATTGGAATTCAGATGTGATTCAAACCTAGATAGACCTGTTTCTAAATACCACATTCTTTTTATCACTATCTGTACTGAATTTTTAGGTATTTAAAACTCTAGAAAAGATGAACAGAGGCTAATTCAGACTTACCTATGCAGATAAGAATCAAAACAGTTGTGCTACTCTAGATAAAAGAAAATCAATCTCATGTCAAATAACTGACCAGTCAATATCAGATTTCAAAGTTTCTTAAGCCAGTTCCAAAATATTATACTATAGAGAGGTCATAGTTGTGGGTTACCCCCATTCCCCAACTGGGGTGCCTGACTGGGTAAAGGGGTTGCCAAGATATGTATACCTCAGCCTTCCAGGCGGCACATTGGGAGACGGGAAGGTCATGTCCCAGGCGAGCCCCGCTGGCCAGAGATGGCTGGTGAGTTTACCCCAGCGAGCCAGACACATATTAACCTTTTTAATATGTGCCAAACCTTGAGAAGAGTCAGGAAGCACTGGACTAAAGGGCACTAATGCAGGAAGTAATACAAGTAATTTTTATGTCAGATGAGAATTGATCTTTGCTTCTAACATCAGCACCCATTGTAATGATTTACAACCGTCAAGGCTGTTGATTTTTAATGTGTTTCATACTTAACTTAAAAGGAATTCTGGTATTATTAACACACATGCAACATCAGGAAGAGAGACTTCAAAGTAGTGTGCCGTAAAGTAGGCAGCAGAGATAAACCATAATCCCCATTTTGCATTTAAATATAACAATACTCTGTCCTTGACACTTTGAACTATATAGATGAGAAAATCAATACAAAAAATAATTTGCATTCAGTATTGTCACAGTCTGTCTGATAGAAAAACCAAACCACAAAACAGTAGAGACTGACTTGCCTATTACTGAGTACAGTTTTTAAGTGAAGAAAAAAAGAGAGGAAGTGAAATTTATGACCTGTGGGTATTGTTAGTTGTAGTGATATTCAAAACCCATATGAATGATACTCAGAAAAAATCCATTGGAATTTTCATTCAGCTGCTCAGTATATTTGTAAATTTTACATTCATTACATGTCTGCTTTATTTAGATTTGCTTTGCAGTTTTGTTTAGATAAATATTTTTACAAAAACCGTAAAACACTGTTACAAAGTATTATTCATTGAATGTAATTCATGAAACAATCTATTTTTACTTCTCTGAGAAATAACTTGTTTTTGATACATTTCCATAAAGTGCTTTGGACATGAGAGAATATTTTGATGTTTTTATAGAACTGATTGTTAAGGTAACAGGTATAGTATTTTAGGACACTTTACAGGTAGCTTTTGCTTCTTCATCGAAACATAGTCCTGGAAAATTCCCTGGGAAGCAGAACAAGAACAAACCATCCATTTTGTGTAACAGTAAAGCCTCAGCTACTCATTCTCACCATCAGATGGTATTTTTCTATAAGCTGAATTCTTAACTTTGCCTCTTCTGCTGATTCCTCCCCTCCATCAAGCACTGATACGACAGGCAACAGACTTAGGGTGAGTAGAGGACAAAGACAGGATCCCAGGAAAATGGGGCAGACCCACGCTTGTTTAAATAACTGCGCTCCTTTAGAGATAGATGACAGTGACAAGGGGGACAAATGAAAGCAAGGTACTTTAGAGGCTGTGTAATGGGCAGGTAGGAAGAGTGCAAACAGCACACAGTAGGGACTGTCTATGTGTTGTCTGTAATATCTAAAAATATACTTGTGTTCTTTTTGCATTATGAAAAAAACAAATGGTGTTTGATAGTTTTGAATGAACAGTGAAAGTTCTACCTAGTTTTGAGTGAGTTCTTTAAAAGAATGAGGATGTTACAGTGCTAAACTTGACAAAAAAAGAGACCACTGAAATGCTGATAATTTTAGTAACCTTTTTTCAAAGCATTGAGGGGGCAAAGATTACAAATTATGCCATATAAAAATAAACATACATCTGTTTTGAGTTACTAATTTGACTTTCAGTTGATTCAGTTTGTAATAACTGTTAATGACCTCTGTTTACAATAAAGATTCTATAAAATTGTTTGCTGCTGATTGTTTAATTGTTAAAATATTGGCAGGTTTCTACTCACTCCTATAAACATGAAATAGCTTGAGAATTGGGCACCCCCAGTATTTATGTCATCTCTCTGGAATCCTAGAGCTCAGAGTGAGAAGTTGTACAGTCCCAGTCTGGAAGGTCCTGCCCTCTGCACTGCAGAAGGCCTCTCTCTCTGGTGGCTTTTCCCAACATCCCAGGGGAATGTGCATTACAAGAGGCCAGAGCTTAGATAAGAAGGGGTTAAAGGTTTGCCAGAGGGCAGGCTCCAGGGCCGATGGGTGGAGCCTCAGAGGCTCGGGTCTAAAATCCTCACCTGGCATGATTCAGAGAGACCCACTGGAAAGAATCCCTGAGGACCGGAGGTATGCCCAAGAAACAGTGTTCCTGGTGTGTGCTTTCTACGTCTTGGCAAAACTAGCCTCTTTCGCTTTTTCCTTCTAATTGTGGTAACTTCTCTTTCATGTAGGAATGGACTCGTTTCCTTTCTACTTTCTGATTTTTCTACTGCTTTCTCCCTACCTCTCTCACTGACACACCCAATATTTCTAACTGTTTCCTCATTACTTCAGCTTGAATGTGTCCATTTATAGATTTACATTTCACCTAATTGTCTCCAGTAGCCTCAGAAAATTTTTCTGGAGTTCTCAGATGTTCCTTACCTAACATAGAAGTTTGTTTTAGTGTATATATATATAATCTTTTGAATTTATTTTTAATTGGAGGATAATTGCTTTAAAATATGTTGGTTTCTGCCATACGACAATGCAGAGGGGATATATGTATATTATGGCTAGTTTGCATTGTTGTATAATATTTTTTAATTTATGAATTAATACCTTTCACTTTAAGATATAAAGTTATCCTTATCAGCTGTTTTGAAGTCAAATCTAGTTACAAATAAATCTCTTCAACTTAGAAAGAATCAGGTAAGTGGGGGGAAAAAAGTGATTTTTAAGTCCCCTTAAGAAAAAACTTTTCAACCGCATGTTTCTCTTTAATATTATAGTATGCCTCTGAATGATGACTTTTTTCTGTTACTGCTGATATTGTGACATTAGCTTGCTATATAATTGCATACTGATGATTTCAGCTTTGAAATGTAGTAACAAATACCTTTCTGACTATACAAATTAATTCAATTGCTGGTATTACAAAAGAGGTATGCTTTAAAAATCAGTCACTCCTCCATGCTGTAGGGCACCTTTGCAGTTCATGGCCATGTGTACCTGAATTTAGATACCCTTCAATTATGGGAGATTTGACCTTATATGAAACCAAAGTTTAAAAAGTTACATGGTAAGTTTCATTCACTCCATCTATTCATTTATCCAAGCAGAGTATAACCCTATGACAAACTGCAGACTTAAAAATATAGAACATGGGGGGAAATATATAAATTTAGATGATAAATAGGTTGATGATACAGATATATCCCTATTTATAGATAGCATAGTCCTATGACAGACTGAAGACTATTAAAAATATTTTTTAAATAGGGGAACTTTATGTATATAAATTTTAGATGATAAATAGGTTGATGATATAGATACAGCCCTATTTATATATAGCATAGTCTTATGACTGAAGAGTATTAAAAATATTAAAAAGTGGAGGAACTTTTATCTTTATATATGTGTATGTGTATATATATAAAAACATGGCCCTTACCATCTGGGAGCTGTTGTTTTTTGGGGTGTTTAAAACAGATACAAAGCAAAGCAATGCAGGATAGTATTGATATCCTGTCAAATTGAATGTTGTTAACATATATTCATTCATTCAATAAATATTTATTGAAAGGTTTCTGGATAAAATAGAGGCCAAAGCAGGAAAAAGGGTCTTAAGGTCATAGGATCTGTGATAGATCTAGAAGGACATACGTAGGTTTTGAACTGAGAAGAGGAAAGGGCTTTGGGCTTGGAATTAGAGTGAACCAAAAGCTGATTGTTGCATGAGCTCTGCATATATATTGAGGTGCACAAGCCTCACCTCATAGGTACTTCCCATGTGCTTTCAAAACTAGTTCATAAAGTTATGTAAATAATACAAAGCCTAGGATGCTGACCCGAGGGATTTGGACTATAGGCACTGAGGATCCCTTTAAGGATTTTGAATGAGGGAATGACATGAGGAAAACAATACTGTGGGGAAATAACCCTTCAGAATTTCACTGGATAAACCAAGAAGGAAAATCAAGAGGCAGTAAAAATGGCAGGAAAACTAGTTAGCCCATTCTAGTACTCAGATGAGTGACGAGAATGAGAGTGGTGCCATTAGAGCAGAAAGGGTGATTTGTCGTAAACCTACCTGCTGAATCATGTGGTTATGTGTACACACGCTGATTTTTAACAGAATTTAGTAATTAAATCACAAAAGTATTCATTTACTTTTCTTTTAAAATTGTTTTTGGGTATACCTTCAGGCATTATGATTTGTAGATACTTGTTTTAAAGCTTTTGATTGCTTTCAAGAATCTCTGATGAAGATACTTGAGTTTCTGTATCTTACATCTTCATGGATCCTAGGCAAACAATCCTTTTTATAACCCACCCCTCCTTTTTTTTAGTGTTGTATATGTCTCATTTCCGGAGAATTTGAAAGGTCACCAAAGCCACAAAGACAAAGCTTGTAGTTCCTCCAGTCGTTTAAAAAAAATCATGAGTCTCTTTCACATGAGTTGAACTTTTCACCAATACAGTTCTGTGGTTTAGTGTAACTGGATGACTTGTCACTCACATGGTAAAGCACAAGGCTGATTACAGTGCTGTAAGATAAACATAATAGACTTTACTCAGTGCTAATGACCAGCAAGGAACAGGGAAGTGTTTAATCTTAGTAGGTTTCCCTCATTCTAAAGTAGACTGTAGGGCGAATGGTCCTGGAAAAGCAGACACAGAGGTGAGACCCAAGCGAATATGTATTTTTTGACAGATTGGGGTGGAGGGCAGTGGGGGGAGAGGGTCTTTCTTTTAAAATGTGACATAAATGTAATTTTACACTATAGCTGTATACCATTTTGGCAATTTGTAAGAAATCAAACATCCACTTAAATTGTCAATCAAGGCAAGATAACTTTGCTAAGTCTTAAATTGAATATTAAATTTTCTGCTTATTTGCTGTTTGTACACAAGTCATTTTGAATAAGTCAATTTTTCTTTCTCCAGGCATTATGAAAAACCTGTGTTTCAGAGTGATTACCATGGTTATAGGTCTTTATTTTACTGGCACAATGACAAACCCATCAAGAAAAAGCAGTATTTTATTCAATTCCAAGTACCAATGGAATGGATATCTTACAACAAATTGCTCTTTTGCTGGAAAGCATGAAATACCCATGGACATACCACAGATGGCACCCACAGTGGATGACAGTTCCAATTTCTTGAGGGTTCTCTTACAAACTCACATGAAAAAAGAAGAATGGAATATAAAACACCTGGACCTTAGTAACAATCTCATATCAAAAATAACCTTAAGCTCTCTTGAACATTTTCATGCTTTGGAAACATTAAACCTCAGCAACAATGCCATTCACTCAGTATTATTGGATCTACCCAGTTTTAAGTCCTCATGGGTGAAACGCCACAGAGGCAGCTTGAGAAATCGGCTTCCATTTCTCAAGTTGCTTACTCTTCAAAGAAATAAACTCAGCAACATTCCCAAGGGTAAGTACAATTTTAAAAGATGGACCAAGAAACCACGAGTATTTGGAGAGGTAATATGCTTGCTTAGTTGCTCAGTCACATCTGACCCTAGTGACACTTTTGACTGTACCCAACCAGGTTCCTCTGTCCATGGGATTTTTCAGGCAAGAATACTGGAGTGGATTACCATTTACTTCTCCAGAGAATCTTCCTGACCGAGGGATCAAACCTGTGTCTCCTATGTCTCCTGCATTATAGGCAGATTCTTTACCCACTGAGTCATAATGTTTTGTGTCAATAAGAATTCCAGGTTTGTTTTCAGTTTCAGGAAAACAGCTGCAAGTACAGCAATTTGATCAGAGTAAATAAAATAAAAGGATTTCCCTGGTGGCTCATACGATGGACTCTGCCTGCAATGCAGGAGACCCCGCTTCGATCCCTGAGTCAGGAAGATGCCCTGGAGAAGGAAATGGCAACCCACTACAGAATTTTTGCCTGGAAAATCCCATGGATGGAGAAGTCTGGAGGGCTACCGTCCATGGGATCACAAAGAGTCAGACACAACTGAGTGACTAACTTCACTTTCACTTTTCAAATATAATAAAAGGAGTTTCTTATGAAAATTTTAAGTTTATAATATGTGGAATTTAAAATCAATGTAATTTAATCTTCTGTTGCCATAACTTATATTGATATTATATGAATTTGTCAAGAGGTACTAATAATAGGAAGTATTTAAGTACTAAATAATAATGCATTATTTTAAATTACCTAATTTGATTTATGTATATTTGTTATTAATTATAGAAAAGCATTGAGAAATAACTAGTTCAGATACTTTTAATATGTAACAATTCAAATTAAATGTTGCCATATTTATAATTTTTGTTTCTACAGAATACATTTTACATCTACTTATCTAGTTCTCCTCCAAATGTAGACTATACATATGCTAATATTATATGTAAACTCTTATTAAATAAAAATTAGAACTCATCAGAACACATATTATATTATTTTATAATAAATACCCATCCATTCTGATATTCAGTAATCTACATGTTGGAGTTCCTTAACTCCAATGTCTTTATTTAGAAAATATATAATAATACTAATAATAATGTTTTATATTTTTATATTTTATAATGATGTTTTATTTAGAAAATAAATCAGATTTGTAAGCCACAGCTTCCTTTTTATATTCAGGAAAGCTACAGAGTTTCCTTTCCCTATTTGTTTTCAGTCTCAATCACCATTGTAAGTACTTACTTTATGTTAGACCCTAAGGTGGCGCTAGTGGCAAAGAACCTGCCTGCCAGTGCAGGAGATGTGGGAGACGTGGGTTCAATCCCTGGATCAGGAAGATCCCTGGAAGAGGGCAGGGCAATCCACTCCAGTATTCTTGCCTGGAGAATCCCATAAACAGAGGAGCTTGGCAGGCTACAGTTCATAGGGTTGCACAGAGTCAGACATGCCCGAGACAACTTAGCACACAGGCATGCACATGCTAAAAAAGAAAATGTAAGAATATTTTCATTTCTCTCCATCTCAAATTATATTTAGTTTTTCTCATTTTCAGTTCTTTAATTTCATGTTTTTATTTTTTTATTTATTCATTTATCACCAGTTTCTGGTCTTGTTGTAAGCATAAATGTGACAGTAATAGCCTGGCAGGCGAAGGGACAACTGTTCCAGTCACCATATCAGCAGAATTGTGTGAGGACAGGAGTCTTCTCTCCCTGACCTTTTCCATAAAAGCAGGGTGTAGTGTTTTCAGTGCAAAGTATAAACTAATTACATTTTATGATTTTTATTATACTGTTCTTATTGTAAAAGAAATACCTGTTATTCGTAGAATATTAGGAATTAAAGAAAAATTTAAAGGGAAACATTAAAGTCCCTCATGTAATATATATTCTTCAAGTTTATTCTTTATGCCTACTTATATATTTTTCTTTCAAAATTGTATCCTACTGCCCATATGTCATAACATAATTTTATATCACAGAATATTTGGAACATCATTACGTAATTAAGCAATCTCATAAATATTTTAAATAGTCAAATAATTTTCATATATGTTAGTTACTCAGTTGTGTCCAATTCTTTGCGACCCCATGGACTGTAGCCCACCAGGCTCCTCTGTCCATGAGATTCTCCAGGCAAGAATATTGGAGTGGGTAGCCATTCCCTTCTCCAGGAGATCTTCCCAACTCAGGGATAGAACCTGTGTCTCCTGCATTGGAAGGCAGATTCTTTACATCTGAGCCACCAGGGAAGCCCCAATTTTCACATATACATATATTATAATAAGTTCAGTTAAATAGCATTTAGATTATTTCCTTTTTGTTTGCTATAACTCTTTGATGAACATCATTAAAGCTACACATACTCACATGATATAGCAGTGTTTCCTAACTAGTGTGTTTAAATGTAAATCTCAACCCACAAATTCAGGTGAGCTGGATACATAACTATTGTTTATAATTCAGCAGAATTTCTAATTTTGAGCCCCCATCCTGCTAGCATCAGTTAGAGTGGGATGGAGAGATAGTGACAGTTACCATCAGTCTTTCATGGACTTGCATTTGTCTTTTCCTAGATTTGTACCATAGCTCTAGAATCTTATACCCCGACAAGGCATCAAAGTGTGTGTGTGTGTGTGTGCACGTGCACACATGCTCATATATGTATCCTTTACCCCTTCTAGCCAGAGAACATTTCTTTTCAGTCCTTCACTTTGGAGGAAATTCTTACCTGCTTTTGTTTCTTCAAAATCCTCTATCTAGATCTAGAAATTCCTTTCCTCTAAAGATTTAGGCCTTTAGTAAATAAAAGCCAAAAAGACATGATTCACCTCTGCTTTCTGCCTTATGATGTGCATTCGGGGGCTACTGTCCAGTTGCTGCCTGCGGGCTTCTCATTGCGGTGACTTCTCTTGCTGCGGAGCACAGGCTCTAGGCATGTGGGCTTCAGCGGTTGCAGCACAGAGGCTCAATAGTTGAGACTTGCAGGCCTTAGTGCTCGGGCTCAGTAGTTGTGCTGCATGGGCTTAGCTGCTCCGCGGCATGTGGAATCTTCCCCAGCCAGAGATCCAACCTGTGTCCCCTGCATTAGCAGGTGGATTCTTTCCACTGTGCCACCAGGGAGGGCCTCCCCTGGAACAATTAACACAGATCTTTTACTTTCTGCTTGAATGGAGAGAAAGGAAATAAGGAAAAGAGATAGGCAAAAGATTAATATGTCAAAATATTAGCCCACAACAGTAGAGAAATGCCGACTCTGTCTCCTTAAGGCAGATGAATTCCCCAGAGCTCACTGGAGGTTAGGATGCATACATTTCATTTAAGGACCAAATATCCCTATAAAATGCAGATACAGTCCCATCTTCTTTTCTCAAGTTAAACTTTTGCTTCCCAAAATATCAGGAAATATGTTAAACTTCCAAAGGAGGGGGAGAAATATATGAAATGAGCAAATCTTGTATCTGAAATTCTATTCAATAATAGAATTCTAGCATATAGAACTATGGAGAGATGAATAAAACAGATCAATGATGGAAGTCCAATGTAAGCCCTAAATCTAATTGGATATACTTGAGTTCTTTTCCATAGCATTTTGTGATTTGAAGTATTTTTCTGTAGTCATCATATACTTTCAGTTTTTACTAGGTTGAGTCCCCTCTAGCGTACCTTCCCATTCATTATTCTGTGACTATGGCTAGGTAACAATAAATTTGTTTTTGGCTAAATCTCAAGTTATCTTTTAAAATGTTAAGTAGTTATTGCAGTAGACATGATCCTAGCCCACTCTAATTCATAATTATAATCCATAAGCAGAGAATCATTTGTATCTATTTATATAGGTAAATAGATTTACAATGATCAATGCAAAGAAATAGAGGAAAACAATAGAATGGGAAATACTAGAGATCTCTTCAAGAAAATTAGTGAAACCAAGGGAACATTTCATGCAAAGATGGGCACAATAAAGGACAAAAATGGTATGGACCTAACAGAAGCAGAAGATATTAAGAAGTGACAGGAATACACAGAACTATACAAAAAAGATCTTCATGACCAAGATAACCACAATGGTGTGATCACTCACCTAGAGCCAGACATCCTGGAATGCGAAGTCAAGTGGGCCTTAGAAAGCATCCCTATGAACAAAGCTAATAGAGGTGATGGAATTCCAGTTGAGCTATTTCAAATTCTAAAAGATGATGCTGTGAAAGTGCTGCCCTCAATATGCCAGCAAATTTGGAAAACTCAGCAGTGGCCACAGGACTGGAAAAGGTCAGTTTTCATTGCAATCCCAAAGAAAGGCAATGCCAAAGAACGCTCAAACTACCACACAATTGCACTCATCTCACACGCTAGCAAAGTAATACTCAAAATTCTCCAAGCCTGGCTTCAACAGTACATGAACCTGAACTTCCAGATGTTCAAGCTGAATTTAGAAAAGGCAGAGGAACCAGATATCAAATTGCCAACATCTGTTGTATCATCAAAAAAGCAAAAGAGTTCGAGAAAAACATCAGCTTCTGCTTTATTGACTATACCAAAGCCTTTGACTGTGTGGATCACAATAAACTGGAAAATTCTGAAAGAGACGGGAATACCAGACCACCTGACTTGCCTCCTGAGAAATCTGTATGCAGGTCAAGAAGCAACAGTTACAACTGGACATGGACTAATAGACTGGTTTCAAATCAGGAAAGAAGTACATCAAGGCTGTATACTGTCACCCTGCTTATTTAACTTCTACACAGAGTACATCATGAGAAATGCCGGGCTGGATGAAGCACAAGCTGGAATCAAGATTGTTGGGAGAAGTATCAATAACCTCAGATACACAGATGACACAACCCTTATGGCAGAAAGTGAAGAAGAACTAAAGAGCCTCTTGATGAAAGAGGAGAGTGAAAATGTTGGCGTAAAACTCAACATTCAGAAAACTAAGATCATAGCATCCAGTCCCATCACTTCATGGCGAATAGATGGGGTAACAGTGGAAACAATGACAGACTTCATGTTTTGGGGCTCCAAAATCACTGCAGATGGTTCCTGCAGCCATGAAATTAAAAGACGCTTGCTCCTTGGAAGAAAAGCTATGACCAACCTAGACAGCATATTAAAAAGCAGAGAAATTACTTTGCTAACAAAGGTCCTTCTAGTCAAAGCTATGGTTTTTCCAGTAGTCATGTACAATGTGAGAGTTGGACTATAAAGAAAGCTAGCACCAAAGAGTTGATGCTTTTGAACTGTGGTGTTGGAGAAGGTGCCTGAGAGTTCCTTGGACTGCAAGGAGATCCAACCAGTCCATCCTAAAGGAAATCAGTCCTGAATATTCATTAGAAGGACTGATGTTGAAGCTGAAACTCCAATACTTTGGTCACCTGATGCGAAGAACTGACTCATTTGAAAAGACCCTGATGCTGGGAAAGATTGAAAGCAGGAGAAGAAGGGGATGACAGAGGATGAGATGGTTGGATGACATCACCATCGAAATGGACATGAGTTTGAGCAAGCTTCGGGAGTTGGTGATGGACAGGGAAGCCTGGCGTGCAGCAGTCCATGGGGTCACAAAGAGTTGGACTTGACTGAGCGACTGAACTGAACTGATTTACATAGGTGTTTGCTCTCATCTCAGTTAACAATTAATTAGAGATAATCTCAGCACCAATCAAACAATTGGCCTGTGGCACATGTGTACCTTTATAAATCATGTTTGACATGTCTTAAAATAGTGACAGTTCATAGAGCCAGTGAAACGTTGCTTTGACTCCAGAAAGCCCACTTTTGGAAGGGTAAAATATCATATTGACTAACCCAATGTCAGCTAACTTCCTGTCTTGATACTGACCAGCTGTGATGTTACCAAAAATCTTCATGTTGGAAAAACACCCAGAGGAGGTACTGGCCTATATAATTTACAAAACAGAAGCCAACCGTGAATTTAACGTTAATGATCACTTCACCTTCTTCCCATATTTTGGGAGTATAGCCTTAATAATGGAAAAATCAGTTAAAAAAAAATAGAAATCCTAGGGACTGGTCTACAGTTACACTATCCCACTTACATCAAGCAGTATTTTGGGAGTGCCCAAAAGTGCCTGAAAATATATCAGGACAAACATCTTACTGTGTTTCCAGTTATGCTGAAAGACCAGAGGTGACAACCTCACATTAACACACTAAATTCCAGAATCCAAGCGATAAGTATGTTATCAATGAGGCAAAATATTACCTGATTTTTGAAACTGGTAGAGAAGGGAAAAAAATGTAACCAGTGTATTGTTGAAAAAAAGAAGCATGTTGTATTCTTTTCATTTGTAGGATATTAAACTTTTCATCCTGATTGCTCCTTGGATTATGGAAATACCAATAACCAATGTTCTCAAAACCAATACAGGTTCTAAAGTAACAAAATGAATATATGTCATTAAGCTAAGAGGGCAAGGTCTTTGGCTCACCTATGTAAATTTGACCATATTAAGGGCGGATTTTATGAATCAAATATGTTATCCAGGACCATTCCAGACTCTATTCTAATTCTTAATACTTTTTGAACTTGAAGCCATAAACTTTATGTTATCAGATTATCACATTTGGAAGAGCATTTAGGAAGTTCAGAGTCCCAAGGAATGTTTCTAAGATAGTGTAATGTCTGGGCATACCCTCTGTAGCATTTTTTTCTAATAGACACTGAGATAATTTCTTGGAAGTAATAAAACTGTCTGGCCATTTAAATGCAAAGGCTAATCAAATTCCTGCCCCTTGTGGCCTAAGTGATCATCAGAAGACAGTTTAATAAATAATCCCATCTCCACAAAATTGCCTCCATATTTTTCTCCCAACATTTAACTCTCTTTAAACATGAAATGTGCTCTCTGATAACCAAGCCCCACCCAGTAATGCACCTCACAACCTCTTTCACTCACCTGAATGTCCCTCAACACTGATTCACCATGCAGTTTGTAAAAGAACATACTTCCCCTTATTGAGAAACACAGTCAAGGGTCTTGGAAGAGTTTACCCAAATTCCCCAACTCCATCTTGAGAGACCCCCAAACGAAAAGATCATTTGTAGAACTTCACCAGTTCTCTTAGTAGCATTAAAGCTTGATTTTCTAAAAGTAGAAGTAAAGAGAAAATCTTCATGTGGAAGGAATAACTGATCATCACAGTCTTAATTCCCATGTGCAAAAGTTTTCTTCTTCTTGTGGATCTTTGCTGGATATTATGAAGGAAGTCAAATAAAAAGGTATTTTTTATAACTGTCAATGTTCAAAAGCCTCCCCGCCCCCCATCCCCAAACATGCCTGGGCATGTTCTGGTTCCACTCTTCCAGTTTGTATTTATCAACCCCAAACTCCCAGTCCATCCCTCTCCCTTGCCAACCACAAGTCTGCTATCTTTATCTATGAGCCTGTTTTGGTTTTGTAGGTAAGTTCATATGTGCCTGTCATATGCGCATTTACTCTCTGCTTTATCTTTTGTATTCCTTGCTGGTGGTTTTGTCACTATAGTGTCCAGCTCTTGTGACCCCATGGACTGTAGCCTGCTAGGTTCCTCTGTCCATGGGATTTCCCAGGCAAGAATTCTGGAGTGGGTTGCCATTTCCTTCTCCAGGGAATTTTCCCGACCCAAGGGTCAAACCCCAGTGTCCTGCATTGCAGGCAGATTCTTTACCAGCTGGCCTACCAGGGAAGTCCCTTGTATTACTCTACTCGTTTATTGACCTTAAGCAAGTCACTTAACTTAGAAAAGACTCCTGGTTCTTATCTTTACCTAGAGATAGTGGCACCCCACTCCAGTACTTTTGCCTGGAAAATCCCGTGGACGGAGAAGCCTGGTGGGCTGCAGTCCATGGGGTCGCTAGAGTCGGACACGACTGAGCGACTTCACTTTCACTTTTCACTTTCATGCATTGGAGAAGGAAATGGCAACCCATTCCAGTGTTCTTGTCTGGAGAATCCCAGGGACGGGGAGCCTGGTGGGCTGCCCTCTATGAGGTCGAACAGAGTCGGACACGACTGAAGCAACTTAGCAGCAGCAGCAGCAGCAATATATATAAAGGTTGATGTGAGGCTTAGAGAGAACATTTGTAAAAACTGTAACAGAGCGATGTATGTAAAACATCTCTCCTTCAACCTCATACAAAACAGATGTGCAAAAATGTTCTCTCTTAGGGCCATTTTGATCATCCTGAGTATCTAATTCTCTTTCCCATCCCAGTTCTTGCTACTGTACCTTAAAGGTACCTTAGTGGTAGCAGCTAAAATGCCCCTTAGTTGCTAACTGCCCCACCCCCCAATTTTATTTCAAAACTCAAACAGCTGAAGTGTTTGTTTGGTCTGGAGTTATTCCTGCTACAGACAGCTTCCACCGAGCTGGCAGAGGACGTTTGCTGAGAGCAGCCTCCCTGCCTCCTGCCAGCCTCATGTGGCAGCTACACCCATATGGCCTTGCTCTGCAGTGGGACACACTGGGCATGCCATAGGACACCTTGATACCAAGACCAAAGCACCTCTGGTTTACAGAGGGGGCACATCAGCCTGCAGAGCTGGCTGAGATGAGACTGTGGTTTTTTTTTTTTGGGGGGGGGGTCATTTTTTTAAATGAAGTGTAGTTGACTTACAATGTACTAATTTCCGCCAAGTGATTCAGTTATACACACACACACATATATATGTATATTCTTTTTTTATATTATTTTCCAATATGGTTTGCTGTAGGATACTGAATATAGTTCCCTGTGCTATATACAGTACAACCTCGTTGTCTATCCATCCTAAAGCTAATAGTTTGCACCTACCAACCCCACACTCCCAGCCCCTCCCTCTCCTCTCCCCACTCCCAGCTTAGCAACCGCAGTCTGTTCTCTGTCCATGAGTCCGTTTCTGTTGTGTAGAAAGGTTCATTTGTGCCATATTTTAGATTCCACATGTGCTGCTGCTGCTGCTCAGTCGCTTCAGTCGTGTCTGACTCTGTGCGACCCCATAGATGGCAGCCCACCAGGCTCCCCTGTCCCTGGGATTCTCCAGGCAAGAGTACTGGAGTGGGGTGCCATTGCCTTCTCCAAGATTCCACATGTAAGTGATATCATATGGTATTTGTCTTTCTCTGTCTGACTGACTTCACTTATCTCTAGATCCATCCATGTTGCTGCAAATGCAATTATTTCGTTCTTTTTTATGGTTGTGTAGTATTCCGTTGTATACGCGTACCACATCTTCTCTATCTTCATCTGTTGGTGGATCATTTAGGTTGTTTCCATGCTTTTGCTCTCTCTTTTGACAGTGCTGCTATGAGCAGAACTGTGCATGTATTTTTTTGAACTAAATAGTTCTGTCTGAGTATGTTCCCAGAAGTAGGATTGCTGGATCGTATGATCATTCTGTTTTTATAAACCATTATTATTTTATCTTACTTGACTGTTTTCCTTGGTTTCTATGTTTTCTCACTTCTCTGATTAAATTTGCTCTTTGAAACTTGGGGAAGGCCTAGGAGGTTAAAGCTTTTCTACAGACGAGAGGTAGGGAACACAGGGCCCTGTCTCTGAGAAGGCCCCACAAGGTCCAGCTTCATTTCAAACCCACGGCTAGAGGTAGAGGTTTCAACACCCCCTGTCAATTGATAAATGCGGTCTCCTTCATCCCTGAACTCCTGGGGTACTTATTCAATTCAATTAAGCACTAGATATAGTAGCAACCATGAGCTTACATCCCTAAACATGCCAGGAAATCTCATGAAAATGTTAAGAAACTCCTTCATCTCAGTTTCCGGGTGGCATTTTTTTCTCAAGACCCATATGTCTGCATATTAAAACACATAGGGATATTCTTCATTCCACAAAGAAACAGATTTTCTCCAGAGGTTATATTCAAAACATTTAACAAGTGACCTTTAGCCTGGGTTCCCAAGCTGGAAGCCTCCTGGCTGTACTGATGGAGTGGAATCTTTCTGGGGGAGGGAGGGGGAAGGGAGAACGCAGTCAGTCAAGTGCCCAGGGCAGTGGAGCAGCACACAAGGGCTCAGCGATGGCTGTTCATGAGCCAATATGGAAGACTTTCTCATATTGTATTCATGAGTATTCAGCATATGCCAGCTGAATATTAACCTTGGCTGTCTCTCATTGTTCTAAACATGAGGGCTTCTTGGCCTATTCTTTGTCTTCCTGTTTTTGATAGAGACATCATATTCATCTATAAGTACATGTCCCATCCAAAGCAGGCAGCCTTCATTCAGCTCCAGCCAAATGTTTCGTGCCATTTGAGACTTTCAATTTTTCAAGAAAAGTTAGAAATGTACATATTTGTATTGAATCTTTAATGTTGGCCCCACGACTTGTAAATTTCTGTGCAGGTCAACCACTGTGACCTCTAGCCTACAGAATGTATATCATACAACAGGCCTTACAAGTGTTCACAAAGATGTGAATTCTGCCCTGAAGGGACCAATCATCTGATGGAGAGACTGACAACCAAAGACTCTTTTATTGGTGGGGGCATAACTGCTTTGTGTAACTAATAGCTTTTTCTTGTGTGTGTGCTTTATCACGAACCCGACACAAGGTTTCTCTATTGTCTTCGTCCCCAGCACCAAGTGCCTTGCTCATAATATTTTGACTGAGTTGTCATCCTTGTGATCTCTTGCTTAGTCTATACAGCTGAAATGAACATATGAGGGCATAGATGTGAAGCCATTTCAATTAAGTCATCATCTCTCAGCATAAACAGTCTTATAGTAAGTACTCTGCAGATAGTAGACAAGGAATAAACCCTTGCGGAATTGAACCAACATGATCTGTATGTAGTAGTTTGTTAAAGACGCAGGCTACATGTGAGAACAGAGCAGAAGGAAATGTACAAATGCAGGGCTTCCTTGGGAGACTCATATGGGAAATCAAATTTTGAAGACTGCTATGGCTAGCACCTCATTCTCAATGTTTATCTTCAGTGCCAAACGGTTACTTATGGAATCAAGTGAAATACGAAGGCAGAGGCCAACCCTCAATTAGATGATTTTGCCAGAAAGTAAAATATCTAGCTGTAACACATTACCTAATATAAGAATTTCTAGAAAACACTTATCAACAATAAGTAGTTAAAAGATAGAACTACAAAATAGAATAATAATCTCTGAAAAGGGGAAGAATTCATCCATGTAAATGAAGCATCAAAACAACTTTTTTCTCTATACCATAGCAAGATCATCCAGTTTTACCCACAGGTCAATCAAATAAGCAAGTATTATAATTCTCTCATTCAATCCAGGTTAGATTTATTTTACTGGTGCTCTTATAAAATTAGCATGTGCGTGCGTGCTAAGTAGCTTCAGTGGTGTTCGACTCTTTGTGACCCTGAAGACAATACCCTGCCAGGCTCCTCTGTCCGTGGGATTCTCCAGGCAAGACTATTGGAGTGGGTTGCCATCGCCTCTTCCAGGGGATCTTCCCCACCCAGGGACTGAACCCACATCTCTTATGTCTCCTGCATTGGCAAGCAGGTTCTTTACCACTAGCGCCACCTGGCAAGCCCCCAAATTAGCACATGTTCTTATAAAGAAAGAATTGAAAGTGTATAAAATAAAAGCATAGTTTCACCTTTCTTCACCATCCTGCTCCAAAGTGTAAATACCACTGGTACCTTAGTTCATCTCCTTCCAGGCCTTCTTCTCTGCTCTCTCAAAACATATGTATCTGGTTCTTCTTTTGCAAAAACATTAGAATTATACTCCGTACTTTTCTGAAAATTAACGTTTACCTTCCTGTTCAGTCAGTTCATATTGGTCTATCCCATTCTCTTTTAAGGCTACACAGTATTTATAGTATTGATAGACTACCCTTTGTTTGCCTCTTTCTCTGTTGTGAACCATTTAAGTTGTATGCAGTTTCCTCCCATTATAAACAATGCTGCAGTAAATGTCAGATTTATATTTCAAACTGCTTTTTAATTTTAACAGGACTATGGAAACTGAAGTCATTGCAGAGTTTGGATCTGTCATTCAACAGGATATCGCAAATTGGTTTGTCTGATTTTCATAACTGCCTGCAACTGGAAAACCTCCATTTAAAGAGCAACAGGATATTCAGAATTCATCCAGAAGCCTTCAAGGACCTAAAAAAATTACAGGTTAGAAAATAAAGTTTATAACATCTCAAATATGTGGACCTACAGGCAATTACATTAGAACTCTTCATTGAACAGTTTGTACATGCCCAGTTGTACTGGCTACTAATCAAAAAATATAAGTCTATTTTAAGATTCCCCTGAAAAAGTTGAAGTCTCTCTCTCGCCTCAAAACTCCAAGGCCTCAGTAGTGGACATGAATTTTATTTGAACGTTAATACTCAGCAGCAAGAATAGGCACATTATTTTTCCTAAGTCAAATTAAACCCAGCTCTGAGCTTTCACTTACCAATTGGCAAGAAAATGAATCTTAGTTATTAGGAACGCTCCCTCCCCAAACTACAAGATCAGTCAAATATCCCTGGTGTTTGATGCAGTTTGGGATGCTATGGGCCTGTATGGACTCTACACCCATAAGGCCCAGGACCCCATGAATCTCAGAAGGCTAGTGACCCTGGTGCCTCCACACCAAAATTGGACACAGAATAATACAAATAATAATGATATAAACATATACTTGCATCGCACATACCACATGTCACATATGGTTATAAACATCAGACCAATGATGGGGGGACCGATGTCACATTTTAGAGCCCTGCTGCCTGGCTCTTGGGCACCCTGCAGCGAATCTCACCAAGGTCCTGACATCCTGACAGCTGTGTGAGGAGCTCCCAGAGCCCTGCTCTAGTTCTGACAGCCCTAGCCCCTTCTCCTCCAAGCCCCTTTCTCCCACCTCCCCGTCTTTGAGGAGATACTGTAAAATCTCTCCTCAGTGCTCCTTTAGAAATACCAAAGTGGCCAGCAGTGTGGCACCTAGAGATGCCTTGTGCTGTGTTTGGTTGCTCAGTCGTGTCCAACTCTTTGTGACCCCATGGGCTGTAGCCCGCCAGGCTCCTTTGTCCATGGGGATTCTCCAGGCAAGAATACTGGAGTAGGTTGTCATGCCCTCCTCCAGGGGACCTTCCCCACCCAGGGATTGAACCCAGGTCTCCCACATTGCAGGCAGATTCTTTACCACTGAGCCACCAGGGAAGTCCCTTTGAGGACATACATTATGTCTATTTTGTTTTCTAGTGCTTAACGTCTGTCCAGTACATACCATGCATTTACAAACTCTTGGTGAACAAACAAAGGAATGAATGGATAGATGATGATCATGCATAGGTGTATACGTTATCTATTGCTGTGTAACAAATTACTGCAAACTTGGCAGTCTAAAACTACACACATGTATTTATCTGATGCCTTCTGTGGATCAGCAATCCAGGCAAGGCTTGGCTGGGGCCTCTGCTGAAAGTGTCTCAAGAGACTGCAGTCAAGATGTTGGCCAGGGCTGGAGTCTTACCTGAAGGCCCAGCTGAGGAAGGATTCACTTCCAAGGCCACGTGGTTATCGGCAGGACTCAGTTCCACATGGGCTATTGGGCTGAAGGCTCAGTTCCTTGCTGGCTGTCAGTGTAAGCCTGCACTTGTTTCTGTGCCATGTGGGCTTCCACACAGCAGTACACAGCATGGCAGCTGGCTTCAGAGCCCAAAGGAGAAAGCCTGCTAGCAAGAACATTACAGGCTCATGGAATGTTATCACGGGAGAGATGTCTCATTGCTTTCAGCATAGTCTATTTGTTAGAAGCAAAGCAGAGGTCTCACCTCTCCCCCTCCAAGGGGAGGCAATGACTCAAAGGATGTGAATGTGGGGAAGGTTTTCTGGGGACCTGTCTGCCATAGTAGTTATCAGAGCAGATGAAAAAGTCTACTTAACTTGGCAACACTCCACAATTTGCCACAGAAATATTGTCAGATTGCCTGGAACCTCATTTAGTATGTTGTATTCTGATTATGTGTGTGTGTGAGTGCTGAGTCGTTTCAGTCATGTTTGACTCTTTGTGACCTCATGAACTATAGCCCGCCAGGCTCCTCTGTCCATGGAGATTCTCCAGGCAAGAATACTGAAATTAGTTGCCATGCCCTCCTCCAGGGGATTTTCCCAACCCAGGGACTGAACTCACATCTCTTGCATCTCCTGCATTGGAGGCAGATTCTTTTAATGCTGACCCACCAAGGAAGCCCATACTGATTATATTTATATATATAATTTCCCTATGCCTGTTTTATTTCCTATGCATTTTTATTGTACTTATAAATAAAAGTCTTCTGCAGCTCACAGGTAATAGATGCTACAGGCAGACTAAAAAATAAACCCAGGAA
The DNA here is from genome assembly GCF_000754665.1 of Bison bison bison. Classification (NCBI taxonomy): domain Eukaryota; kingdom Metazoa; phylum Chordata; class Mammalia; order Artiodactyla; family Bovidae; genus Bison; species Bison bison. Next base: position 8,797,611 of record NW_011495020.1, read on the forward strand.
TGTTTAAATCATCTGTAATTCTCAATTACCTGAGTTGCCCAGAATAATACAATTTCTCCTCTCTTATCCCTTCTGCATGTTCAGCAATAACTCTAAAACCTGGTTTGGGGACATGATGAGAATCTTTGGTACCAGAAAGCTGAATATTAAAATGGGTGCTGTTTTTTTTTCCCCCCAGATGATATATTTAATGCTTGCACTATGTGTCTTCTTATGTGGGAATCTTTTCAGAAGCCAGATAGATTTTTTAAAGCATAAATCCATCCTCGTGTTTAGATAGAATGAAAATGTTTCATTGGCATTTCAAATTAGCCTTCCTTTTTGCATGCCATTCTTCCTAGCATAGTGATTTGTTACCAACATTACATGCTTCTCCCAATCTCTACAATATAAAGTACATTCCTTTCAAATGATGGTGAATGGTCACTTCTTTAGCCAAATTGGTCTATTCTGTTTTCATCTTTTCTCAGAAATTACCCCTCCTGAATCATTTTATTAGCTTTCTGTCCTCTATTCTGTTTTGATTTCAGTTTCATGATTTGTAACATAATAGCTAACTAGGATGAAAAAGCAGATGTGCACGAAGAAGAAAATACCCATCAAAACATTAGAATATCTCACCTGTTGATGAGAATGGTGTATGTCAGGGGACGTTCAACTTTAAGGGATCCAATATGTTGCATTTTCCTTTGTGTGCCATTTCTCAAGGACTCTCTGTTCCTTATCAGTTCCTGGAATACAGGAACGAGTAGAGCTGCATGCAGGTCTTAGGACTGAGATCATGGGAAAGGGAACCTGCTTGGATTCCTTTCAGCGACTCCCTTCAGTGACTCACTTCAGCGACCTTGTATGTATTAGACTATCCATTTAGTTGCAACTGGTGGAATTTCATTCTTTGTAATGGCTGAGTAATCATTTTACTGAAGATATATAAGCATGCAGTTCTGCTAATAAAATACCCTTGCTGCACTAGAGACCTTGGTCCCCTGCACCCTTCTTTCTGTCTTCATTCTCATCAGAATGTGGAAGCCTGCCAAGCTCACTTTCTCACCCAGGCTTTCAAGACCTCCTTGAGAGAGACTTGTGCCTTCATGAGCGGTACAAGTCCTGTGCATGGGCTTTATTGGTTTTCCATGTAACCCAAGAGATACTGCTCTCTCTCTCTTTTTCTCTCTTTCTTTTCGTCGACTCCAGTCCCCAGGTCCTGGTCTGTAAAAGACCGCAACAGGTGTACACAGAAAGCTCTTGATCCTAGACAAGGCCAGGCCAAAGCAAAGTTGTTTTGTGTATGTCTTCCAAATCTCATTTCCTATTTTTGACCACCTTCCTTTAAGAGTTAAGAGTGCTTGGTTACTCAACAATGCAAAGATCACTACTTCACTATTGAGTATTGGTTATGGTGTTGTTTGAGTGTTTAAATCAGCTTTTCTTAAGAATTTATATGACCTAAGATGCTAATACTGCTTTTTCCCTGAGTTTCTTAAACAATTGACCTGAATTACATTCAGACTTTCTGGTTTTTATCCATGGCTCTCTTTTTACTTTTCAGCAAAGTTTGCATTTATGATTTGCTTTCAAACCCCATGATCCCACTCTGGTGCCTCACACTCCAGGCCTCCTCTGCCCAGCCGTTCACTTCAGGGCAGTGAGCGCTTAGGCTCCAAGAGGCTGTATTCTGGAATAGAAGGCACCCAGCTGCAGAGGCAGATCAGACTTTAACTCTGCCATTCATTCATTCATTTGTTCATTCCTCCATTATTTTCTGAACATGTGGGTACCAAGTTCTAGGACTAGGGACTATGTGGGATATACTGTGACCCCATCCAGTTTCCTCCTTTGTAAAAAAGGGGAAATGACAAAGCTGTTGTGAGGATCAGAGATAAGGCATGTAAAGCACCCAGGAGAATGCCTGGTACACAGCAGCAGTGCTCTGTAGACAGCAGCGAGAGCTACACCTAACTCTGTTTCCCCTACCCCATAACACCCCTGCAAGATCCAACTTCAGCAGATCCTGCTCTGTGTTTCCAGAGTCACTGAGTCCTTTTTGTTCCTCACATTCCCTTTTGTTTCATATGAGACTAGGAAAAGTAGTCATTTTGTGTATACTGAGTAGCCATGGATGCAGAGAAATCCACTACCTTTAAGATAAGGTAGTATCTTATCTTCACACCTGATGTGAAGAGCAGACTCATTGGAAAAGACCCTGATGCTGGGAAACATAGAAGGCAAAAGGAGAAGTGGGCAGCAGAGGACAAGATGGTTAAATAGCATCATCAACTCAGGGCATGAATTTGAGCAAACTCTGGGAGATAGTGGAAGACAGAGGAACCTGGAGTGCTGCAGTTCATGGGGTCACAAAGAACCAGAAACAACTAAGCCACTGAACGACAACATTTAAAATAATACTTGCCAAAGAAGCCTCTTGGCTCCTTCTGTTCAATCACAGTTGTTCTTCTGGACTCTATCCTCATCATCCAATATTTTCTGCCACTTTCAAGATTACAGGGCTTCTAGACTTTCTAAACCTGGTGCCTAATTCCAAATCTTGATAAAAATTGGGAGTCTAGGTTATATCTAGCAGTAAAAATCACAACTCTTAGGAAAAAAGGAAGGGAAAGTGGTTGGGCTTTTAATAAAGGCTCCAGACTTAAAGATTTCCCATACATTTAATCTTCAGAACAACCCTGGGAGGTAGGCTCATTGAGAGTCAACAATTTGCTGAGTCTGACAGAGTTCTTAGGGGCAGAGCAGAGATTTAAACCCAGTAGTCTCTGACTCTGAAATCAGTGGGAAATTCATATCACTTCCATAGAGATATAGACTGTATCTGTAACTCATTTGTCCCCAAATGTCTTTATTCACAGACTGTCCTAATTTTTTTTTTCTTGAGCAGATGGTAGACCTCAGCAACAATGGGCTGACAGCCATCCTGCCAGTGGTAATCATGGCCCTAGAACTTCCCCACCTGGAGGCTGACCTGGCTGATAACCCATGGCAGTGTGACTACAGCCTGGCAGTCTTCCAAAATGTTATTTCTGAGTCCTGGAGGAAAAGGTGGAATGCTATTTGCAATGAGTCCATAGGTAAGTCAGTAGTACCTCTCCTCTCAGAAGTGGTTCCATTTAAACAGAAAAAAAAATGTACACAAAACATTTAGTGTCATTTGAAACAATGACAGCTGCCTCAGGAGCAAGAGTGCATTAGTCATCCTTGGGCTGTATCACAGAACAATTGTTGGTATCCGTTTTCCTCAATTCATGAACAATTTTCTTCACATGGTCAGGAACCACTGGATTTGGTCAAAACCAGAAATTTCACAAAGAATGTTTCTCTACAACCCCCAAATGTCATATTTTGTTACCCAAAAGAGTAACAAAATAATCAAAGAACTTCTAAAACTTGAACCATAATTATTTAAGATACTTGCTACCCCTCTGAAAATATAACATACACAAAAAACACAAATTTAAAAAGTATATTTTTCTTTGATTTTTTTATCTGTCACTTTCCCAAACTGCTAAAATATGTGACTGGAATTGAATATTCTGGATTTTTTTTTACACTATTAACTATCAGGCTTTTCTAGTGGCTCAGCGGTAAAGAATCCGCCTGCCAATGCTGGAGATGTGGGTTCAATCCCTGGGTTGGGAAGATCCTTTGGAGAAGGAAATGGCAGCCCACTTCAGTATTCTTGCCTGGGAAATCCCATGGACAGAGGAGCCTGGCAACTACAGTCCATGAGGTTGCAAAGAGTCAGACACAACTGAGCAGTGAGCACTGTTGTTAGTAACTGTCTTGACTAAATCTAAAATCAAACTCCTAACTGGGAAAAAGAGAGAAATAGACTTTTCTTTTTTTTTTTTTATTGAGTTCTGGCCTCTGCTGTACTCAGGACTGCTATTGAGTAGAGACATGGCCATGTTTAACAGGTTTAGGAGAAATCCATAACGATGAGAGAAGTCTTAATAGTGTCAGCCACACTTGTTTCATCACTCTGTAAAAGCCACACCAGCCTTCTGAGTGTGGAAGGCAGAATGTCAGGAACCAGTAGAAAAACCTGAATATTTTTGCTGTTTACCAGCACTGAGGAATGGTGAGGAGATGATATAACAAACACAGGTGGGGCCAAGGCAGATTTTGCAGGGGGCTGATAGAATGTCCTCACAGATGTGCAGTAAGTAGGTAAGGATGTGGAGAGAGGAGGGGCAATGTGACTGTACCCACAGCCTGGCTTCCTTCCTCCTGTGGGCAGGAGTCAGTCAGGAAGCCTAAGAAACACAGCCTCTGGGCCTTGGAGCCTCAGACCCAAGCCTGAGAGCCTCGTGTAAATGTGCACAGAGCCTTACACACACCGTTGGTATCGGACAACCAACCAATCAATCAGCCAGTAAAATTGCTAATCATGTAAAACAGACTTTAAATCTAGCTAGATAAGGACTGAGGCTTCCCTGGTGGCTCAGTGGTAAAGAATCTGCCTGCAAGTTAGGAGATGTGGGTTTGATCCCTGGGTCAGGAAGATCCTCTGGAGGAGGGCATGGCAATCCCCTCCAATATTCTTGCCTGGTGAATCCCATGGACAGAGGAGCCTAGCAGGCTACAGTCCATGGGGTTGCAAAGAGTAAACACGACTGAGCGACTGAGGACTCACAGATGCTTTTAAATCACTGGACTCTCATTCCCATTCTTAGGGAAGGAGGATGCACACTGGTGGACCCCTACAAGCAGAATGTCCAGAGAGACTCACCTTCCTCACGCTGATTTGAAACATATGAAAACCCTCATACGGAGCAAAGCTGAGAGGGCCCAGGAAGTGCGCTTTTCCATGCTGGAGGAGGACACTGCAGGCTCTGATGCGGGTGACAGGCCGAGAGAGCTGCCAAAACGGGTTAGGAGGGCCGAGGATGTGCGTGCTGCTGGCAGAAAGGCAGACTCTTCCCAGGACCTGGTCCTGGCCGTCTGCCTGTCGGTGTTCATCACGTTCTTCGTGGCTTTCTGCCTGGGGGCTTTTGCGAGGCCTTATGTGGACAGACTGTGGCAACAGAGATGCCGGAAAAAAAGTCCAGGTTCAGCGTCAGGGAACGAGTATTCAAACCAGGCCTTCTACGATGAAATCGAAGGTGCGGTAAACCTACAGCAGCCGAGGATGGATCTGCCCCAAACTTTCCACCATCTAAACCTCTATGAGAACCAAGCCCCACGCACCGCTGTGGTTCCAGCAAGAACGGTGGCACCGACCAGAAGGGAGGCTGGCGGCCGGCAGGACAGGGAACAACGCGGGGTCTCCACTGGGGCAGGAACTGGGAAGGATACGGTTCCCCCAAATCACAGTGCAGCCCGGCGCGTTCTCTACGGACCACCAAACGCCCATGACACCCAACTCACATCGGCGGGATGGGACCACATCTACAGGAATGATCCTGGAGAAGGCAACTATGACACTGTGGCCAGGCAAGTTTCCCTCAGTGAGCGTTCAGTGGGCATCCCTGCAGTGGCTGCCAGAATACAGACCAGCCCTAGCTCAGTCCGTAAGGATTCCGATGAACTAGGACCACCCTGCCCCAGAGAAACGACAGTGCCTCTCTCCCAAAGACCAGCACGCACACACACGCCCAGCACTGGGGAGGAGAGAGGAGGGGTCCCTCCACACTTCCCTTCGGAGTTTTCTAAGGAGATTGGGCAGAGCGCACAGCAGCAGAGGCTCCAGGGCTCCAGTGCTGAGGGACAGCCTCCCGCCCACTACGAAGCGGCCACGCTCAGTGACCCGGGAGACCCGTCCCCACCCGGCGGCCCTCCAGGATGCTGCGGGGACCTGCCAGTGACTCCAGCTCACCAGGAGCCCGCGCAAAAGCACACTCCTGACGCTCAGTACGAGGTGGACTCTGACTCCGATTCTGAGGAAGGGTCTTTATTTACTCTGAGTTCAACAAGTTCAGAAGACTGGAGAAATGTGGCCGAAGAAGAGGCAGATGGGGAGCAGAGCTGGAGAGCCGGGGAGCCCCCTGGGGACCAGGTCTCCTGTGAGAGGAGGGACAGTGTCAGGCCATTAGAGAGTCCTGAGAACAACATCGCCTTCCAGAAGACTCTGAGGAAATGTGAAAACCAGGAAGATCATTTTGGAAAAACTGTCACTTCTGACCCAGACTCTCATTTGTGCCAGACTCATCTGGAAAGTGCCTCTAACACCAATAATTATGAGGATCCCTTGCCCCGGTCATCAGGCAGCAGTTCTAGCAGTGAGGAGGTCCCAAGCATGTCCATTTACAATTACATCTCTGCTCTTCAACCCAGCGCAGTGGAGTGGCAGTACTCACTTAGAGACTTGGAATTTGCAAATATGGATGCTTTACCACAAACACCACCGTGTTCTGCCAAAGTTCCCTCAGATCCTGACAAGTGTCTGTCGTGAAGGAGACACAGATGTTTGTAAAGAACTTTATGTTAAAGGAATAGACACAGCTCAAAACAGTATTCCTTCCAAGGTCACTGCAGAGCAGAACTTGAGAACCTCACAACAAGATTCTGAAGAGGACAAGAAGAATAGACACTGACGCAAATGAGGGGTGTGTATGTCCTCTTGGGGACAATGATTCCAGAAAGGTTATAAGTGGAACACCATTTGTGAAGGGGTAGGGGGGCAGGAGGGGTTATTTGGAAGATGGTCTCAAGAGCCAGGTACCACTATTACAAGTGCTTTCAGATAAGGCCAGCTCCCTGAGCACATAGGAGCACTTCGGTGATAAAGACTGGGGTCAGCACTCAAAGCTGAGTCAATGAACTGGAGTTTCTAAATTCTTCCCTATGTTTAGTTAATTCTAATATAAAACTGCCATTCACAAGACATGGGTCATTTAGGTAGGGAAGCATTGAGATACCTAAACATCGAAGGTTCCAATTAATACATTTTACACTAAAATTTAACACTTATGGTATTGCAGTTAGAAAAAAAGGTGATTCCAGGTTTTATACTCAAATGCAGACCCAGAGAAACCTGATGGGAGTTAGCTGTCCATGTGAGGACCAGATCTGCTATAACAAACACAAGGATGTTCAACCTGAAAATCAAAGGGGATTCAAGTAACATTTTTAGTGCATAATGAAGCACTTAGATGGAGCTGCTGAGGAGATTTTAATGAATTTTGCACAAGGAACAGCGCAGCTTTTTGGAGTTTGATTAGAAAACTACAAAACTGGAGGGATTCAGACCAATTCTAAATATTTGTTTAAAAAATGTTAATGGCGACTCCATTTTGTAGAACAAAGTGTAAATTAAAAATTAATTTTCAGGAAGAGCATTTATGTTTCTTGTAAAAGAAAACGGTACTCCACTATTCTATGTTTGCCTGGTAAATGTCTATGTTGTTGTCATTTTTAGCCATGTCTGGCTTGGTCCCAGACCCTCTTGTCTTCTGACTCAGTTTCTTCTCCCTGAGTGAGCTATTACTTGTCATGGCTTTTAATTGTTATTTTCTGCTTCTGTAACTTCAGCTCTGAAATCTTTCTGGAACTTTAAACTCACATGCAGCTGTCTGTTGGATATCCCCATAGGCAGTTCAGTCTAAGCATGTCCAAAGTGAAACGCAGTAGCAGCCCCTAATCCTCTCCACCACCACCTCCCCCTCCACCCCCCAGTCTGAGCCTCCATTTCACTATCTGCCCTGTTGCTCCATCCAGGAACCTGGGGGTCTTCCTCTCCTTGCTGCCCACATCTAATTATTTTCATTGAGTACGATCACTTCTAGCCCCTCAGTATCTGTCAAGTCTGTTCTATCCTCTCTGTCCACACAGCTCCAGCTTCAGTTCTCACCTTGACACTCCCACTAGATCTGTGACAACAGCACACCAACTGGTTTCTTTAGCACTGGCCCTACGTGCCTTTATCATTCCCACACTACAGCCAGGGAGTGGTTCCTAAAACCCAAGTATGATCACATGGCTCCCATTTTTTGTGGATGCAGTCTTTTCTGTTTTGTTTTTTTTTTTTCTTTTCTTTTCTTTTATAATAGCACCACATAACTCCCTGTCTCCAGACCTTTGTCCACATCACATCTGCCTGCAATGTTCTTTCCAACCCCACCCAACAACCTCACCACCAAACAAGCCCCACTTTAAGCTCAACAGACCCTACCTGAGTCTCAGCCTTAACTGTCACTTCCTCATGGAAGCCTTCCTGGACCCCTAGATTCAGTTGGATTTTCCTGTTGCAAAGTCTCTCATTACACAAGCATTGTCCTTCACAAGGAGAACTTATCGCAAATAAAGTTGAATAATTATTTGTGTGATGGTTGGTTTACTGTCTGTCTGCCTCTTCTATACTCTTATCTCCACAAGAACAACAACAAAGTGTCTTGTCTCCTAAAGGTCTGGCATTTAATAGGTTCTCGATATATGGATTTATGAAATAAATGAATGAAAACGAACTCTTTAGTATTGATCTGGCCCCGCTTTCCATCCAACTTTTCCTGTGGTATTTATCTCTCTGTGCAGTACCTCACTCTGAAATCCACAGTTACAGACACACCAGACTATGTCACCCTTGTCCACTCTGCTCCCCACATTTAGGGGCACATCTGGCCTTTCCACTAAGTCCATCTCCTCTACCTGGAAGATGTCTCTGCTGTTTTTGAGACACTGTTTAAGGTCACCTCCCCCAAGAGCCTTTCTCGGCTCATTCCACCCAAGTAGAATGGACCACTTCTTTCCTCCCTCCAGCCCCTGCTATACTGCTGTGTGCTATGGTGAAAACAAGGCTTCACATGGCTTGACTGAGATCTGCTGGAGACTCTTCTATGGGCTGGATGAAGTTCATTACCAGCATAGGGTCTATAAAGCTGAAAATCATCTCAGAGTTTGCAGTTACTTTATAAAGTGAAAAATTACTTTCTATTTCAGCAGCATTGAAGAAAAAAAGTATATATGGCTTTGACTATTTTTGTTTGTTTTTGTTCACACCTCCAAAAAAAAAAAAGCTTCTGGTAATGTGGCATAAACATCACAGGTATTGCAGTTAAGTAGGTCTGTATCTCAGCAAGCGCTCATAAAAATAATTTTTTTAACCCCTCTCAATATGCCTGCTTGGACAGAGGAGCCTGGAAGGCTACAGTCCCATGGGGTCACAAAGAGTCAGACACGAATGAACTACTAACACACACACACACAAGCTTGGCTAACACTGCTTGATGTGACTGAGATTTGAGGCCTGCTACTTCCAGGTTTCCAAAATGTCTCACCTTTGGGGTCTGCCCCCAAACTGACTCAAACTTTAAAATTCCTAAGTTCCTTAGATACCCTTTACCCCAGTTTCACTTATTCCAATTATGCCTCTAGTTCTATTATGACACAAAATGACCTTTCAAACATCTCACTTTTCATTAAGTAACATTTTTGAATTTCTTTAGCAGAGTAACTCAAATTTTTATCAGCCCAACAATTCCATAATAGAGTATTTTCATCTAAGAAAACATTGGGAAAACCCCTGGCATAATTAACCTTTACATGTTTCTAAGACTATTAAACACATCTTGGACACATGGCTGTACAAACAACATGAAACATTAAAATACTTTTCTTAAAAAAGCAACTAGTGCCACATCTACTTGTCTTTTTGATGTTATTTCAGGTTCAGTAAAGTCATTTTGGTTCACGTTGACAAAAATTTCCCCTACCCCTCTAGAATGGTTCAAGATGTAAGTTGTCAGGCCTCTCTCCCCTTCTCTCCTCGGGAAAGATTCATCTTGCTCTTTCAGTGGCCATGCAGGGTGAAGGAGAAAACAAAGGAATAACTGCTGGAACCACCAAACAGCAAATAGATACAAGCTAAGAGACACTGCCATATTTCCAGTTCATTTGAAAGACAAAATCCATTCGACTCAAGGCTACGTGTTTTTCAGACCCCAGGGAGATGGAAGTGAGAGGGGGAGGAGTTCCTTTAGCCTATGAATTCCACTAGAACTAGATTACTATGTCACCAAATAAAAAGTGGCCGGCCACAGACTTACAACAGGAGGTCTTACTAGCAAGTAGAGGGAAAGAGTGCGGTCTTTCTGTTGCCTGAAAGTCTCATATTCATGAGAAATTGAGGGCCAAAACTGATTGTCTAAACATTGTTTCTGCACAAACCAGCCAGTTTATATTTTTCAAATCCCCATGTTAATGTTCTACTATTACTATCTGAAAAGTCTAGGTGTCATGGGCAGTGAAAGTGTTACTGAATTTTAAGGTTCTGCAGACTCTATATAATTTCACATACTCAATATAACAAGCATACTTCAGTCACCATAATGAACAAGGACATCCCAAACCCGGGCACGAAATCTTTTCAGTCTTTTGTTGATAGGCATTTTGTCTGCCTTTGTGTGTATACGTATCTGCAGTCCTGAAGCAATGTGTGTGCTTACACATAACATCTTGGCTCATTTGAATAGATGCAACCCAAATATAACACTTGTTATTGGAAAAGAAAATTCTTATTTTTCTTTGAATGTTATTATTGACTGTGGCTTTTCATGACAATATATTTTAATTAACCATATTTTTTTGTTTTATTTTTAGTTTTTGATACTTAGATTGTTGCGATCAATCCTCCTTTAGGATAGTTTCTCCATCTTTCTCCAGAATTTCTAAAGCATCATTACTTTCTGGCAATAAATGTTCCAAGTCCATCTAGAATGTTACCCCAAGAATGGAATCAGCTTCTCTCCAAAGAGACCTGCTTAAATAGACCTGATTAAATAAATAGTTCTGGTTTGTCTGCTATAATGTGAAATGTGCATTAATGAAAAACCTCATGTTTTACAAAAATACACATTAAAAGTCATGGGGCTTATGGGATAAATAAAGCTGGGGAGACCGCTCAAAAGATAGGCCACCTTGTGACTAAAGTGCTAAGAAAAACAATCATTGGTACCTTGGCAGTCACCTTGGACCACACATGCAGGCAGCTAGATATGGCTAGAGGCTACCAGAGTAGACACTAAACATCCACATAAACATTGAATGGCAATACTGGCCACTGTTCAGTTAGAGCAGAACCAGGAGGTTGCTGGGACAATCCAGCCGGAACCAGCTCTGAGCCAGGAACTTCCCAGGCACAGGAGCCAAAAGTGACACAAAGCTGGGGTCCACCTCTCTGGGCTGCCACAGAGAGGTGTCTGGTACAGGTGCTCATTTTCAATGTCCACAAAACAATGCGAGGAATCCTACTCCCAGTACAACACTGAGCGGCGGGAGTGCTTTCCTTTCTGCTGAAGGTTTCAATTCTGCTCCTGCTCTTCTGGCGCTCCTCACCTAGAAAAATCTGATATGACCAGGCTTGACTTTTAGGTTAGACTGACATCATTCTCTAATCACCCACGAACTAATTCCTATGGCAGAAACATGCTTTGCAAAGCCATCAATTTCTTCTCTCTCTGTACATGCAGATCTCCTCCCACCTCCCTGAATCTGAGCTGACCTGCAGCTGCTTTAACTACCAGAGCACAGCAGAAGTGACTGTAGGGCTTCCAAGATTGTCATAAGAACTTTTACAGCTTCTGCCTAGGTGCCTTGGAATGCTCACTCTGGATGATGCCAGCCCCCACCTAAGAAATTCAGTTACCCTAAGCCCACCATACTGTAAGGAAGCCCAAGCTAGCCACGTGGAGAGAGAGATCCCCAACTAGCTCCCCATTGTTCCAGACATCCCATCCCAGATGTCAGACATTTAAAGATGATGACTTCAGGGAGTTCCTTGGTGGTCTAGCGGTTAGGACTCAGCACTTCATTGCTGTGGCTGGGTTCAATCCCTGGTTAAGGAACAGAGATCCTACAAGCTGTGAGGCACAGCCCCCCCCCCCAAAAAAAGATATACAATAAAGATGATGACTTCAACCATAGCCACACCTGACTGTAACCCTAAAAAGACCCAAAGCAAGAACAACTCAATCAAACCTGTTAAACTCCAGAACTGTGAGAGATAATAGTGATTGTTGTTTTAAGCCATTAAGTTTTAGGGTTATTTTATCACTTTAAGACAGAAACTGAAGAGGAACTAAAGAGCCTCTTGATGAAGGTGAAAGAGGAGAGTGAAAAAGCTGGCTTAAAACTCAGCATTCAAAAACTAAGATCATGGCATCTGGTCCTATCACTTAATAGTAAAGAGATGGGGAAAATGTGGAAACAGTGTCAGATTTCATTTTCTTGGGCTCCAAAATCAATGCAGATGGTGACTGCAGCCATGAAATTGAAAGACACTTGCTCCTTGGAAGAATAGTTATGTCAAACCTAGACAGTGTTTTAAAAAACAGAGACATCACTTTGCTGACAAGGTCTATATAGTCAAACTATGGCTTTTCCAGTAGTCACGTATGGATGTGAAAATTTGACTATAAAGAAGGCTGAGCACCGAAGAATTGTCGCTTTCAAACTGTGGTACTGGAGAAAACTCTTAGAGTCCCTTGGACTGCAAGGAGATAAAACCAGTAAATCCTAAAGGAAATCAACCCTGAATATTCATTGGAAGAACTTATGCTGAAGATCCAATACTTCAGCCACCTGATGCAAAGAGCTGACTCATTGGAAAAGACCCTGATGCTAGGAAAAATTGAGGACAAGAGGAGAAGGGAATGACAGAGGATGAGATGGTTGGGTGGCATCACTGACTCAATGGACATGAGTTTGAGGAAACTCAGGGAGATAGTGATGGACAGAGAAGCCTTGTGTGCTGAAGTTCATGGGGTCTCAAAGAGTCGGACATGACTTAGTGACTGAACAACCACAAAGTTTTAGGGTGATATATTATGCAGTTGACCAGAACATAGAGAAATAGACTATACTAGTGTATGAAAATTAAGCATAGGTATGGAGGATAGATTATCTGTCTTGAGTGTAGTGTTGGGATAACTGTAGCTGGGCTATTTAGAGGCAGAGTTAGAAAAGATCTCCTTTGTATACATGAGCTCACATGAACACTTTCAAGGTTTAGTTTTACATTTCCTCTGTGCTATACCTGCTAAAAATTTTAGCTTCTATTGGGGCTTCCCTGGTAGCTCAGCTGATAAAGAATCCACCTGCAACGCAGAATGCAGGAGACCCCAGTTTGATTCCTGGGTTAGGAAGATGCGCTGGAGAAGGGACATGCTACCCACTCCAGGATTCTTGGGTTTCCTTGGTCGCTCAGATGGTAAAGAATCCACATGCAGTGTGGGAGACCTGGGTTCAATCCCTGGGTTGAGAAGATCCCCTGGAGGAGGGAATGGCAACCCACTCCAGTATTCTTGCCTGGAGAATTCCATGGACAGAGAAGCCTGGTGGGCTACAATCCATGGGGTTGCAGAATCTACCAAACTTTGATTTTAAGTTCTTTTCTTTCATAACTTGCTGAGTCATAGATTTATTTATGAAAGTGAAAGGGTGAGTCGCTCATCATGTCTGACTATTTACAACCCTATGGACTCCGTAGCCTGCTAGGTTCCTCTGTCCATGAGATTCTCCAGGCAAGAATACTGGAGTGGGTTGCCATTTCCTTTTCCAGGGCATCTTCCTGATCCAGGTATCAAACCCAGGTCTCCTGCATTGCAGGCAGATTCTTTACCATCTAAGCCACCAGGGAAGCTGGATTTATTTATAACTTAAATGATATAACTACTTATTTTTTATCCTTCCACACAAATCAAGTCTAAAGTGAAAATGTTAATATTAACACAGATAATAAGACTACTGGATGATTAATAAGGTTTAATATTGCAGTGTTTGGCAGCTGTATTTGTAAATAACCCATTACTGATTGCTACTCAAATTCTTTTGCTTTGATTTATTGCGGTTGAAACATAAACAAAGCTTCCTGTTGTGTTTTGGTTTTAAGATTTTTGAAAGTCCTATTTTTACCATGCTACTGTTTCAAATACCAGAAATTATAATGTACTTTCTAAAGCATTAGCAGAACCAGACATAGCTTTTCATAGGAAAGGAGAAAACACAACTTGTTTTAGTTTATTTATATTTGCAGTCATTAACAAGTACCATTGTCATCTATTACTGTTTCTTACCTGGCATTTTGTGACTTTTCATCTGTTTCATGATTACTGACATCCAAACAAATAAAAGAGGTTTACATTTCACGTGGTAAAAAAACTTTCATCATAAAGCAATTTGATAACGAGAGTTCTGATGGCTTTACACTGGATGGCTGAGAAACACAGCCAAAAAGAATTACCACCAGAGATACAGACAGTCTCTCTTACCTGAGACTTTGTCTTAACCGTATTATTTAGCAAATATGCACTGGTAGCAGCAGCACCTTCTCTTTTCAACAAAGAGGTATTATTTGCATATAATGCCCAATTAAACAAATTACCTTTAGGTGCTAGAGTTGGTTTACAGTTCCTTTTTTTTTTTTTTAGAAAGACTACTGTTTTATTATTATTATTATATTTTTGACTGTGCTGGGTCTTCCTTGCCATGCATGGACTTTCTCTAGTTGTGGCAAGTGGGGGCTACTTTTTGTTGTGGTGCTTGGGCTTCTTAGTGCAGTGATTTCTCTTGTTTTGGATCAGCAGCTCTAGGGTGCGAGAGCTTCAGTAGTTGCTGCTGTGTGGGCGTAGTTGCCCTGTGGCATGTGGAATCTTTCCAGACCAGGGATTGAACCGGTGTCCCCTGCATTGGCAGGCGGATTCTTAACCACAGGCCCACCAGGAAGTCCTACAGTTCTTTTTCATTAAAATACTTTCCTTTCTTAAAGAGACTTAAACTTTTTTGCCCCTATCTTTCTCAAAAGATTAAACACTGTCCTCCAAATGGACTTCCCTGGTGGCTCAGACGGCAAAGCATCTGCTTTCAATGCAGGAGACCTGGGTTCAATCCCTGAGTTGGGAAGATCTCCTGGAGAAGGAAATGGCAACCCACTCCAGTATTCTTGCCTGGAAAATCCTCCAAATGTATTGAGACAAACAGCTGGCTGATGAAACTTGATTGCTCAATAGCAGCTTAAATTTAGGCCCTAATATTATATTTGAAATATAAGTGTGGGACTTTCTGCCATATATTTTTACAAGATAGTGGGCTATTGTGGTACTGCAGCCCAGGCTGAAAGTTAATCTCTCTTGATATGGTCAGGACTACGTCACTGACCTCAATAAACAGAGGGCCCGCTGACTTCCTCTGCAGGGTAGCCCAAAAGCAATAGGATGTGCCCTGGGTGGTATACTGGGTAGCACTCAGTGACTCCAGGCTGTCAGAACAGGTCCTTCTTCTTTCTCTGACAACAAGCTTTGCTCTACTCAGAAGGGCTGGAGATAGCTTTGATGCTTACTGTGGTTTTACCCATACCTTTTGTGGCTGTATGAAGATCCATTCCTTTAGGAAAAAAAAGACCCTGCTTTCAATTCCATCACCAGAACTAGAACAGCAGTCTTCATGCAACCTGTGTCCTATAGCATCTGGAACCCCAAGCTTACTGAGACTAAGGTCATGCTTTATACATAACTCCCACCCCTACATTCCAGCAATCAAATATTGATCTGAACTTAAGGGAAAAATGCAGATGCAGGTGACATCACTCTTATGGCAGAAAGTGAAGAGGAACTCAAAAGCCTCTTGATGAAGGTGAAAGTGGAGAGTGAAAAACCTGGCTTAAAGCTCAACATTCAGAAAATGAAGATCATGGCATCTGGTCCCATCACTTCATGGGAAATAGATGGGGAAACAGTGTCAGACTTTATTTTTTTGGGCTCCCAAATCACTGCAGATGGTGATTGCAGCCATGAAATTAAAAGATGCTTACTCCTTGGAAGAAAAGTTATGACCAACTAGATAGCATATTCAAAAGCAGAGACATTACTTTGCCAACAAAGGTCCATCTAGTCAAGGCTATGGTTTTTCCTGTGGTCACGTATGGATGTGAGAGTTGGACTGTGAAGAAGGCAGAGTGCCAAAGAATTGATGCTTTTGAACTGTGGTGTTGGAGAAGACTCTTGAAAGTCCCTTGGACTGCAAGGAGATCCAACCCTGTCT
>NW_011495020.1:8813694-8818732 GCF_000754665.1 Bison bison bison
GATCCAACCAGTCCATTCTGAAGGAGATCAGCCCTGGGATTTCTTTGGAAGGACTGATGCTGAAGCTGAAACTCCAGTACTTTGGCCACCTCATGCGAAGAGTTGACTCATTGGAAAAGACCCTGATGCTTGGAGGGATTGAGGGCAGGAGGAGAAGGGGACGACAGCGGATGAGATGGCTGGATTGCATTACTGACTCGATGGACGTGAGTCTGGGTGAACTCCGGGAATTGGTGATGGACAGGGAGGCCTGGCGTGCTGCGATTCATGGGGTCGCAAAGAGTCGGACACAACTGAGCGACTGAACTGAACTGAAGGGAGAAATGGATTTCAAATAATTCTTATTTGGTGAATTATTTCATCAAAATAATTAAACACAGAGTTGATGCTTCAGTTTTAATGAAAAGTAGTCTGGAGTAGCTCATAAACAAGGAGCATTAGCAAGACCTTGATCAGTTCTGGGTGGAGCAGTGTAACCATTCAGTCAGTAGCAGATGTAGCCTGAAGGAGTAAACCCATCAGTTCAGTTTAGTTCAGTTCAGTCGTTCAGTCATGTCCAACTCTTTGCAACCCCATAAATTGCAGCACGCCAGGCCTCCCTGTCCATCACCAGCTCCCAGAGTTTACTCAAACTCATGTCCATCGAGTCGGTGATGCCATCCAGCCATCTCATCCTCTATCTTCCCCTTTTCCTCCTGCCCCCAATCCCTCCCAGCATCAGGGTCTTTTCCAATGAGTCAACTCTTTGCATGAGGTGGCCAAAGTATTAGAGTTTCAGCTTCAGCATCAGTCCTTCCAAAGAACACCCAGGACTGATGTCCTTTAGAATGTACTGGTTGGATCTCCTTGCAGTCCAAGGGACTTTCAAGAGTCTTCTCCAACACCACAGTTCAAAAGCATCAATTCTTCAGCACTCAGCTTTCTTCACAGTCGAACTCTCACATCCATACATGACCACTGGAAAGACCATAGCCTTGACTAGACGGACCTTTGTTGGCAAAGTAATGTCTCTGCTTTTGAATATACTATCTAGGTTGGTCATAACTTTCCTTCCAAGGAGTGTCTTTTAATTTCATGGCTGCAATCACCATCTGCAGTGATTTGGGAGCCCAAAAAAATAAAGTCTGACACTGTTTCCACTGTTTCCCCATCTATTTCCCATGAACTGATAGGACCAGATGCCATGATCTTAGTTTTCTGAATGTTGAGCTTAAACCCATGGATTCCTGCAATTTTTGCTAGGATGTGATGTAGAAATTAGAAATGCTTTTCATATCAAATGTAAAGTTACAAAATGAACAGAAATAAAAATAAGACTAGATATTTTCCATAAATTCTTTGCATTAATATAAAGCCTTCTTTCTGTATATTTAATGCCCTTAATACAGTCTTCCAGGTGGCTCAGTGATAAAGAAACCACCTGCCAAGCAGGAGACGTGGGTTCGATCCTTGAGTTGGGAAGATCCCCTAGAGAAAGAAATGGCAACCCATGTCAGTATTCTTGCTTGGAAAATCCCATGAACAAAGGAGCCTGGCAGGCTATAGTCCATGGGGTTGCAAAAGAGTTGGACACAACTTAGCAGCTAAACAACAATGCCCTTAGTAAGTAACATAAATATTGCAATCATTGCTTACACCTCACTGATTTGAAAGCTTGTTTTTCCATTCAAATGCAATGTTTCGACTGGTTAAATAGTAGTTACCTGAATACACCAGTGGAAAACCTAGAGTTGTATTTACTTTCATTGACTATTTTTAAGATTCACTAATTATTAATATTTGCCATATTTATTTTTTCCTTATACACTGTGCCACACACACTAAAAACATATATATGTATTTTATATATTATATAATTATATATTTAATATATATCATTTATTATTATATATATGCATGTATATACATCCCAGAAATGTGGGTGAATAATGTCACAAATATCTTCAATATGAAAAAAAAGTAAAACAGTATTATCTATGATTCCTATGGACATCTTGTAGATACCAAAATCATTATAACTACATATTTGTCTTGCCTCCGTATCAATTTATTAATGTGGGTCACATTCAGAATGCCATCCCTCAGCAAGGGGAATGAATTTCTGATGGCAAATGATGAGAAATAATGTTGATAATTATGCAGGGAATAAATTTGCTTCCCCTCCTTCTTTCTTTCTTTCTTTTTTTTTTTAGCTTTGTCATTTCATTCTTTCTTATAGCTGGTGTAGGTAACTGACCTGACTGGGGAAACTCTGTTCCAACTTGGAGCAGTTTCCAGGAGAATAATGGATCAGAGATGGCAGAGCCCACCATTGATTCTAACCTTATCCTGAAGAGGAAGAAACTGAAGCAACAGATTAGTAAACTGCTGTGCCCAAGGTCACCCAGCTAGTCCTTGTTTCCAACCAGAATTCACTCTGAATGTCCCCCACCAGTGAGGACGATCCTTATCCTTGCCTCTCTCTCTGGCTGGCTTGACAGGGAGGCCCTGCCAGCCAGGAGATGTAGAAAACATTCTCTTCAGGATGTCACAGTATCTTCCAGGTGTTTCTTCCCAAGAAGACTAGTGCCTGCTGCAGCAGACGCCACACCTGGCATCCTCCCTGCCCCATGCACGGGGCTGCGGGGTGGTACCCAGGGTGTAGTCCCAGGCTGTTGCAGCCCTGTCTTCACCCTCCTGCTTTCTGGGATGGGCTCCATGGAGCTGTCTTCAAGGGCCAAGGCTTCCCTCTTCCTGCTTCCATCGCTCCCTCCAGATCCAGGTGAGCCCTGAGGTTCTCCCTCTGGGGATGAACCCCTACACTGCCCTTCCCACCCTGCTCCTTCCCTCAGGTGAGCTGGCTGTACTTGGCAGCTAGGACCCTATGGGTGGTAGCAGCTAAAACGGCCCTCGGTTGCTCCCCCCACCACCAACTTTTTAAAAAATCTCAAACAGCTGGAGTGCGTTTGTTTGGCCTGGAGTTATTCCTGCTACAGACAGCCGCCACCCAGCTGGCAGAGGCCATTTGCTCTGAGAGCAGCCTCCCTGCCTCCTGCCAGCACCACGTTAGCTGCACACACCGATTTTTTGTTTTCTATTTTTTAAATGAAATGTAATTGATTTACATTGTTGTGCTAATTTCTGCAAAATGACTCACTTAAACACAGATACACATTCTTTTTTAATCTTCTTTTCCCTTATGGTTTATCCAGGAGATTGGATATAGTTCCTTGCTGTTTATCCATTCTAAGTGCAATAGTTTGTATCTGCCAACCATAAACTCCCAGTCCATCTCTCTCCCTTCCCCACTGCTGCTGGGCAAACTCGAGTCTGTTTTCTATATGTACACACGTGTTTCTGTTTTGTAGACAGGTTCGTTTGTGCCATATTTTAGATTCCACACATAGAAGATATCATATGGATGAGGTATTTGTCTTTCTCTTTAACTAAGGTTGCCAGGTTTAGCAAATAAAAATACAGGACGCCCAACTGAGTCTGCCTTTAAGCTAAACAACAAATGTTCTCCAACTATGTAGGTATGTCTCATGCAATATTTGAGACTTATTTATACTAAGATAGGATTTGTTGTTTACCTGAAATTTAGATCCAACTGCGTGACCTGTGTTTCACCTGGAAACCTTATTTTCATATTGAAATAAGAGGAGCTGAAAAATCTGCAAGGTCCTGAAAGGATCTGCAGCTCCAGCAAGGGTGCGAGGCAGGGCACATTGGTGAGCTACATTTGCTGCCACGAGCAGTGATTAGATGTCTGGTATGTCCTAGGTGGGGCATTACGCACATGCCACCCGTGCTTGCAAAACTGCCTCCTCAAAGCTAGAAAATGATTTACAAGTAGTAAAAATTGAAATTCACTCACACCCAAATCCAGAGGGCAGAAAACCCAGAACAAGTTCTGCCTGCAGTTGTCAAGGTAAAAAACAAAATAAACCATGACAAAGCCAAATAGTTGCAAAAGCATTCCCTTATACAGAAGCAAAGAGTTACTTGTAGCGAGAGTGGGTTTGTAAACTCTTGCCGTTTCCATAGGAGCCATTCCTAAGATCTTCCCATTCTGTAAACCCCGCCACTACCGGTCACCCCAAGTGTTCCACCAAGTCCTCGACCTGCTGGCTTCAAATCCTATCAGCTTTTACTTTGGCTGACTCAGCAGCCTGGAATGACTCACTTTCAGTTAAATCAGTGACATATTTAAAATATTGCCAAATTCAGACTTAAATTGAAGAAAGTAGGGGAAACCACTAGACCATTCAGGTATGGGTAAATAAAATTCCTTATGATTATACAGTGGAAGTGAGAAATAGATTTAAGGGACTAGATCTGATAGATAGAGTGCCTGATGAACTATGGACGGAGGTTCGTGACATTGTACAGGAGACAGGGATCAAGACCATCCCTATGGAAAAGAAATGCAAAAAAGCAAAATGCCTGTCTGGAGAGGCCTTACAAATAGCTGTGAAAAGAAAAGAAGAGAAAAGCAAAGGAGAAAAGGAAAGATATAAGCATCTGAATGCAGAGTTCCAAAGAATAGCAAGGAGAGATAAGAAAGCCTTCCTCAGCGATCAGTGCAAACAAATAGAGGAAAAAAACAGAATGGGAAAGACTAGAGATCTCTTCAAGAAAATTAGAGATACCAAGGGAACATTTCATGCAAAGATGGGCTCAACAAAAGACAGAAATGGTATGAACCTAACAGAAGCAGAAGATATTAAGAAGAGGTGCCAAGAATACACAGAAGAACTGTACAAAAAAGATCTTCATGACCAAGATAATCACAGGGTGTGATCACTGACCTAGAGCCAGACATCCTGCAATGTGAAGTCAAGTGGGTCTTAGAAAGCATCACTACGAACAAAACTAGTGGAGGTGATGGAATTCCAGTTGAGCTATTTCAAATTGTAAAAGATGATGCTGTGAAAGTGCTGAACTCAATATGCCAGCAAATTTGGAAAACTCAGCAGTGGCCACAGGACTAGAAAAAGTCAGTTTTCATTCCAATCCCAAAGAAAGGCAATGCCAAAGAATGCTCAAAATACCGCAC
>NW_011495020.1:8819158-8819921 GCF_000754665.1 Bison bison bison
GAAAGTTATGACCAACCTAGATAGTATATTCAAAAGCAGAGACATTACTTTGCCAACAAAGGTCCGTCTAGTCAAGGCTATGGTTTTTCCAGTGGTCATGTATGGATGTTGAGAGTTGGACTGTGAAGAAAGCTGAGTGCCGAAGAATTGATGCTTTTGAACTGTGGTGTTGGAGAAGACTCATGAGAGTCCCTTGGACTGCAAGGAGATCCAACCAGTCCATCCTAAAGGAGATCCCTAAAGGGAGGCCTGGTGTGCTGCAATTCATGGGGTTGCAAAGAGTCAGACACAACTGAGTGATTGAACTGAACTGAAGTATTTATGGTATTTATGGCAGGCCGACTTTGGCTCCCTAAATTGTACACACACAGATGTGGAAATGAGCTTAAATTTACCTCTCCATTCAAGGGAAAGCTCTCATGTGCAAAATGCAATGAGGGCCATTCCGGGGGCTGGGGCTGGGGTGTTGGGATAAGAAGCTGGACAGGTGGGAGTATGAATATTCTGTCCATATTATGAAGTGACTTATGGGTGTATGCCAGATGAGTGCCAATGTATTGTTTAAATCACTTATCTAAATCAGTCAGTTCAGTTCACTTGTTCAGTCGTGTCCGACTCCTTGTGACCCCATGAATCGCAGCACGCCAGGCCTCCCTGTCCTTCACCCTCTCCCGGAGTTTACTCAAACTCATGTCCATCGAGTCAGTGATGCCATCCAGCCATCTCATCCTCTGTCATCCCCTTCTCCTCCTGCCCCCAGTCC
>NW_011495020.1:8820021-8820538 GCF_000754665.1 Bison bison bison
AAAACATCTATTTCTGCTTTATTGACTATGCCAAAGCCTTTGACTGTGTGGATCACAATAAACTGTGGAAAATTCTGAAAGAGATGGGAATACCAGACCACCTGACCTGCCTCTTGAGAAACCTATATGCAGGTCAGGAAGCGATAGTTAGAACTGGACATGGAACAACAGACCGGTTCCAAATAGGAAAAGGAGTACGTCAAGGCTGCAATATTGTCACCCTGCTTATTTAACTTCTATGCAGAGTACATCACGAGAAACGCTGGGCTTGAAGAAGCACAAGCTGGAATCAAGATTGCCGGGAGAAATATCAATAACCTCAGATATGCAGATGACACCACCCTTATGGCAGAAAGTGAAGAGGAACTAAAAAGCCTCTTGATGAAAGTGAAAGAGGAGAGTGAAAAAGTTGGCATAAAGCTCAACATTCAGAAAACGAAGATCATGGCATCCGGTCCCATTACTTCATGGGAAATAGATGGGGAAACAGTGGAAACAGTGTCAGACTTTATTTTTT
>NW_011495020.1:8820638-8829640 GCF_000754665.1 Bison bison bison
TCAGTCCTTCCAAAGAACATCCAGGACTGATCTCCTTTAGGATGGACTGGTTGGATCTCCTTGCAGTCCAAGGGACTCTCAAGAGTCTTCTCCAACACCACAGTTCAAAAGCATCAATTCTTCGGCACTCAGCTTTCTTCACAGTCCAACTCTCACATCCATACATGACCACTGGAAAAACCATAGCCTTGACTAGATGGACCTTTGTTGGCAAAGTAATGTCTCTGCTTTTTAATATGCTATAAAGGTTGGTCATAACTTTCCTTCCAAGGAGTAAGTGTCTTTTAATTTCATGGTGTAATCACCATCTGCAGTGACTTTGGAGCCCCCCAAAATAAAGTCTGACACATCTAAATAATAGGTGTTAAATTGAATTCAAAAGTGCTAAATGGGATGGGCTCTGGTCCTACATGGTCATTAGAGGAAAAATCATTTTACAGATTTACAATCAAGATTCGCTTTATATTTAGTAATGAAGGTCCAACTATGCAGCCCAGCCTAAACCTAGAGATGGCAGCACCTGGGGATTTTGTCTTCAAGCATGTGATATTACGAACTGCAATACATGAGTGAAACTCAATCCAAGGAAGATGTGCTGGGGCTCATTTCCCTGTACATGAAGGTCACCACTAAACCACATGAAGGGGTTCTTAAAAAAGGGAATCCTGACCCAGCTGTGAAGGTATACAGTTTACTCTTTTGCTCTTCTCCATTTAAACATAGCTGGGACTTGCAGGGTTTTCATGGGGTGACCAGATCATGTCATTGTCCTGTAGTTGTTGTTGTGCTACTTGCTCAGTCGTGTCTGACTCTTTGCAACCCCATGGACTGTAACCCTCCAGGCTCCTCTGTCCATGGGCTTCTCCAGACAAGAATACTTGAGTGGGTTGCCATTTCCTTTTCCAGACTTAGTAGAGTAAGTTCCTAGAAAAGGAACAGTGCCCAGGGTCAGGAGTGAAGCCAGTCTCTGTCTTCTAAGTTCGCTATTACCAGAGTTTCTCCAAGTGAGATCCCAGAACCACAAAGTCCAGACCCTCTAGGACAGCAATTCTCAAATCCCCACTGTGCAAACAAATCACAGAATCACAAGAGACCTGGTTAAGATGCAGAGGAGTCAAGCACCCTAGATTCTGCATTTCTAACTTCTCCCAGGAGGGAGGTAAAGACCACACTTTCAGGAGAAGGACCTCAGCATCGTCCTGTAGAAAACCTTCCAAATGGGTTCCCTGCTTGGCCCATGTCCCTACTTGTGACATCTATGCTGCCACCTCCTGGCCACCCCTCACCAAGCTACTCTCCTTTCACTGCTTCAGCCACACTGGCCACCCTTGGCTCCCAGAACATGCAGGGCCTCTTCCCACTGCAGGAATGGGCACTCGGCAGTGCCTTTGTGTGGAGTGTTCCCACCAGGGCTTCTTATTGTCATAAAGATCTTAGCTCAGATCTCACCTCCACAGATAGATTTTCCTATCCGAACCTATCTAAAGTAGCACACCCCACCTGAAGCATTCTTTATCACATTCATACCTCCTAAAATTATCTGCAAAATCGTTGCTTATTTAAATATTTCCTTCTGTATTGTCTCTCTTCTCAATAAGAACAAAAATCATTTTTTGTCTTGGTCACTAGAGCACCCCGATGGACTGGGGACAGTGCCTGACACACAGTAAGTGCTCAAGAAACATTTTTGACTGAGCAAATAAATTTCAAGTGAAGCCCAAAAAAGTGCTTTTCAACATACTTCTGCTAGAAAAGACACACATGTTAGTGATGGGAAGGTGGTCTCAGACTGTTCACTTTGCAGAACTCACTAAAGAAGAATGCAGTTAATCTCTTTTACTAACTTTATGTGATCTCTTGGGAAGCATCATCATGATCAAGAAAATTTTAAAAGTAGAAAAATGTTAACTATTCCTGACTTTCAGTCTAACTTTCCCTTCACTTAGAACATTTTCATAGAATTTCAGTAGAAAAGGTGACCAAGTACTCTCTGACAGTCTTTACCATTGGAAGTGGGCTGTTTGGATCTAGCTTTTAGATGCTTTGGTAAGTGGAAACCCACTTGTAGATGTATTTTAAAAGGGTTTGGGTAAAGATTCCTGGGATTTCTAGGTCCCTGGCAGTATCTACCCACATCTCTCTTGAGTCTAACGTAATACCTTCCCTAGCCTCGTTCATGCTTTTACCCAAGCCTTGAACTTGCCCTGGCTCCCCAGGACCCCACCTGTATTTCTACATGACCCATGTGCCTAATGCAGTCATGCTTCAGTGGGAGCCACTTATTATAGTCGCCATCAGTCCCATCAGGGAGGATGTGTTGAGCTCCTCCCCAAGGGCCAGGGGCAGATTCCTATAACCCTCCCTGGGTCTCAGCGTCTCAGTAGACAAACCTGGCACAGTGAGGACAGCCAGAAACCAAGGGCCTCCCTACATCTAATTGTGAGATCTTTCATCTGTCTGCTTACCTTGAAAAATCTTTTCAAGGACGTATGTATAACCCTGGCATTAAAAAAAGTTATCTTAAAAACTTTAAAAGTAGGGATAGTGAATAATTCATCTTCATCCCACTGCTCTGCTGGAGCTCATATCAAATCACAGACCAGATTGTCTGCAGCCAGGAAGTCAACAAACAGCTCATTGTTTCCAGAAACCTGTAGCCACCTGAAACCCTGTACACCTGTACAAACGTGTAACCTTTGTACACATTCAGGCTCCACAGTAGCCACTGATCGATCCATTGATTGAAGAAAACTGATTGAAGTTTTCTACGAGAAAAGCCGTAAATGTTCCCAATCGTTCCCTCCTCCAAGCTCACCAAGTGCTCACAGGAAGGCTGGGGATGGGGTGGTGACGATGACTGGAGTCATGACCAAGGAACACTGAGCTTCAGGATCACCTGCTCTTTATCTTCAGGGAGAGGCTGCCCTGTCCCTCAGGCCGCTCCTTGCACGCACAGCCCTGAGACATGGCCTAGGAAAGGGGCTGAGAGCTGGGGCTTCTGGCACTCCCAGTGGGAACATGCCAGGACCGGCATGGTGGATCACCTCTCCCAACAAGGCCAGAAACCAGTCCTGGAGGCCCCGCCCAAAGGGTTCTTCCACGGAACCAGGCCTAGGCCACAGGCCTGCTGTTGAGCAGGAGCATGTGAAATACTGGAACTGAAAAGTCAGAACTGTTCCTCTGGCCCTGAGGGATTGTAGGCAGTGATAAGAGAGGAAACAAGAGGGGAAGAGTGAGATAAAGAGGAAGGGAATTGAGGATGAGATGAGCGGATGCTGAGGGCGTCAGTGAGGACTTTGGGAGGGGGTCCCTCAGCTGCTACCCGCTCCCACACACCTGGGGCTGCCAGAGTCCAGGCGCCTCAGCCATGCAGCAAGGCCAAGAGGTAGGGGCTGGAAGCTAGCTTTCCAGAGCTGCTCTCTGTACTGCTGTGGTGTGGTTCAGATCAGGCAGTCCCCCAAGAGCCCAGAAGGGGGTGCCCTGGACAAACCTGCCTCCCTGGACTGCTGTGGCCACATGCTCCTGGTCCAGCCATGCTGGACCCTTTCCATTCTTTGCCCAAAGCCAGAAGCATGTGCCCACCTGTAAGTCTTTGTGTCTTCACCCGTGGAATAGGGATAAGAGTAGCCTGACCCCACAGGCTTATATAACTTCTTTGCACTTAGGTTTCGTCATTTGCAACATGAAGATAATACTACTCTCTATTTCAAATGATTGATCTAAGAATTAAATGATTCAACATTTGTAAAACACTTAAACCATGTCTGGTACCAATAAGCACCATACAGATGTTTATTGTCATTGTTATTCTACTTCTAAGTTAGATTTGCTTCATGAATGTTCCTGTGTGAAACTTAGGAAAATTTCACTTCTCTTAGGAAATGAAAATATTCCAGGGTCACAGAATCATACCCTTTCAGAGCTGGAGTGAATTTTTAAAAATTAATCGAGCCCCACCCTTTTGGATTTTAAATGATAAAAGTCATCTCAGTGTAACACAGCCAAGGTGAGCTGGCCCATAATGCAGAGCCCAGACCAGAACCCAGTTCAGAGCTCTTTCCAACACACCACTCTCTGTCTGTGCTTATCAGACCAAGCACCACGTGTCAGGGGCCCAAGCAAGTCAGAGCCTTTATTGCCACAGTCAAGCTTGGGTCCAGAGAGCAACACAGAAGCATAAAAGAAGAATTTGGAAATCACTGCCCAATACCACCACCGCTTCACTGTCTTTGAGATACCTCTAGAAACCTGATCCCCTAATCCTATTAATAGAACCTCTAGAGCTATTGCTGAGTCCCCTCTGGGCTCCACCCACCACAGCTTTCAGTGGAATTCCAAGGATTCAACAGGAAAGTTCTTCCAGTTCTTCAAAAATGAGCTGTGTTTATGCTAGCTCTTAATGCTCCCTAAAAAGTCTCTTGCCCTGGGGAGAGTTTATGTAACTTTCTGCTAAGGTCAAAGCACTGTTCTCTTTCAGCAGCTGGATATTAATTGGTCATTGATCTTTGAACTATGCTTTTTCAGACTGCTGTGCTGAGAAAAATGAATAACATTAGTCTTTTAGAGTGCTTTCTGCAAAAAACCTCTCTCAGGCATCCTTTCTCTCCTTTGTCACTACCACCCTCCTCTAGGTGGGCCCTTTTTACACTCCCGGGTGATTTATCACAAGGTGCTCTAGTGCGCTGATGAGGAGGACAGCTTTAGGGTGAGACCTAAGTTTGAGCTCTGGCTCTGCTGTTAGTGTGCAGGGAATTGCTTTGGGGGTTTGGCTTAAGTCCTCTTCGCAGAGACGCAATGGTGCTGCCTCCGGCTCCAATCTGTGCACACACAGAGCAAATTTTTTGCCTCTCTTCTCAGATGGGGCTTACCACCACCCCCAGTGCAGGAGGATTCTCATGTTTAAACCGTGATGGTTGTCTCTCAGATGGAAGATGCTGCCTACCACCCAGTCTTCATGGATGCTCTCCAGACCGTTCACTGCTTTTTCTATTTCTTGTTTGGCTTTCAGCTTTTCTTGTCTGTCAATATCATCACCTCCCAATGGAAGAAGAGAAAGTAGGAGAGATGTGCCTAGGAGATGCCAAAAGGCTATTAAGCATGATTGTATACCAAAGCTAACTTTTCCCTGAACTAACCAGTCATTTATCTGGTTTGCTGGCTTAAAGAAAATCTGCTTTGTGATTTGCTCTGAGCTCCAACAGAGTGGAGGAAGGAAGATTATGAGTTGTCCTTACTTTCAGACTTTGCAAAGTTATTCACTTATGCCAAGGCTCTGCACACTTCCTTGAAAAGAGAGAAGGGAGAGGTATTTTTCCACCTGTTATTTCCAACTTACTCTTTCTGCCCACATTCTTACCACAGCTTACCTGGCTCTTCCATGATTTTCCTGTTGGCCAGCTGCTGACCATCCCTCCTCCCTGATCTTCCCTAAACCCATACACCTGATCTGAACCACTTTGTTTTCCATAGCGAATTTGTTCCAGATACAAACAAATTTCCTTCCTCCTCAGTTCAGTGCAGCAGAGTTTGGAAATTTTTTGAAAGACTTTTACTAAGAACCTAATGGGCAAACTAGTATTGAGCTGGTATTCACCACTGTGATCCAACTGGTTATGCTACTGCTAAGTCACTTCAGTCGTGTCCGACTCCGTGCGACCCCATAGACAGCAGCCCACCAGGCTCCCCCGTCCCTGGGATGCTCCAGGCAAGAACATGGAGTGGGGTGCCATTGCCTTCTCCGATGCATGAAAGTGAAAGTGAAGTCGCTCAGTCGTGTCCGACTCCTAGCAACCCCATGGACTGCAGCCCACCAGGCTCCTCCGTCCATGGGATTTTCCAGGCAAGAGTACTGGAGTGGGGTGCCATTGCCTTCTCCGAAACTGGTTATAAAGTCGCTGAAATATTGCAAATGACATGATCTTATAGAGAGAGAGCCCTATAGGGCTCTTTAGGGCTCTCTCTCTATAACTTCTCAGAGAAGGCAATGGCACCCCACTCCAGTACTCTTGCCTGGAAAATCCCATGGACGGAGGAGCCTGGGGGGCTGCGGTCCATGGGGTCGCTAGGAGTCGGACACAACTGAGCGACTTCACTTTCACTTTTCACTTTCATGCATTGGAGAAGGAGATGGCAACCCACTCCAGTGTTCTTGCCTGGAGAGTCCCGGGGATGGCGGAGCCGGGTGGGCTGCTGTCTCTGGGGTCGCACAGAGTCGGACACGACTGAAGTGACTTAGCAGTAGCTCTATACTAGAAGTGATCAACAAATTCAGTAAAGTTGCAAGATGCAGAATCAATATACAAGAAGCAGTAGCATTTCTATACACTAACAACAAACTATCCAAGAAAGAACTTTTTAAAAAATTTCACTTGTAATGGCATCAAAACCAGTAAAATATTTAGGAATAAATTTAATAAAAAGATAAAATATCTGTACACTGAAAACTATAAAACATTGATGAAAGAAATTGAAAAAGACACAAGTAAATGGTAAAAGATTCCATGTTCTTAAATTACAAAAATTAATATTATTAAAATATCTATATTATCCAAAGAAATATATAGATTCAATGTGATCTCTAACAAAATTCAAATGACATTTTTCACAGAAATAGAAAAAAATATCCTAAAATTTATATGGAACCACAAAAGACCCCAAATAGCCAAAGCAATCTTAAACAAGAACAAAACTGAAGTCATCACACTTTCTGATTTCAAAATACGCTACAAAGCTATAGTAAATCAAAACAGTATGGTAATGGCATTAAAAACAGACGTATAGACCAATGGAACAGAATAGAGATTCTAGAAATAAATCTATGCATTTTCAGGCAATTTATCATTGGCAAAGTTCCAAGAATACACATAGAAAAGAATAATCTCTTCAATACACAGTGTTGAGAAAACTGGATAGCCACATATGGAAGAATGAAACTAGACCCTTATGTCATACCATATGAAAAATCAACTCAAAATGGATTAAAAACTTAAATATACCTGAAACTGTAAAATTATTAGATGAAAACATAGGGGAGACACTTCTTGAATTGGTCTGGACAATTATTTTTTTGGATATAACACCCCAAATCATAGGCAACAGAAAAAAAAATAGACAAATGGGATTCCATCAAGCTGAAAAGCTTTTGCATAGCAAAAGAAACAATCAACAGAGTAAATAGACAACATGAAACAGAAGAAAGTATTTGCAAACTATACCTTTGGTAAGGGGCTAATATTGAAAAAATATGAGGAATTCAAACTACTCAATTGCAAGAAAAAAAAAATAACTCTATTAAAAAGTAGACCATATGATTATCTCAATAGATGCAGAGAAAGCCTTTGACAAAATTCAACATCCATTTATGATAAAAACCCTCCAGAAAGCAGGCATAGAAGGAACATACCTCAACATAATAAAAGCCATATAAGATAAACCCACAGCAAATATTATCCTCAATGGTGAAAAATTGAAAGCATTTCCCCTAAAGTCAGGAACAAGACAAGGATGCCCACTCTCACCACTACTATTCAACATAGTTTTGGAAGTTTTAGCCACAGCAATCAGAGAAGAAAAATAAATAAAAGGAATCCAGATTGGAAAAGAAGTAAAACTCTCACTGTTTGCAGATGACATGATCCTCTACATAGAAAACCCTAAAGACTCCACCAGAAAATTGCTAGAGCTAATCAATGAATATAGTAAAGTTCCAGGATATAAAATTAACACACAGAAATCCCTCACATTCCTATACACTAACAATAAGAAAACAGAAAGAGAAATTAAGGAAACAATTCAATTCACCATTGCAATGAAAATAATAAAATACTTAGAAATAAAGCTACCTAAAGAAACAAAAGACCTATATGTAGAAAACTATATAACACTGATGAAAGAAATCAGATAACACAAATAGATGAATAAATATACCATGTTCATGGATCAGAAGAATCAATATAGTGAAAATGAGTATACTACCCAAAGCAATCTGTAGATTCAATGCAATCCCTATCAAGCTACCAATGGTATTTTTTCAGAGAATTAGGACAAATAATTTTACAATTTGTATGGAAACACAAAAAACCTTGAATAGCCAAAGCAATCTTGAGAAAGAAGAATGGAACTGGAGGAATCAACCTGCCTGCCTGGCTATACTACAAAGCTACAGTCATCAAGACACTATGGTACTGGCACAAAGACAGAAACATAGATCAGTGGAACAAAATAGAAAGCCCAGAGATAAATCCACATATCTATGGACACCTTATCTTTGACAAAGGAGGCAAGAATATACAATGGAGAAAAGACAATCTCTTTAACAAGTGGTGCTGGGAAAACTGGTCAACTACTTGTAAAAGAATGAAACTAGAACACTTTATAACACCACACACAAAAATAAACTCAAAATGGATCACAGATCTAAATGTAAGACCAGAAACTATAAAACTCCTAAAACATAGGTAAAACACTCTGACGTAAATCATGATCCTCTATGACCCACCTCCCAGAGTAATGGAAATAGAAGCAAAAATAAACAAATGGGACCTAATTAAACATAAAACCTTTTGTGCAATGAAGGAAACTATACGCAAGGTGAAAAGACAGCCTTCAGAATGGGAGAAAATAATAGCAAATGAAGCAAGTGACAAAGAATTAATCTCAAAAATATACAAACAACTCCTGCAGCTCAATTCCAAAAAAATAAGTGACCCAATCAAAAAATGGGCCAA
The DNA here is from genome assembly GCF_000754665.1 of Bison bison bison. Classification (NCBI taxonomy): domain Eukaryota; kingdom Metazoa; phylum Chordata; class Mammalia; order Artiodactyla; family Bovidae; genus Bison; species Bison bison. The sequence continues at coordinate 8,829,365 of NW_011495020.1, forward strand.
AGAACTAAATAGACATTTCTCCAAAGAAGACATACAGATGGCTAACAAACACATGAAAAGATGCTCAACATCACTCATTATCAGAGAAATGCAAATCAAAACCACAATGAGGTACCATCTCACGCCAGTCAGAATGGCTGCTATCAAAAAGTCTACAAACAATAAATATTGGAGAGGGTGTGGAGAAAAAGGAACCCTCTTACACTGTTGGTGGGAATGCAAACTAGTACAGCCACTATGGAGAACAGTGTGGAGATTCCTTAAAAAACTGGAAAT
>NW_011495020.1:8829740-8839562 GCF_000754665.1 Bison bison bison
GTCGTCCCCTTCTCCTCCTGCCCCCAATCCCTCCCAGCATCAGAGTCTTTTCCAATGAGTCAACTCTTCGCATGAGGTGGCCAAAGTCCTGGAGTTTCAGCTTTAGCATCATTCCTTCCAAAGAAATCCCAGGGCTGATCTCCTTCAGAATGGACTGGTTGGATCTCCTTGCAGTCCAAAGGACTCTCAAGAGTCTTCTCCAGCACCACAGTTCAAAGGCACCAATTCTTCGGCGCTCAACTTTCTTCACAGTCCAACTCTCACATCTATACATGACCACTGGAAAAACCATAGCCTTGTCTAGATGGACCTTGCTTTTCAATATGCTATCTAGGTTGGTCATAATTTTCCTTCCAAGGAGTAAGCGTCTTTTAATTTCATGGCTGCAGTCACCATCTGCAGTGATTTTGGAGCCCCCAAAAATAAAGTCTGACACTGTTTCCACTGTTTCCCCATCTATTTCCCATGAAGTGATGGGACCAGATGCCATGATCTTCATTTTCTGAATGTTGAGTTTTAAGCCAACTTTTTCACTCTCCTCTTTCACCTTCATCAAGAGGCTTTTTAGTTCCTCTTCACTTTCTGCCATACAACCCAGCGATCCCACTGCTGGGCATACACACAGAGGAAACCAGAATTGAAAGAGACACATGTACCCCAATGTTCATCGCAACACTGTTTACAATAGCCAGGACATGGAAGCAACCTAGATGTCCATCGGCAGACAAATGGATAAGAAAGCTGTGGTACATATACACAATGGAATATTACACAGCTATTAAAAAGAATGCATTTGAATCAGTTCTAATGAGGTGGATGAAACTGGAGCCTATTATACAGAGCGAAGTAAGTCAGAAAGAAAAATATCAATATAGTATATTAACACATATATGTGGAATTTAGAAAGATGGAAATGATGACCCTATATGAGAGACAGCAAAAGAGACACAGATGTAAAGAACAGACTTTTGGACTCTGTGGGAGAAGGCGAGAGTGGGATGATTTGAAAGAATAGCATTGAAACATGTACATTATCATATGCTAAATAGATCATCAGTCCAGGTTTGATACATGAGAAAGGGTTCTCAGGGCTGGTGCACTGAGATGACCCTGAGGGATGGGATGGGGAGGGAGGTGGGAGGGGGGTTCAGGATGGGGAACGCATGTACACCCATGGCTGATTCATGTGAATGTATGGCAAAACCCACGACAATATTGTAAAGAAAGTAGCCTCCAATTAAAATAATTTTTTTTTAAAAAGTAGGCAAAGGACCTAAAAAGACATTTCACAAAAGAACACATACATGAAAAAATACAACATCCCTAATCATTAGAAAAATACAAACCAAAAACCACAATAAGGTGTAACTTCCATCTGTTAGAATAGCTATTTTCAAAAGACAAGTTTTGGATGCAGAGAAAGGGGAACACATATACACTGTTGGTAGGAATGTAAATTGGTACAGCCATTATGGAATATCGTATGGATATCCCTCAAAAAATTAAAAATTGAACCACCTGTTTTCGACAGAAAAAAAATGCACAACATGAGAGTCGTAAGTAAAGTTTATTTGGGCACAAAATGAAGACTATAGCCCAGAAGACAGCATTTCAGATAGCTCTGAGAAACTGCTCAAAAGAGGTAGATGAGAGGTCAGTATTATATACGATTTTAGTGTAGGGGGTTATATGCAGTAAAACGTACATTTTGGTAAGGGCTTGCTGCTAGTCATGAAGAGCAGAGGTCATCATTAATGATTTTAGTGCTTTTCTAGACATGAGGAGGCACAAGAATTGGGCTCATAAAATTGTCTCCTGAAAATATCTAACCATCTGAAGGTTTGTTCTGCTGTTTTTTCCCAGAGAACACATTCCTGATCTCCATCCCGAACTCCTTTCAGGGTGTGCTGAAGATTAGCAGTACAGCAGTTTGTGGCTTAATCCCTGCAGAGGCAGATTGCTTTGGGACCCTATGGACTGTAGCCTGCCAGGCTCCCCTGTCCATGGGATTTCCCAGGCAAGAATACTGGGATGGGTTGCCATTTCCTTCTCTAGAGGACCTTCCCAATCCAAGGATCAAACCCACATCTCCTGCAGTGGTAGAGGCAGATGGCAAGGGCCAATTTTTAGTTGGCACTATGATCCAGAAGTACAACTTCTCAGTATATTTCCAAAGGAAATGAAATTGAGTCTTGAAGAAATATCTGCACGCCCATGTTCCCTGCAGCATTACTTACAATAGCCAAGATATAGAATCAACCTAAGTGTCCATCAATGGATGAATGAATAAAGAAAATGTGGTGTATATATACACAGAGGAATATCATTAGGCTTTAGAAAAGAAGGAAATCCTATCTTTTGTGACAACAGGGATGAACCTAGAGGACATTATGTTAAGGAAAATAAACAAGGCACAGAAAGACAAATGCTGCATGATCTCACCTATATGTGGAATCTAAAAAAGTCAAACTTAGAAGCAGAGAGTAGAATGGTGGTTGCCAGGGAGTGAGGGGTAGAGAAAATGAGGTGATGTTTGTAAAAGGGTACAAAGCTTCAAATCTGCAGGTTGGATAAATAAATTATGGAGATCTAATGCATAGCATGGGCTTCCCTGGTGGCTCAGTTGTAAAGAATCCACCTGCAATGCAGGAGGCTGAAGTTTGATCCCTGGGTCAGGAAGACGCCCTGGAGAAGGAAATGGCAACCCACTCCAGTATTCTTGAGGTTGTAGAAGAGTCAGAGACCACTTAGCAATTCAACAACAACAAATATATAGCATCATGACTATAAGTAACAATTGTATACTTGAAATCTGGTCAAGCAACATGTTCTCATCAACACACACAGAAATAGTAATTATGTGAAGCAATGGGTATGTTGAGTTGACTAAGGTTATCACTTCACAATGTATCCATATATCAAAACATCATCATACACTGTAAATATTTATAATTTTTATTTGTCAATTACACCTTAATAAAGCTAGTGGGTGAGGGTAGGAGATTAAAACACTGGTATCCATTCAGCAGCTTCCCCAAGATTCCTGAAGGTGCAAGTCATTCAGTTGTGTCCTACTCCTTGTGACCCTATGGACTTCAGCCCACTAGGCGCCTCTGTCCATGGAATTCTCCAGGCCAGAATACTGGAGTGGGTAGCCATTCCTTTCTTGAGGGGATCTTCCAAATTCAGGGATCGAACCCAGGTCTTCGACGTTGCAGGTGGATTCTTTACTGACTGAGCCACCAGGGAAGTCCCACCAACAAAGGTAGTTGTTGTTGTTCAGTGTCTAAGTTGTGTCCCACTCTTTGCAACCCCGTGGGACTGCAGCACACCAGACCCCTATTCACTATGATAGAGTGAATGACAGAGTTTGTTCAAATTCATATCCATTAAGCCAGTGATGCTATCTAACCATCTCATACTCTGCCTCCCCTTCTCCTTTTGCCTTCAGTCTTTACCAGTATCAGGATCTTTTTCAAGCAGTTGCCTCTTTGCATCAGGTGGCCAAAATATTGGAACTTCAGATTCAGCAACAGTCCTTCTAATGAATATTCAATGTTGATTTGATTTCCTTGCTGTACAATCAAAGGCAGAGCACCCACTAAAGCAGCCGGGGGTGCTCCAGATTCCTGCCCCAACACTCAGCCAGCATCCATTCCGCTGATCAATGCTTGTCCTTAAAATAGTTGACTGTTACCCCATGCTAAGGGGAATAAATAAGATTACACATTTCCAGAGTTAGATTCCTCATCTGAAATTGAGTGGCCAGAGACTGGCAGGCTCCCACTGCCTAGAGGACATAGCCAAGCTCCTCCTAGAACCCTGCCCTGTCCCAGGTAAACTCCCTGTTGGTTAAGGCCAAAGACATTTCACTATTCCTTCTGTTTCTTGCCTAGAACCCGGGCTCCCTCCTAGAAGCATGAGGCCTCCTGGTCCAGTGATCCCCAAGCAGTCACTGAGGATCAGTGTCCAACTATGATGAGGTTTTACCAGCCTGCTGAGACATGAGTGAAGCCAGAGACACACCCATATACAATGGGGTTTGTTCTGTTTTGAAGAGAACAATGGTTTCTTTAGTTTTTTTCATTTTTAACTGTTATGAAATACATAACATATAAAATTTTCCATCTTTAGCATTTTTAAGTCTACAGTTCAGTAGTATCAAGTATACTCACGTTATTATGCAGAATTTTTTCAATGTGCAAAACTGCCACTCTGTACCTATCAAATAATAACTCCCATATCCCCCTCTCCTTCATCCCTGGCAACCACCATTCTATTTTCTCTAAAAGTTTGATAACTCTAGGTCCCTAATATAAGTGGAATCATACAGTATTTGTCTTTTTGTGACTGGCTTATTTCACTTAGCATAATGTCCTCAAGTTTCATTTATGTGGTTGCATATGTCAGAATTTCATTCTTTCTTGATTTGTACATTATTTGGCATCTATATACCACTTTTTGTTCATCCATTGATCTGCCAGTGAACAGTTTGGTTGCTTCCACCTTTTGGCTATTGTGAATAGTGCTGCTATGAATATGGGTGTACAAATATTTCTTCAAGACCTTGCTTTCAATTTTTACAGGTATATATATATCCAAAAGTAGAAGAGTTGGGGCATGTGAAAATTTTAATTTTTTAAATTGTTTTCTAGAACACCACTTTACATTCGCACCAACAGGGAACATGGGTTACAATATCTCCACATTCTTACCTACACTTGTTATTTTCATTTCATTTCAAGAATGGGTGTGATCATATAGGGTGTGAAGAGAAATTTTTATTTCATCATCTTTTATTCTAGGATTGTGTCTTTTTTTTTTTACTCTTTTAAAAATTAAAATCACCTTTAATCAAATGGCAGCAATCATAGATGGTATTTTTTTTTAAAACAAACAGACAAATGTGTTCCCATTTGAAATATTTATACAATAAATATTCCTCTTTTGGTCCAGAATAGCCAATAAAGTTTAGTATAAAAGACAAACTATGCTACTCTTTGCCACTATAATTATAAACAATTCCCAATCTAGGGAATATAAAGAGCATGTACTAATTTGCTCAGCTTGTCCTGTTTTGAAGTACCCTGGCGTTGTTTCAGTATCGGGTACATCTATACTCCACATATTTGAACACATTTTAGCAGGCTTTTTTTCCACATTTAAAAAAATTGTTTTACAGTATAGTTTATCACAGGACATTGTTCCCCATGCTATACATTAGTACCCTGTTGTTTACTCATTTTAAAAGAAGGTATTCTTTTTAATATCCTTACATGGAAAAATTTAAAATTGACATTACTATGTTAATTCAAGCCATTTTTAAAAGAAAAACTTCTGATCAAAACATCCAAGTCTAGAAACTATTGGGCAGAAAGAACAATAAATGCACTAATACTTGCTTAGGGTAAGAAGATGATGGGTTTAAAATACAAAAAAGAAAGAAAGAAAATATGTGGATTGTAGAACATATGCAATAGAGACAGAATAATATTGCTTAGCTGGAAGCCAGTCCTATTCCTGCTAAGCTAGGAGGGGGAGCAGATGGTAATGGGGTAGGGCCCAGCCTCCCCACCCCATTTCGGGAAGACTGTGAGTTGAGAATGGATGCAACAGAAACAGGATGATCTGTCCAACTGGGCACCACTGATATCCTTCATTTCATATTCCTCTTTAGTTTTTTTCCCCATTAAATTACTTGTGGAAAACTGTACTCTTTATGTGGCTGGTAACTACACTGGAATTTATTTCACATCCCAGGAACTAAAGGAAAACTGCAGGTGTGTTTAGAAAGGCTATGCTACACAGAGCCACCTTCATATACAGCAAAAAGTCTAGAAAAACTAATCTAGTGCACACTGATCAGCTTTACAAGACCTCAGGTATTATCCTATTGTAGACTTAAACTATCTAAATTTCTGTACCTTGCCATAATTTTTAGCACCAAAGAGAGAGAGAAAGAAAGAGATGATTGATTTTGTATGGCAGAATTTATAAGGGATAATATCACATCATTGCCCAGAATATCAACTCAGCTAATATAAATGAGATGAAGCCTGATATCAGAGGCTGGGTTTTTTAAACCAATAAGAACATGAAGAGATGAATCGCTGTGTCTGTTTAAAGGTTGTTATCTTGAAGGCTATAAATGTATTTTAATGATTTCTGAAATACATTCTTTTGAATGATTCCCCGGGCAGTAAATTGCCATGCATTCGGAATGGATGTGATTTCTGGAAATAACTAGAAGTGATTCAGAGCCACATCTGGTGAAGATGATTGGAATCACACAGGGAAATGCTAGTTTCATTTAAAAAGGAGATACGGTTACAAAATAATATAGCTGGTTTGTAAACCTTTGTGAAGACAATTCCAAAAGAATTCTGGAAATGTGTGGAGCAATGAGAAAACATTATCGGTAAAAGTGTAGGTGCCCAGCTTGACTGCTCTGTAGAAAAACCAAGTTAAAACTCTGCCATGAATATCTGGGGGGAAAAAAACAAAAATTTTGCTTTCCAAGGATACTGCCTAACTACTGTTCATAGAACGCCAGACACATGCTGGCAACACAGGCCATGTCTTGGCCTACACTTCTGTTTACTTTGGCTTGCAGAGTATTTTTAAACTCTGAATATTTAAATTGGGATATTAAATTTTTTTTATTAATTGCAAAATTTTATTTAATGTTGTAGTTGATTTACAATGTTGTATGATTTTCAAGTGTACAGCAAAGTGATTCAGTTATACACATGTCTATTCTTTTTCAGATTCTTTTCCCAGTTAGGTTATTACAGAATATTTAAATACAGTTCCCTGTGCTATACAGTAGGACCTTGTTGATTATCTGTTTTATACATGGTAGTGTGTACATGTTAATCCCAAACTCCTAATTTATCCCTCTCCCTCTCTAAACCTTTCTCCTTTGGTAACCATAAGTTTGTTTTCTAAGTCTGTGAGTCTGTTTCTATTATATAAATAAGTTCATTTGATCATTTTCTGAAAGTTTTTAAAATCTCAGTTTCTGACTAATCATGGGAAATCAGCAGAATTGTGCTATCATTACCAGGCATGTTCTGGCACCAGACTGCTTGTGTCTGAAGCTCAGCTCAGCCACTTTCCTGCTTGTTTGGACCTCAAATTATTTAACCTCTCTGTGCCTCAGGACTCGAAGCAACTCATGTTATCATCTTCATCTGAAAAATAGGGATAGTAACAGTAGCTCCATGTAGGGTTACTGTGAGCTTAAAATGAGATCATCTATCTGCCTCCATAAATGTAAGCTATCCCCTGGGAACACCACACCCTCTTTTCTGCAGTGGCTGCCTGTTCATACGGAGCCAACATTCTCCAGTTCACACAGTTCCCGTGAGGTCCACTTCATCCACTCCAGTAACTCCCTGGCCCTTGTGGCCACCTGCAGTTTGCAACCTCTGCCTTAGAAACATGGATCTGGCCAAGCAGCCACGTTTCAATATAAAGAAAGAACTACCTCCCAATCACAAAGTCAGCTAATGGCTGTACTGGCCAGCCATCTGCCAGTCCATGGCCACTTCTGATGCTCCTCAGTCTTGTAATCCTGGTTCTCACCGAGTCCTCCAGTGAGTTACAGGTAGCCCACAAAACTGCTCAAAGGCCATGTAGGCTTGCAGAGTAAATTGGATTTTTTCTTTCACTTGTAACTGATATTCTTCCTAGGTTAGGAGAAACAACTTAGACTTGCCAATAAAAAATATTTATATCTTTCCCAAATCTAAATTGTCTCCTTTCTGAATAAAATTTTAATCTGTTGAAAAGTAATGGAACTGTCTGGACTGGTTTGAGCAGCCTCACCAGGACGAATTCATCTCTGATTTTTATCTCCTTTCTTTCCCTCTCTGGTCAGTGTCTGGGTACATGAGGAACACACTCTGTTTCGGGGGCTTTGGGGAGAAAGTATTCTCAAATTAGGCTTTGCAAGGGGACTTCCCTGGTGGTCCAGTGGCTGAGATTCTGCGCTCCCAATGGTGGGGACCCAGATTCGATTCCTGGTCAGGGAAACAGATCCCACATGCAGCAACTAAGACTTGGTGCAGTCAAATAATTAAATGCTAAATAAATAAATAAATAAAAGACTAGGCTTTGCGGAAGGTGTCACTGGACAGCCCAGTGGCTGCACCTCTTATTGTCATTTTCTTGCTGTTCCTCACCTGCCAGACCCTTCCCAGGCTCTCATAAACACTAAGGTTGGCCTGCACTTCTAGCCCTAAAGCCCTCCATCAAGGGCCACCTGGCCACATAGTCTGCTTTAGGGCAAGATCCCCAGAAGAAAACCTTAACCACCCTCCACACTTGCTGCCTGATCCTGGGGTCCCTAGAAAATAGATCCTGTGGTCAAATTTAAAAGCCAGTGTATTATTAGCAGGGAGACCTGCGTGTGCGTGCTAAGTCACTTCAGTCATGTCCGACTCTTTGCGACCCTATAGACCATAGCCTGCGAGGCTCCTCTGTCCATGGGATTCTCCAGGCATGAATACTGGAGTGGGTTGTCATTCCCTCCTCCAGGGGATCTTCCCAACCCAGAGACCAAACCTGCATCTTTTGTCTCCTGCATTGACAGGCAGGTTCTTTACCACTAGCCACCTGGGAAGCCTAGGGGGTTCTGCGGATGGGGAACAATCCCTAGGAAGCCAGAGTGAGAGGAAAAGGTCACCGAACAAGGACAAGGGAATACAAATACAAGATGATGTTCAAGGACACATAGCTGACTGCCCAGGGTCGTGGATGTCTCTAGAATTGCTGCCTGGATCCTGGAGTCATTAAATAGTCAAGAATGGGGGAGGAAGGGGAGAGGAGGAAGGGCAAGGAATGCATTTGTGGGCTCCTTCCATTTCCTGTCTCCCTGTTCCAACTTTACCCCACAAATCAAAACTTTCCTGCATGTCTGGGTTGCATTCCCCAGACCCGCTGTGCAGCACTCAGAGAAGCCAAACCCCTGTGAAAGCATGCTGTGCCTGAACTTGAAAATGGTGGGGCTCTGGCTTCAGCTGTAATGGCTTCCATGGGACCCACATTTCACCGTTAGAGGGTGAGGTCCATAGCAGGCCCAGGACAGTTGCTCACTCGGGCCACACATTGCTGGCCCAGGCTGGCTACCACGAGAGAAGAGCTGCAGAGGGTGGACAAGGCCCAGCATGGCTGGCCGCAGCCCCATGACTGGGCCCAGGGGTGGGTGGCCAAGGCAGTCCAGGGAGGCACGTAGGTTAGGTCCAGTGCATCCCCTTCTGGGCCCTTGTCAGCCTGGTCTGAGCCACACCACAGCCTACAGACAGCAGCTAACTTCCAGCCCCTACCTCCTGGACTTGCTGCATGGCTGAGGTGCCTGGGCTCTGGCAGCCCCAGGTGTGTGGGAGGCAGTAGGATCTGAGGGACCTCCTCCCAGAGTCTTCACTGACGCCCTCAGCATTCCCTGGTCTTATCCCTAAGTTCCTCCTTCCTCATCTCATTCTTCCCCTCCTGTTTCCTCTCTTATCACTGCCTACAATCCCTCAGGGCCAGAGGAACAGTTCTGACTTTTCAGTTCCAGTATTTCACATGCTCCTGCTCAACAGCAGGCCTGTGGCCTAGGCCTGGTTCCGTGGAAGAACCCTCTGGGCGGGGCCTCCAGGACTGGTTCCTGGCCTTGTTGGGAGAGGTGATCCACCATGCAGGTGCTGGCACGTTCCCACTGGGAGTGCCAGGAGCCCCAGCTCTCAGCCCCTTTCCCAGGCCACGTCTCAGGGCTGTGTGTGCAAGGAACAGCCTGAGGGACAGGGCAGCCTCTCCCTGAAGATAAAGAGCAGGTGA
>NW_011495020.1:8839662-8851709 GCF_000754665.1 Bison bison bison
TGCTAAGTTGCGTCAGCCATGTCCGACTCTTTGCGACTACATGGACCGTACATAGCCTGCCAGGCTCTTCTGTCCTTGGGATTCTCCAGGCCAAAATACTAGAGTGGGTTGCCATGCCCTCCTCCAGAGGATCTTCCCAACCCAAGAATCGAACACACATCTCTCGTGTCTCCTGAATTGTCAGGTGGGTTCTTTATCACTAGCGCCACCCGGAAAGCCCCAGAGAACCTGCTGCTGCTGCTGGTGCTGCAGCTGCTAAGTCGCTTCAGTCGTGGCTGACTCTGGGTGACGCCATGGACAGCAGCCCACCAGGTTCTTCTGTCCATGGGATTCTCCAAGCAAGAATACTGGAGTGGGTTGACATTTCCTTCTCCCAAAGAACCTGCAAATTGGTGCAAATTCTGTAGCTCCAAGGAGTTTTGTATTTTTATTCTAGTCACGTTTAGCCTTTAGCAATTCATTAAAAACAGTAGTTGAATTCTTACCAACTTGTATCTAAAAGCATCTGCCCTGGTCAAGAAAGGGCTCACAGCCCATTCCTTCTTGGAGATGCCTGTTTTACCTTAGATTTTCTCTCTCTCTCTCTTTTTTTTAGCCAAGCAGCTTGTGGGATCTTAGTTCCCTGACTAAGGATTGAACCCAGGCCACGGCAGTGAAGCGTGGACCTAATCACTGGACCACAGGGAATTCCTTAGATTTCAAGTTAGTTGGTTGACACAACCTCAACTCTCTGACAGATTCAAGAGAAATGAATATGCAGATTTTCTGCCCGAACATCATATATTTGATTAAGATCTAAAACACTAGAGAAAAAGATATGATAAGCCAACTGAATAACATGACTCAGTAGTAAATGGAGAAATTGGAGAACAAACCATCAAACAGCAAGAGAAAACCCTTGTTTTTGTTTTCTTAAAACCCATATTAACTCTTGTATATTAAGCTGTTAAGAAAATTCTAGCATCTGTAGAGTTTCACAGTTCAGCTTGAATTGAGCTGGGAATGAGTGAGTGATGTGGATGATGTTTTCATTAGAATCCTCTCTGCATTATATAACTTATAACCATGCTCATTTATCATTTGAAAATATTTTAAAGTTAGAGAAGGAACACATTTTACTAGTAAGTCATGAGCAATAAGCAAAGCATCCCAGCCACATGTTGTTGATTGCTGCTAAGATCTGGGGACACAACATGAAAACAATAGAACTGAAATGTGTCTCATTGAGAACACTGGAATCATTTCTTCTCCAAGAAACAGAAATTAGAAGTCTGGGAAGGGCTGGCTCCTTGTAAACTTGGCCTTTCTATGCCTCTTCTTAACCTATTTGATGACTAAAAATATTTGAATTGTTTGTGGCACCAAGTAGGCATTTAAAGGTATCCATAAAATTAGTATTCATATAATTAAGCTGTATGAGATGAGACAGGCTAGCAGGTCTCACACATTGAGATTGCTGCCCGGACAAGCAGAAACACCGCAACGGTTACCATTCACACTGGCTTCAGTCAGACTTCATCCCAGCGAACCCTTTGCCATCTGCTGACACCCAACAGTTACCTGGGCTGGAATCAGAGTTCCCAGACAGCCTGGCACCCCTAAACAATCCGAGCCGTGTCAGGGTTGACTTATCTTCTCTGAAGTCACTTTCTTTAATCAACCATTTCCAGAAACACATTTACAGAATGAAACAAGTCATAAATACATATATGTAATATCTTAGCTGGTAGTATATTCCTTGGACATGTAGTTGCTTAGAACTTAATCTGAAGAAGGAACTAGCTTTCAGTCACTATAAAATTAAGTCAGATTAAGCCAAAATGTGACACTTTGGAAATGCAAAATGTTCTTAACAGCTTAAAGGAGGTGGTAGAGTGTCGAAATCTGGATTTCTGGTTCCCACATTGACCCAGTTGCTCATCAGTTCAGTTCAGTTCAGTCGCGTCTGACTCTTTGCAACCCCACGAACTGCAGCACACCAGGACTCCCTGTCCATCACTAACTCCCTGAGTCCATCCTAACCCATGTCCATTGTGTTGGTGATGCCATCCAACCATCTCATCTGCCGTTGTCCCCTTCTCCTCCTGCCCTCAATCTTTCCCAGCATCAGGGTCTTTTCAAATGAGTCAGTTCTTCGTATCAGGTGGCCAAAGTATTGGAGTTTCAGCTTCATCATCAGTCCTTCCAATGAACACCCAGGACTGATCTCCTTTAGGATGGACTTGTTGGATCTCTTTGCAGTCCAAGAGACTCTCAAGAGTCTTCTCCAACACCACAGTTTCTCATCAGAGAGACAAAAACCAAATTCATAGAATTTCATGTATTTTCAAATAAAGAGATAAATAAAAACCAAGAAGCCCTGACCAAAAAACAAACAAAAAACTGAATGGTGTCCCAGAGGAAAGTCTGATGTTACAAAATGATGTGTGCTGTGCTTAGTCGTTGGGTCATGACCAACTCATTGCGACCCCATGGACTACAGCCCGCCAGGCTCCTCTGTCCATGGGGATTCTCCAGGTTAAGAATACTGGAGTGAGTTGACATGCTGTTCTCCAGGGGAATCGTCCCAACCCAGAGATCAAACCCAGTTCTCCCTCATTGCAGGTGGATTCTTCACAGTCTCTAATCTCCCCTTTTCCTGAAGAATTAGGATTGGAAACAGATGGGGTCCTGAGCAGAACAGGCTTAAAGAGAGAGCTTCTATTGCTTCTAGAAACAGGTAGTTACTCGCTGTCACAGCCAAGCTCTCCTAAGGTCAGAACTTTCTAGCAGCCTCCCCTAATTCTAAGCCTCCCCCTCGACTAGGCAGGAGGAAGAATTTTCTATTGTAAAGCTGCCAAAGGAAGGGCTTTTCACGCAGATGAGTTTCTAACCACAGCAATGGAGAAAACAAAAATATTTTCTTTGGGTGGGAAAAACATTCTACCAGAACATTAAAAAAAAAAAATTGTATTCCTTCCGTCACATTACTGAGATGTGTGCAAGACCAGTTTGTAAAATTGCTAATTAGCCTGGAACAGCTGTGTGGACAGACGTTAGGAGTTTGAGCCCTGTGGCCAGACTGCCTGGGTTCACATCTTGCCTCTTTACTCCCACACTGTGGCAAATTGCTACACCAGTCTGTGCCTCTGATATTTTCATCTGTGTAATTAGAAAAAGGTTATCGTGAGGATAAAATAAGTTATTGCTTGTAAAGTGGGCCCGGGTCATAAAAAGAGCTCAGCAGGTATTATGTATAATTATTTTTAAAAAAGATTTATTTATTTATTCTATTTTTTTTGGCTGCTCTGGGTCTTCGTTGCTGCACGTGGGCTTTTTCTAGTCATGGCAAGCAGGGGCTACTCTTCGTTGGGGTGCACGGGCTTCTCATTGTGGTGACTTCTCTTGTTGCAGAGCCTGGGCTCTAGGGCTTCAGTAGTTGCGGTGCATGGGCTCAGCAGTTGCAGCTCGCAGGCTCGGGAGCACTGGCTCATTAGCTGTGGTGCACTGGCTTAGTTGCTCTGCGGCATGTGGGATCCTCCAGACCAGGGATCAAACCTGTGTCCCTTGCATTGCAAGGTGGATTCTTAACCACTGGACCACCAGGGAAGCCCCACGTACAATTACTTTGGTGGCAAATTTTACATGCCTTGATTGCTTGTGATCCATGACTACCTGTTAGCAGAGGAGGAGAGTTCCCATTGGATATTTGTTAACCTGAGGCTTCTTCAAAGCCCTTGTCCCATAAAGGATTTTCTTAATTGTCTTCTCATCCTTGAGATTCCTGGCAGCCCCACAGCTCAGCTGTGACAGCCAAGGGATCTATTTGGATTCTTCACATACCACATACATTGCACCCACTTGCCTGATTCTTGAGTTGTGTTGGGGTTTATACATTCATAGGATGAATTACTGCTGCCTTTCAGAAAAAGAAACCAGGGCAGTATTTGTATGGCAGTGCAAAAATTTTACAACTTCAGTAAAGTGGACAATTTCTATGCTTTCATGTTAATATAAATTCTTTTACTGAAGTAGAATATATATAACTAAAAGGGGTACAAATATTGGAGAGCTCCAGAAGCAATTCCAAAGTGAAAAAACCTGTACAACCATCATTCTAAGACAAACAAGTCACTACCAGAAACTTAGAACTTCATCCCCGCCCCCCACCTACTCTGGTTCCAAATGACGACTCTTCTTTTCCTCAGAGGAAACCTCGCTTCTAACCGTGCAGATTAGTTTTCCTGGTTTTGAACCTTATGTAAAGGGAATTACAGAGAATGAACTGCATCTTGTTTCTTTCATTTGGTAGTAGAACTGTAATAATCACACAGCACTGCACGTAGGGGTGGTTTGCTTCCATTTCAATATCATTTGGCACACAGACACGAGCATTTCTGATGAGTTATACCTAGGGGGAAAATGATGAATCACAGGGATTATGTATGTTCAAATTTAGTTTGTATGTTCAAATGACAAATGATTTTCCATGGTATGGGTAGCAAAGTGTACTCACACCAGCCATGGATAAGAGTTTCAGTCATTCAGTCTCCTCACTAAACTGGGGATAGTCAGACATTTTATTTTTCATTGTAGCCCCTCTAGGGGTTCTAATTTATATTTCTCAGATGACTAAGTGTATGGATCATCTGACACTTAATTCATGAATATCAGATGCTTTTGTTAAATATTTTTTCAACTATTGAGATTATACAATTGTAAATACAGTAGATTGCATTGACTGATTTTCAAAAGTTTAACTTTTCACTCTTGGAATAAATCCAGTTTGATCATGTTTATCAACTTCAATTTAATATTTTGTTTAAGATTTTGCACATATGACACAAAAGAAACTGATCTAAAGGATTCTTTCTTGTAAAGTCCTTAGGTTACACTGGCATTATAAAGCAATATTCAAAATGTTAATGTTACCTCTTCCTCAAATGTTGAGATGAATTCACTGATGGGGTTCTCCAGGCTTGAAGTTTTGCCTCATTTTGTTTTGTAGGAAGGTTTTTCTGTTGAGAAACAGATGAATCAGCATCCCAAATGCCTATTTCTTTTCCTCTTCCTGTTATTATCCCCCTTCTCAAGAGTAATCCCCAACCTGACTTCTGAGACAATTATTTAGTTTTGCTGTTGGTACCTTATTGGAATCTGTTAAGCAAATCTGAGATTTGTTTTTTGAACCAGTAGGGTCGCACAGAGTCAGACAGGATTGAAGTGACTTAGCATGGTTACTTTTGGTATTGTTTTACATACACCTGAAAAAATGCCTATTCTGAAGCTGTTGAAAGCTGTGTGCTATGGTCAATGAAGTTTGACCATTTTGCTCTTCAAATGTTGAATATCCTTAATGTCTATTTATCTGCTTATTCTATCAGTGAGAGATGTGATAAAATCTCTATGTGGATCTGTCTAATCTTCTTTTTGGTTCTGTCCCTTTTTGTTATATTTTATTGATATAATAAATTGAATATATAATTGATAAAACAAGTTGAATAGATTGAATATATCAATAGATAGATATAACAAACTGATAGATTGAAGATTTTACTGTTTTGAAATATCTCTCCTTACGTCAGTAATATCAAAGTAGATTTCAAGGCAACGGATATTACTAAAGATAAGAAGGGATATTTTGTAATAGTAAAATATCCAGTCCATCAATCTAGCATGAGCTGCTAAATGTACTGCAAAACTGCTGGGAACATATTCTTTTGATTTACAGTTATCTGAAGGTGTCTTTATTTTGCCTTTATTCTTAAAGGATATTTTCAATGGAGTAAATACTCTGGGTTAACACATTTATTTTTCACTTTGGCACATTGAAAGTATGGTCCATCTTCTCAGTTTCATTATGTTTGATGAGAAGTGGTGGTTCTCGAAATGGCTGTAGCCATTGTTATTGCCACTGAGGCTCTTGTTGCCAAAGAAATGTATTCCTTTTTACCCTTACTGCCTTTGCAAACTTTTCCTTATCTTTTTTTTAAATAGCAGTATAGTTGACTTACAATGTGTGTTAGTTTCTGGTATATAGCAAAATGATTCAGTCATATATATATATTTGTTTTTAACTTGTTGATAATATTTTACTGTTGTTACTTATAGGTCTGGCCATTTTTAAAGACTTTCTGTTTTGTTTTGTTTTTGTCAGAAGTTCTACTTGTATGTACTTAAGTCTTGTTCCTTTATATTCATCCTGCTTGGGTGTTTGTAGGACTCTAATTGGGGCTTGTCTTCTTTCATTACTTTTTGGAAATTATTGAACATTACAGTCTATGGGGGTCACGAAAGAGTCGGACATGATTTAATGACCAAAAAAAAACATTTCTTTAAATACTGCTGCTTCTACTTTCTATTTTCCCAAGACTCAAATTATGTGTATTTTACAGCTTTTCACTGTGCCATACATCTCTTGACTTGTCTTCATATTTTCTACATTTTAAAATTTCTCTGTGCTTTCATCTGGATTTTCTCTGACATATCTTCTCAACACTAATTCTGTCTACATAGTGTTTAATCTTCAGTTAAATCCAATCCACTGAGTTAATTTCATCTAAGTGGGTTTTCCAGTTCCAGAATTTTCATTTTGTTTCTTTTTTATAGTTTCCAGTTCTCTGCTGAATTTCCTTACAAATATTCATTTAATTTAAATTCCATGTCAGATAATCCTAATATCTGAATCACTTATGAGTCTTTTTTCTACTGATGTTCCCCCTTTAAAAAATCTTGTTCTTTTTATAGGCCTGGTTTTTATTTTAATGATTGCTAACACTGCGAACAAGAAATTATAGACATCACATGAGGTTCTGTATGATAGTTTTTAATAAAGGAAAGCTTATGTCAAGGCTTCAATAGTCTTATGCTGCTGCTGCTGCTGCTGCTGCTAAGTTGCTTCAGTCATGTCCAACTCTGTGCGACTCCATAGACAGCAGCCCACCAGGCTCCCCTGTTCCTGGGATTCTCCAGGCAAGAATCCTAGAGTGGGTTGCCATTTCCTTCTCCAGTGCATGAAAGTGAAAAGTGAAAGTGAAGTCACTCAGTCATGGCCAACTCTCATGACCCCATGGACGGTAGCCTACCAGGCTCCTCCATCCATGGGATTTTCCAGGCAAGAGTACTGGAGTGGGTTGCCATTGCCTTCTCCCAATAGTCTTATAGATATCCAAAAATAGACATCAAAAAGCTGAGCAAAGACCTGGGGAAATGGGTTATGGACCTGAAACTGGGGACCAAGCTGTCCCATCCATCTCTCAAGGAACTGCATGTCCCATATCTGCTTCTTGCTCCTGCTCTTTGCTAATCAGCTTTTATTTCTGATTTATTAGCATGTTGTTGTTGTTGTTGTTGTTCAGTCGCTCAGTCGTATTCGACTCTTTGTGACCCCGTGGACTGCAGCACGCCAGGCTTCCCTGTCCTTCACCATCTCCTGGAGTCTGCTCAAACTTATGTCCATTGAGTCAGTGATGCCATCCAATATAAACAACGTAAAATGTCAACCTACCCCAAATCTTCATGACATTATAGATCTCATACTCACCTATATCTTCCTGACTGACTCAGTATATCTTAGTTCAAATTTCTAAGGAAGAGGATATTAAAGACTTAGCCAAGTCTGTGGCTGATTGGCACCTGCTGGAACAGGTGGAGAGGTGTGAACTCACATGTTCCAAAAAGGCAGCAAGATCAAGCTTAGAAGTAAGTCTCAGCAGGGACTTGCCTGGCAGTTCAGTGGTTAAGAATGTGCCTTCCAATGCAGGGGACGTGGGTTCAATCTTCAGTCAGAGAACTAAGATGCCACATGCCATGGGGCAACTAATCCCATGTGCCCTCGCGCCACAATAAAAGATCCCACATGCCACAAACAAGACCTCAGGCAGCAAATAAATAAATAAAATTTAAAAAGAAGTCTCAGTAGAAACCAAAGATACTCATATCTAGTGTGAAAACATTAAGGTCAGCATCACTAGATTTTGCGTTATTTTCTTCATTTGGGCTTCCCAGGTGGTTCTAGTGGTAAAGAATCTGCCTGCCAATGCAGGAGAAATGAGATATAGGTTCAATCCCTGGGTCAGGAAGGTCCCCTGGAGGAGGGCATGGCAATCCACTCCAGTATTCTTGCCTGGAGAACCCTATGGACAAAGCAGCTTGGCGGGCTACAGTCCACAGGGTGGCAAAGAGTTGGACACAACTGAAGCGACTTAGCATGCATGCACACATTTAATCTGTTAGCTTCTCTGAAGATAAATTACATCTCTGCTTTTAATTTGAATTTTTCCATGAGTGAATAGAATTTGACTTCATATATGTATCCCTCGTGGATGACACATTTTTCCAGAGAGAATTTACTTCTGGTTTTGTCAGGCTGTTAGAGGCTATTACCTTAATTTCATGAGGGACTGAATTGATTTGGAACAGAGTTTTAGTCCTGTGAGTATTGGTCTATTTCTAGATCATCGTTATTCATAGACAGCCTTGACTCTCACAGATTCTCAGGGTCCTAACCTTAGATCTGGTGACCAGAACCCATCCTCCTTGGCATACTCTGAACTCTGGGAATTTTGTCATCCCCCCTCCCCATGAGACCTTCAAAAGATCTGAGCCCCTCAGCCTCTGCTTTCACTTTCATACTTGAAAACTGCCTGGAGGGAAAAAGATGAGCCTTGAATACCAGGCTCATTTCTCTTGGCTTCTTTCTTCTTCTAGATCTTTGCCTAACAAATGTTCACTTCCTTAGTAGCTTTTCAATTCCTTCAAATAGATTTTTAATATTTTGCCTAACTTGTCTAGTTATTCTTAGGTTGCAGGAGGTTGTCCCAGACAACTTAGCCACTGCAGAAAGCCAAACTTTGTATGTCATCCACGTACTTTCCAAGAATGTTACCATTTTAGAATAAGAATTGGTCTTATTCCTGGGATCTTTGGTCACTCCATATTATGGAAGATCTTATATCTAACTTTTATATTAATTGTCTCACCTGATGCTTTTTCTCAATAGCTTTCTGAAAATATAAGCCCATTTGGCACATTTTCTGCTCTTGCCCCTTGTCTCAAAGAGAGATCCCAAGCTCAGGGTGAGCAACCTGTGAATATGGAACAGTGTTATCTAAGCCTCATCCAGCTAGGATGTGGCAAGTGGGATAATGATGACAATGCTTCTTTCTCTGCTTCTTAAATGTGTTGTTGTGCCTATGACAATGTCATAGTCCTGGGGTCAGGCCACGAGATCCATTCTTCCATTTCCTTCCACTGACCATCAGTTCTATTTCTAGATCTCTCCCCACTGGAGTGATCGTCTCCTACTGAGAGTCTTGGTCTTCTACATGCCCTTCCTCCAGGACATCCTTCAACATCTCCTGTATGCCAGGCAGGAATCTAGCCCGGGAGCTGGACAGTGGAGCACCCCTGGGTGAGTCCTCTTTACCTAAGTGGTCATTAATTGTCCTCTACCTTAGTATATCTCATTCTCTGCCTTGGAAAATTTGACCTCCTCTGATGCTTGTTCCAAACTAGTAAGGAGTCATCTAGTATTCCTGGTATTGTGATTCTGAGGCACAGCCTACCCCCTTGTCCCACTTTTCCTTTTTATTCCACCAGCTGATCCCCTCCAGTGCCCCCAAATAATCTCACAGATGCCAACCTCCACTGTGCCTGCAGCTCAAAAGCCATAGAAAGCCCTGGCTGATTACATCACTCCAGGAACTTATGAAGTTTCTCATGCTTGCTGCAGTCTTACCCTGCCACCTTCTTATCAGTCAGTTTAGTTGCTCAGTCATGTCTGATTCTTTGCCACCACATGGACTGCAGCACAACAGGCCTCCATGTCCATCACCAACTCCCAGAGCTTACTCAAACTCATGTCCATTGAATTGGTGATGCCATCCAACCACCTCATCCTCTATAATCCCCTTCTATTCCTGCCTTCAATCTTGCCCAGAATCAGGGTCTTTTCCAATGAGTCAGTTTTTCACATCACGTGGCCAAAGTATTGGAGTTTCAGCTTCAGCATCAGTCCTTCCAATGAATATTCAGGACTGATTTCCTTTAGGATGGACTGGTTGGCTCTCCTTGCAGTCCAAGGGACTCTCAAGAGTCTTCTCCAACACCACAGTTCAAAAGCATCAGTTCAGTGTTTAGCTTTATTTATGGTCCAGCTCTCACATCCATACGTGACTACTGGAAAAACCATAGCTTTGACTAGACGGACCTTTGTTGGCAAAGTAATGTCTCTGCTTTTTAATACACTGTCTAGGTTTGTCATAGTTTTTCTTCCAAGGAGTAAGCGTCTTTTAGTTTCATGGCTGCAGTCACCATCTGCAGTGATTTTGCAGCCCAAGAAAATGAAGTCTATCACTGTTTCCATTGTTTCTCCATCTATTTGCCATGCAAGGAGATCCAACCAGTCCATTCTGAAGGAAATCAGCCCTGGGATTTGTTTGGAAGGAATGATGCTAAAGCGGAAACTCCAGTACTTTGGCCACCTCATGCGAAGAGTTGACTCATTGGAAAAAGACTCTAATGCTGGGAGGGATTGGGGGCAAGAGGAGAAGGGGACGACAGAGGATGAGATGGCTGGATGGCATCACTGACTCGATGGACATGAGTCTGGGTGAACTCTGGGAGTTGGTGATGGACAGGGAGGCCTGGCGTGCTGCGATTCATGGGGTTGCAAAGAGTCGGACATGACTGAGTGACTGATCTGATCTGATCTGATCTGATGGGACTGGATGCCATGATCTTAGTTTTTTGAATGTTTGAGTTTTAAGCCAGCTTTTTCATTCTCCTCTTTCACTTTCATCAAGAGGCTCTTTAGTTCTTCTTCGCTTTTTGCCCTAAGGGTGGTGCCATCTGCGTATGAGGTTATTGATATTTCTCCCAGCAATCTTGATTGCAGCTTGTGCTTCACCCAGCCTGGCATTTTGCATGATGTACTTTACATAAAGTTAAATAAGCTGGGTGACGATATATAGCCTTGACATACTCCTTTTCCAATTTGGAACCAGTCTTATACCTCAAGTATAACCTTCTTATACTTGAGGTCATTCCACCCCAGTCTAGTTACTATTACACAGGGACGGGGAATGGCAACTCAGCTCAGCTATGGAAACTTCCCACTTTGTTTTTTTATCATCCCTTCACCTGGAAAACAATGCAAAGTATATGCAAGCCTTTGGAGATGTACGATAGTTCAAGCTAGGGGAACTGGGTTTGTTGGCTCTCCCTTATTTCTCAAAAGGCATGTCCAGAGACGGGTGGTCTCAGCAGTCTGCAAAGAGAGAGGAGTTTCCTAGGTCAGAGGAGGCTGACTTCCAAATCTTACTGCTTTTCATATCAGTCGGGGGCTGGAGCCTGCCAGCCATGTCATCTAGACTGAATGTCCTAGATCCATCACTTCTTGCTGTGCCAGTTACACAGCCTGCTGTTGCTGCTGCTAAGTCGCTTCAGTCGTGTCGGACTCTGTGAGACCCCATAGACAGCAGCCCACCAGGCTCCTCCGTCCATGGGATTTTCCAGGCAAGAGTACTGGAGTGGGGTGCCATTGCCTTCTCTTGTTACACAGCCTAGTCTCATTTTTACTTTTCATTTCTCTCAGGGCAATGAGACCTATTTCTTAATCATCTGTTCTCATTCTGTCCAGAGGCTCTTTCAAACTTTCATCTCTCTACCTCTTCTCTCCCTCTCATTAGAAATCTGTGAATCGGGGAGGAGCCAAGATGGTGGAGGAGTAGGATGGAGAGAACACTTTCTCCCCCACAAATTCATCAAAAGAGCATTTAAAAGCCAAGTAAATTCCACAAAACAACTTCTGAATGTCGGCAGAGGACATCAGGCACCCAGAAAAGCAACGCAAGTCTTCGAAAGGAGGTAGGACAAAATATAAAAGACAAAAAAAGAGACAAAAGAGGGAGGGACAGAGTTCCGTCCCGGGAAGGGAGTCTTAAACAGAGAGAAGTTTCCAAACAGCAGGAAACCTTCTCACTGCCGAATCTGTGCCTAGCTTTGGAAGCACAGAGGGCAACATAACAAGGAGAAAAAATAAATAAACAATTAAAACTCGCAGATTG
>NW_011495020.1:8853735-8854263 GCF_000754665.1 Bison bison bison
TCCTTCTGGCCACCTCTGTCTCCTTCCTCCGTCTTCTCTTCTCTGTATAACTCCGTGAACATCTCTGAGAGGTCCAGGTGTGGAGTGCACATAAGGAAGTGATTATTGGCTAGCCCACTCTCTCCACTATTGATTCCACCTCATCTCATTCGGGTCACCTCTAACTCCCTCCTCCCTCTTCTCTTCTCCATGTAATGCTGTGAACCTCTCTGGGTGACCCTCATGGTAGATAAACTTTTCATCTTTAACGTAGATGTTTTATCAATGGTGCTGTATAGAAGGAGAAGTTTTGAAACTACTGTAAAAATAAGACCAATAACTGGAAGCAGGAGGCTTAAATCCAAACCCTGACTCCAGGGAATTCCTGACTCCAAGGAACATTAATTGACAGGAGCTCATCAAATGCCTCCATACCGACACTGAAACCAAGCACCACAGAAGGGCCAACAAGTTCCAGGGCAATACATACCAAGCAAATTCTCCAGCAACAAAGGAACACAGCCCTGAGCTTCAAGATACAGGCTGCCC
>NW_011495020.1:8854363-8854935 GCF_000754665.1 Bison bison bison
ATCAAACACAAAGAACAAATATTAAAAGCAGCAAGGGAAAAACAACAAATAACACACAAGGGAATTCCCATAAGGATAACAGCTGATCTTTCAATAGAAACTCTTCAAGCCAGGAGGGAGTGGCAAGACATACTTAAAATGATGAAAGAAAATAATCTACAGCCCAGATTATTGTAAGCAGCAAGGATCTCATTCAAGTATGAAGGAGAAATCAAAAGCTTTTCAGACAAGCAAAAGCTGAGAGAATTCTGCACCACCAAACCAGCTCTCCAAAAAATAAAGGATATTCTCTAGACAGGAAACACAAAAGCGGTGTATAAATTCGAACCCAAAACAATAAAGTAAATGGCAATGGGATCATACTTATCAGTAATTACCTTAAACATAACTGGGTTGAATGCCCCAACCAAAAGACAAAGACTGGCTGAATAGATACAAAAACAAGACCCCTACATATGTTGTCTACAAGAGACCCACCTCAAAACAGGGGACACATACAGACTGAAAGTGAAGGGCTGGAAAAAGATTTTCCATGCAAATAGGGACCAAAAGAAAGCAGGAGTAGCAATACT
>NW_011495020.1:8855035-8855609 GCF_000754665.1 Bison bison bison
ATATCTGAAATTCCAAACTCTACTCTAGATTTTTAATTTATGCTTTTTGGTATTTGATATCAATTTTGTACCTGTATTTTCTTTATAATTTTTGCAACATTGTTTGTTTTTGTTTTTCTTTTCTCTTTCTTTTTCTTCTTCTTTTTTTTTAACATTGTACTTTTGAAATTCCAAACTCTACTCTAGATTTTTAACTTTTGCTTTTTGGTATTAGTTATCAATTTTGTACCTATATTTTCTTCATAATTTTCACAACCTTGTTTTTGTTTGTTTGTTTTTTCTTTCTTTTCCTTCTTCTTTTCTTTAACATCGTATTTTTAAAATTCCAAACTCTACTCTAGATTTTTAATTTTTGCTTTTATGTATTTGTTACCAATTTTGTACCTTTAAGAACCCAATCTCAGTACCCATTTTTCACTAGGGAACGAGATTACTGGCTTAACTGCTCTCTCTCCCTTTGGACTCTCCTTTTTCTCCACCAGGTCGCCTGTGTCTCCTCCCTAACCCCTCTCTACTCTACCCAACTCTGTGAATTTCTGTGTGTTCCAGATGGTGGAGAACACTTAGGGAACTG
>NW_011495020.1:8855709-8855961 GCF_000754665.1 Bison bison bison
GGGGCAATCGCAGCCCCAGAGAAACATTATCTATAAAACTGTAAGCAGGCTTCTTTGCTAACTAAAACTTCTTGGGGGTCTGGATAGTCAACATCTCCCTGAGAAGGTGCACCGGTTGTACACCTAGATAACCGATCGGCGGGGAGGCGATAAGTCACAGCAATCGCGCTCGTGAAACACCTTATCACCTGAGCTGCTTGGACCTGGGAAGGGCACAAAACGCAGGCCCAACCGAGTCTGTGCCTCTGAGGA
>NW_011495020.1:8859290-8859804 GCF_000754665.1 Bison bison bison
AAAAAAAGAAAATTTAAAGCAAATTTGAAAGAAATGTAAAAAAAAACAAAAAAAAACAAAAAAAACTTTGAATCAGTCCCAGAGAAAATGAAAACCACAAAGTGAGAAACCTTCACGACCTCCTACCCATTTACAAGAATCTTCTGTTTTCTGCTGTCTTGGGAAAATTGGTCCAACTTGTCCTGCTACTAAATCTCCACCTATGCTTTGGAATCCTTTCTGCTTATTCCTTCAGTCCTTCACACCAATATCATCTCTTGTCTCTCCTTTATCTTGTCGTCTTAAAAAACAGTCAGAACATAGAAATTGAGTCAGTCAGTCAGTTCAGTCACTCAGTTGTGTCCGACTCTTTGCGACCACTTGAGCTGCAGCATACCAGGCCTCCCTGTCCATCACTAACTCCCAGAGCCTACCCAAACCCATGTCCATTTAGTCGGTGATGCTGTCCAACCACCTCATCCTGTGTCGTCCCCTTCTCCTCTTGCCTTCAATCTTTCCCAGCATCAGGGTCTTT
>NW_011495021.1:0-2166 GCF_000754665.1 Bison bison bison
TTTGCATGAGGTGGCCAAAGTACTGGAGTTTCAGCTTTAGCATCATTCCTTCCAAAGAAATCCCAGAGCTGATCTCCTTCAGAATGGACTGGTGGGACCTCCTTGTAGTCCAAGGGACTCTCAAGAGTCTTCTCCAACACCACAGTTCAAAGGCATCAATTCTTCTTCGGCACTCAGCCTTTTTCACAGTCCAACTCTCACATCCATACATGACCACAGGAAAAACCATAGCCTTGACTAGACGAAACTTTTTTGGCAAAGTAATGTCTCTGCTTTTGAATATGTTATCTAGGTTGGTCATAACTTTCCTTCCAAGGAGTAAGCATCTTTTAATTTCATGGCTGCAGTCACTATCTGCAGTGATTTTGGAGCCCAGAAAAATAAAGTCTGACACTGTTTCCACTGTTTCCCCATCTATTTCCCATGAAGTGATGGGACCAGATGCCATGATCTTCAGTTTTCTGAATGTTGAGCTTTAAGCCAACATTTTCACTCTCCACTTTCACTTTCATCAATAGGCTTTTTAGTTCCTCTTCACTTTCTGCCATAAGGGTGGTGTCATCTGCATATCTGAGGTTATTGATATTTCTCCGGGGAATCTTGATTCCAGCTTGTGTTTCTTCCAGTCCAGCGTTTCTCATGATGTACTCTGCATATAAGTTAAATAAGCAGGGTGACAATATACAGCCTTGACGTACTCCTTTTCCTATTTGGAACCAGTCTAGTTCTAACTGTTGCTTCCTGACCTGCATACAAATTTCTCAAGAGGCAGATCAGGTGGTCTAGTATTCCCATCTCTTTCATAATTTTCCACAGTTTATTGTGATTCACATAGTCAAAGGCTTTGGCATAGTCAATAAAGCAGAAATAGATGTTTTTCTGGAACTCTCTTGCTTTTTCCTTGATCCAGTGGATGTTGGCAATTTGATCTCTGGTTCCTCTGCCTTTTCTAAAACCAGCTTGAACATCTAAAGTTCTGCTGCTGCTGCTAAGTCGCTTCAGTCGTGTCCGACTCTGTGCGACCCCATAGACAGCAGCCCACAAGGCCCCTCTGTCTATGGGATTCTCCAGGCAAGAACACTGGAGTGGGTTGCCATTTCCTACTCCAACGCATGAAAGTGAAAAGTCAAAGTGAAGTCGCTCAGTCATGTCCGACTCCTAGCGACCCCATGGACTGCAGCCCACCAGGCTCCTCCATCCATGGCATTTTCCAGGCAAGAGTACTGGAGTGAGGTGCCATTGCCTTCAGGGTTCACATATTACTGAAGCCTGGCTTGGAGAATTTTGAGCATTACTTTACTAGCGTGTGAGTGGGAACCTCCAATTTGTAGCCAGTGGATCAGAAGCAAAGACAACAATCTGGACTTGCAACTGACATCTGAAGTGAGGTGGAAAGTGAGTGGGGGCACAGTCTTGTGGGGCTGAGCCCTTAACCTGCAGGATTTAATGGTAAATCCAGGTAGATATGGGCAGAACTGAATTACATTGTAGGACACGAGCAGGTGTTATAGTATTGCTTGATGTGTGGAAAGCCTACATATCTGGCACCAGAAATGTTCTGTTTAAAGGAGAAACAGAGCTTTTCCAATAAATAAGTGAACAACAAACAGCCATATCATAAAATTATGAAAGTGATAAGAAGTATTTCACTGCTCTTTCTATTCAAGAAACCACTGTACTGAAGATACCTTGACATCAGGGACCGTGCTTTACTTTTCATTGCTCCTTGTTTGTGCCGCCCCTGTCCCCCTTATAATTATCCCCTTATAATTATTTTGTACAAAGTAAGAATTGCTGAATTGAACAGAATCAGCAGAAATATTTTGAACTGTTATTCCACTTTGCCTCAGAATTAAAGCTACCATTTTCTTTCCTCACTATACGAGCTCACTATTAAGTGTAAGATGTGAATTTTAAAGCTTAATAGGTGATAGGTCTCTGAACAGAGCACTGTGGCCTTTGGTTCACACTGGCATTTGGATTTGGCAAAACCTAAAGATGCCAGACTGTACTTTTCCACCTGCAGTTCCAGCTGAGGGCTTGATGTTGGATTTGAAATCTGAGCCAAACAAGTAGGGGAAATAACTATCTGATACTGTAGAGACTGAGGTCACATGGAAACTCACCTTAAAAATTCAAACAAACTTCAGTAATGTCAGCATGAAC
>NW_011495021.1:3784-18644 GCF_000754665.1 Bison bison bison
GTTCTTGCCTGGAGAATCCCAGGGACAGAGGAGCCTGGTGGGCTATAGTCCATGGGGTCACACAGAGTCAGACGCGACTGAAGCAACTTAGCAGCAGCAGCAGCAGCATACAGCAAATAAAGATTCTTACTCCTTGGAAGGAAAGTTATGACCAACCTACATAGCATATTAAAAAGCAGAGACATTACTTTGCTGAAAATGTTCGTCTACTTAAGGCTATGGTTTTTCCAGTGGTCATGTATGGGTGTGAGAGTTGGACTATAAAGAAAGCTGAGTACAGAAGAATTGATACTTTTGAACTGTGATGTTGGAGAAGATTCTTGAGAGTCCCTGGGACTGCAAGGAGATCCAACCAGTCCATCCTAAAGGAGATCAGTCCTGGGTGTTCACTGGAAGGACTGATGCTGAAGCTGAAACTCCAATCCTTTGGCCACCTGATGCGAAGAGCTGACTCATTGGAAAAGACCCTGATGCTGGGAAAGACTGAGGGCTGGAGGAGAAGGGGACGACAGAGCATGAGATGGTTGGGTGGCATCATTGACTCAATGAACATGAGTTTGAGTAGACTCTGGGAATTGGTGTTGGACAGGGAGGCCTGGCGTGCTGCGGTTCATGGGGTCGAAAAGAGTTGGACACAACTGAGTGACTGAACTGAACTGAACTGATAGAGCAGATACGCCAGATTCCAGGGATACAAAAAGATTAATACTGAATTCCTGTTTTCTATTAGCTTAGCCTCTCAAAGAAGCTGGCAAGTATTAATACACTAATAATGAAGTCTGATGAGGGAGAATGAACCAAAGGAGAGAATTTTAGTTTTGAGAACATTCAGGAGAAACAAGTAGAGCTGGCTTTATTTTAATGCTCCTTTCTTCTCGTATTTTAAGATTGTATGTTTATCTTGCAACTTCCTTATTTAGAAAATTCTGCATCCATTTAATGATAACATTTATAAAGAGTTGAAAGGACACAAGGAAAGTGGTTTTTCAGTTGGGCGGGACATCAAATGTGAAGATACATGGAGGGAAATAAATATATTTTGTGGGCTGTACTTCAGATTTGTAAGTTCAGAATATTGACAAGGCTGAGAAAGTTACTGACTCTAGAAAAACTAAGACAGAGTGCCTATTAACTCACCATCGGAGCATTCTTTGCAGCCCTCAGAATACAAGCTATTCTCTCACCTCCAAGTCACTGCTTTCCCAATAGCAGAGCATCTCAGAGGCCAAACCAGCAAAGAGGTGAATGAACACAGTGAATATGGAAAGAGAGAAAAGAGAGCTGACTAGTCATAAGGTATATTTTATACAGGCAGCAAAAAAATCTTAAATGATGTATCTGCCTCAGATCAGAAAATTCTCCTTTAATCCTAGAATGATTGTGATCTTCATATTTTGTGTTCGTATGTACACAGGTTAAAAACTGGCAGATTCTCCAATCCCTGACTCCATTTTCCTAATTAATACAGGATCGTTATCCTCTAGGTGATTGTGCATTCAAAGAAGGTGACAGGTATGTTAACAGAGAAGGCTTTGTAGAAGAGTGAGGGCAAAGGAATGGGTTTTGAGAGTTTACTGGAAACAAATAAATACTGGCATTTTGATAAAGCTCCTTTCATTGAGCTTTTATTTTTCCTTCAGATAAGTATCAGTAGAACTGATTATGTTTATGATAAACTCCATCAATTTCTAGATTAGATTAAGCTACAGAATCATTTGTTATTATGAGTAGACTAAAAAGTGGTATAGCTGAGACTGCCATAGTCACTCAGATGGAAGCTTTTTCTTCATCTGTTTTCTCTCTGCTGTTTGGGGGCCCCATTTCCATGAATAGCTCACTGCACTTGATAGCTATTATTCTTGATACCATTATTCAGTGCGTCAGAGTTAGAGGAATGTCTTACTTGCTGCACACAGGTTTTATGACAGACATGTATGTTATATTGACATTGCTCTCACTCCATTTCATTTGCTGTATGCACATGGTATGCAATCTGCAATGGTGGAACTGGCTCGAATTTGCACTATACATTGCATGCTTTCCTGGTATTCTTTGGTCTGATTTTGATTGATATGTTCATTTAAAAATAGACATTGCAATAAAAGCTTTTTGAATGACATGGAATCTAATAAACTCTGAACTGCTATAAAGAAGACATTAGGTTAATTCTTGCTTCTGTCTAAACTTGAACAAGTATCCACATTTTCTAAATTTCAGAATTTTCACAAAAGAGAAGAACCTGGATCACCTATCTCTAAGCTATCTTTCTATAGCAAAAATATATCCTAAATTCTATTATAAACCACATTATGATGTTGTACGGCAAATCATAAAGTATTGGGCAGAAGTATCAGTAGAGTTCCTGAAAAGATGACATCTAAAAAATTCTGAACTTTATTAAAGGCATGGGTAATGGAGAAGACACAATGATGAGGCTGAATATAAATATAAAGAAGGCAAATAAATTAAAAGACTTCTTGTTTAGTGTTTTGAGTCTTTGGGACTGTTCTAGGCCTTAGTATTAGAAATTCAGTAAGTTCTTGACTTTGAAAAGCTCATATATATAAATATAAAGTATTTATTGGAAACTTGAAATGTGAGTATTATGTTTACCTATTGATGCCAAATTAGAAGACAAATGTAAATATTTTATTCAAATTATGAAAATGAATGAGCATACTACTAAATATTAATAAATATTGGTAGTAGGTATTAAATTTAAAGCTATTTGGTTTAAAAGTTGAACTACATCAAATAATTTCTTACAGATTCCTTCTATCCATCTGAAGAAAACCTTGAAATGTAAGGACGAAGTCCTCTTTTTCATGAAAATTAATCCAATAATCATCACATAGAAGTGTGAATAAGAAAGGAAGAAAATTATTTACTTTTGTATAAACTATTTGAAGCTTAATAACAGTAATTTGTAGACAGAAAATTTACATTAATAGATTTTGCTTAGTGTGACTTAGAACAGATTGTGACATAAATTCAAAAAAAGCACAGTTTCACTAAAATTTTTATTGGTCTATCTTAACCCAAATTAGGGTTTTCCCAATGGCTCAGCAGGGAAAGAATTCACCTGCAATGTAGGAGACATGGTAGACATGGGTTGATTCCTGGGTTGGGAAGTTCCCCTGGAAGAGGAAATCACAACTTACTCCAGTATTCTTGCCTGAAAAATCCCATGGACAGAGAAGCCTGGTGGGCCATAGTCTAAAGGGTTGCAAAGAGTTGGACATGACTGAACATGAACATGAAGACATCCCTAATTAGGAGAAACATAATGAAACACATCACAAATGAAGCTAGTGGAAATGATGGAATTCTAGCTGAGTTATTTAAAATCCTAAAAGATGATGTTGTTAAAGTGCTGCAGTCAATATGTCAGCAAACCTGGAAAACTCAGCAGTGGTCACAGAACTGGAAAAGGTCAGTTTCATTCCAATTTCAAAGAAAGGCAATGCCAAGAATGTTCAAACTACTGTACAATTGTGCTCATTTCACATGCTAGTAAGGTTATGCTCAAAATCATTCAAGTTAGGTGTCAGCAGTACATGAACCCAGAATTTCCAGGTATAAAAGTTGAATTTAGAAACAGCCAAGGAACCAGATATCAAGTTGCCAACATTCTTTGTATCATAGAGAAAGCAACGGAATTCCAGTGAAGCAGAAATTCTGCTTCATTGACTACACTAAAGCCTTTGACTGTGGATAACAAGAAACTGGAAAATCCCTAAAGAGATGGGAATACAAGACCACCTTACCTGTCTCCTGAGAAATCTGTATCTGGGTCAACAAGCAACAGTTAGAACTGGACATGGAACAACCAACTGATTCCAAATTGGGAAAGGAGTATGACAAGATTGTATATTGTCACACTGCTTATATAACTTACATGCAGAGTACATCATGCAAAATCTGGGCTGGATGAGCCACAAGCTGGAATCAAAAGTGTTGGGAGAAATATAAATAACCTCAGATATGCAGATGATACTACTCTAATGGGAGAAAGTGAAGAAAAATTAAAGAGATTCTTGATGAGGGTGAAAGAGGAGAGTGAAAAAGCTGGCTTAAAACAACATTCAAAAAACAAAGATCATGGCATCTAGCAAATAGAAGGGGAAAAAGTGGAAGCAGGGACAGATTTTATGTTCTTAGGCTCCGGAATCACTGCAGATGGTGACTGCTGTCATGAAATTAAAAGACACTTGATCCTTGGAAGGAAAGATATGACAAACTTGAAACTGTTAGTTGCTCAGTTGTGTCGGACTCTTTGTGACGCCATGGATGGTAGCCTGCTGGGCTCTTCTGTCCATGCAATTCTCCAGGCAAGAATGCTGGAGTCAGCTGCCATTTTCTCCTCCAGGGGATCTTCCTGACTCAGGGATAAAACTCAGGTTTCCTGAACTATAGGCTGATTCTTTACCATTTGAGCAACCAGGGAAGCATGACAAACCTAGACATAAAATTAAAAAGCAGAGATATTACTATGCCAACAAAGGTTCATATACTCAAAGCTGTGTTTTTTACAGCAGTCATGTATGGATGTGAGAGCTGGACCATAAAGAAGACTGAATGCTGAAGAATTGATGCTTTTAATGATTCAAATTATAGTGCTGGAGAAAAATTTTGAGACTTCCTTGGACTGCAATGAAAGGTAGTGGAGGTGATGGAATTCCAGTTGAGCTATTTCAAATCCTGAAAGATGATGCTGTGAAAGTGCTGCACTCAATATGCCAGCAAATTTGGAAAACTCAGCAGGGCCACAGGACTGGAAAAGGTCAGTTTTCATTCCAATCCCAAAGAAAGGCAATGCCAAAGAATGCTCAAACTACCACACAATTGCACTCATCTCACACGCTAGTAAAATACTGCTCAAAATTCTCCAAGCCAGGCTTCAGCAATACATGAACTGTGAACTTCCAGATGTTCAAGCTGGTTTTAGGAAAGGCAGAGGAACCAGACATCAAATTGCCAACATCTGCTGGATCATCAAAAAAGCAAGAGAGTTCCAGAAAAACATCTATTTCTGCTTTATTGACTATGCCAAAGCCTTTGACTGTGTGGATCACAATAAACTCTGGAAAATTATGAAAGAGATGGGAATAGCAGACCACCTGACCTGCCTCTTGAGAAACCTATATGTAGGTCAGGAAGCAACAGTTAGAACTGGACACGAAACAACAGACCAGTTCCAAATAGGAAAAGGAGTTCGTCAAGGCTGTATATTGTCACCCTGTTTATTTAACTTATATGCAGAGTATATCATGAGAAATGCTGGACTGGAAGAAACACAAGCTGGAATCAAGATTTCCCAGAGAAATATCAATAACCTCAGATATGCAGATGACACCACCCTTATGGCAGAAAGTGAAGAGGAACTAAAAAGCCTCTTGAGGAAAGTGAAAGTGGAGAGTGAAAATGTTGGCTTAAAGCTCAACATTCAGAAAACAAAGATCATGGCATCCGGTCCCATCACTTCATGGGAAATAGATGGAGAAACAGTGGAAACAGTGTCAGACTTTATTTTTTTGGGCTTCAAAATTACTGCAGATGGTAATTGCAGGCACGAAATTAAAAGACACTTACTCCTTGGAGGGAAAGTTATGACCAACCTAGGCAGCATATTCAAAAGCAGAGATATTACTTTGCCAACAAAGGTCCATCTAGTCAAGGCTGTGGTTTTTCCAGTGGTCATGTATGGATGTGAGAGTTGGACTGTGAAGAAAGCTGAGCGCTGAAGAATTGATGCTTTTGAACTGTGGTGTTGGAGAAGACTCTTGAGAGGCCCTTGGACTGCAAGGAGATCCAACCAGTCCATTCTGAAGGAGATCGGTCCTGGGTGTTCATTGGAAGGACTGATGCTGAGGCTGAAACTCCAATACTTTGGCCACCTCATGCGAAGAGTTGACTCATTGGAAAAGACCCTGATGCTGGGAGGGATTGGGGACAGGAGGAGAAGGGGACGACAGAGGATGAGGTGGCTGGATGGCATCACCGACTTGATGCAACTGAGTTTTGATGAACTCTGGGAGTAGGTGATGGACAGGGAGGCCTGGTGTGCTGCGATTCATGGGTCGCAAAGTGTCAGACACGACTGAGTGACTGAACTGAACTGGACTGGACTGCAAGGAGACCAAGCCAGTCAATCCTAAAGGAAATAAAACCTGAATACTCGTTGGAAGTACTGATGCTGAAGCTGAAGTTCCAATAAGTTACCCACCTGATATGAAGGCTGCTGTTCAGTCACTCAGTCATGTCCCACTATTTGTAACACCATGGACTGTAGCACTCCAGCACTCATGGGAAAAGACCCTGATAATGGGAAAGATTGAAGGCAAAAGGAGAAGGGGATGGCAGATGATGAAATGGTTAGATGGCATCACCAACTCAGTGGATATGAATTTGCTCAAACTCCAGATATAGTGGAGGAAAGAGGAGCCTGGTGTGCTACAGTCCATGAGGTTGCAAAACTTGGACAGGACTGAACAACAACAACAGTGATATACATGATATTCCTCATACTAATTCTACCCTCTAAATAGTGTCAATCTCTAAGATTGAATGGGGTCATCAACATTTGATTTTATCTGGTAGAAAAAAAGGGATAGATGGCACGATGCATGATTAGGCATTGGTTCCTTTAGAGAAAAAGTGTGTTTACTTTTCTACTAGTGTATTATGAGATGTGAATTACAATTGAGGGGAACAGAAGAAAAAAAATACATTAGTCTTTGGCTTATGTTTTGAATAGAATGTTTACCAAAATGTGTTTCTGGAATAAAAAAAAAATTATTGGTCATTCAATATTTAGAAGAAAACATTTCTGTAACTAATACTTTGACTTAAGCTGAATCAAAACCTATTTGTTTCATTTTTAAGAGGCATAAAAAACAAAAGAAATATAGCCAACTGCATGAAACAGGGACTTCCTAAACCAGAAAGCCCTAAGGTTTAGACAGAACGTGCTAAACTGTATCCTCAATGGAGCAGTCAGACTTCATGGGTGTGTGTACACCTGGGCTGAAGAGAGAAAGAAGTAGCTATTCCAGGTGCCTGGGAATTACACAACTGAAAGCTTTTGCTTAAGTAAGAAGAAATTCAACTACAAATCTGGATAGACTTACATGAAGGCCTGCTGTCCATGTAAGAAAGAGTCTATTGGTTACAGACAAAGAATTTAAAAAGCTAGGGCTTTTTAGGAAATATTTATGGGAATTAGGACTTTTTCTCCTATGAATTAGTGATACAGGTGAAGTAAAAGCATGACAACTTCATTGCTTTCTCTAATATCTTTGGTTGAATGAGAGAGAAAATAAGTAATACAAAATTTAGAAGGGAAAATATACCTCAATCCTTTCAGTTCTCACCTTTACAACCATGGAACTACCCAGCCA
This sequence comes from Bison bison bison, assembly GCF_000754665.1. Classification (NCBI taxonomy): domain Eukaryota; kingdom Metazoa; phylum Chordata; class Mammalia; order Artiodactyla; family Bovidae; genus Bison; species Bison bison. Next base: position 11,185 of record NW_011495021.1, read on the forward strand.
AAGCCTCCCCATTCTTCCTCAGGGCACTGCTGCTGCTGCTCAGTCATGTCTGAGTCTTTGCGACCCCAGGGACTGTAGCCAACCAGGCTCCTCTGTCCTTGGGATTTTTTCAGGCAAGAATACTGGAGTGGGTTATCACTTCTTCCTCCAGGGGATCTTCCCGAACCAGGGATCAAAACCTGTGTCTTCTCTGCCTCCTGCCTTGCAGGTGGATTCTTTACCTGCTGAGCCATCAGGGAAGTTTCCGATAGCCAACTAATTGGAAACTTCCTTCATCTACAAGGCCTTCTAGCCCATTCTCCAAATAGCAGTAGGGGAAGGATTTCTTGAATGTTGGAGTCGGGGAGGATGTCCATAAATCCACTTCATAAATGCAACAAAAATATTGGCAAAATTGTGAAAATCAGAACTCTGACTTGAAAGAAAACCATGGAAAAGAATGTTTGTGAATGTCATTAAGGTAAGAGCATTAAAATGAAGAGATTATACAACATAATCACATGAGTCCTTAAAGAGGAGAATATTTTCCTCCTCTGGTCTGAGAGAGAGACCATAATGCAAAAAAGGCATGAAGACATGCAAAAACCATTATTGGATAAGAAGATGTAAGAATGGGACCATGAGGCAAGAAATATGGGCCACCTTTAGAATACGCCAAGAAATGTAAACTCCTGGGAATCTCCAGAAAGGAATGCAGCCCTGTTGACACCTTGATTTTAACCTAGTGAGACCCCTGTCAGAGTTCTGAACTATAGAACTCTAAGATTATACATTTGTGTTGTTTTCAGCCACTAAATTTGTGGTGATTTGCTATGGCCGTTATAGAAGTTGAATATGTCCTGGAACACTCTGTAAATTTCCTGCCCCTCTCTTGCTTGTACTTGTCTGGCTAAGCTACATTCTGGCTAAACCCAATTCTGAGCTTATTCTCATGTAGCTGAAAACAATCGAAGGAAAACAAAACTTTCCAGCTAGTCTGACTTTAAATTCATAATCATGTACTGCAAATGAACACTTAAATGTACCCAGCAAATTTTCCTTATTTTATTCTATCTTCTATCCTCCTAATGGTAATTTCCCACATTCTCCTCTTTCCTTAACCCACTCCTAGATGTCCCACACCCTAATTTTACAATTATTTTCCTGTGTTACTGAGAAAAAAGAAACAAAAGGACAAGAACATTCACAGTGCTCCATCCCATCTATACACGTAGCTCCTCCATGTACAAGTTCCTTTGTTTTTATGGCTACACGTCCATGCTTTCATTTAGAGCTAACTTTATCCACTTATTCATTAGACTTCATCACCTATCACTTACTCAAGGAAATTAATTAATTTATCATTTTTTCCCCTTTAGCTTCAAAATCTATCCTGAATCTAGTTACTTCTCATCACTTCCATGCTTGCTACTTAGTCCAAGCTGCTTAATTCAAGTTTAAGCTACTTAGTTCAAGTTCAAGCTTAATTCAAGCTACTTAGCTCAAGTTCAATTCTGTCCCCTTAAAATATATTCTCCACCCAAATGCTAGAGTGGAAATGTTAAAATATAAGTCATCTTATGAGCTATTCAGCAGTTCTCCATATCTCCTAGAATATTTCCATAAACATACGAAGATGCTGTTAATTCTCCCTCCTGCAAAGACAGCAATTTCTTGGCTCTTCTTGCCAGATCCTGACTTATTTCTACCCTTTTCACATAAATAATCATTGAAAAGGATGTCAATTATTATGACATTAATCAAGTTTCACCTCAGCTAAGCTCTGAGCATGATCTTGTCAAGGTGAATAATGACCTTTGTTAAATCTAGTGGTCAATTCTCAGTCCTTATTATTAATACTTGAACTTAAGCAGCATGTAACAGAATTAATGCAGATTTTTTCACTTTCAGGATTACATGCTTGCTTCTTTTCCCTCTAGCTTGCTGGTCAAATTCTCTGGTTCTTGATTCCCTGACCTCTACAATCTGAACTGGTTCAGAGTCCTTCAAACTGTTCTATTTTTACTTTTTGTCCACTTTTGGGGGGTGAATATCTGTATATTCTGATTATTTCCATGATTCCCAGGTTTGTAGCTCCAGACAGGACCTCTCCTTGAGCTCTAGAATCATTTATCAAGCTGCCTACTTGAAAGTTTAACAGGCATCTCCAACTCGATATGTCCTGGAATGACACAATCCCCAAATCTGCTTATATCTCAACTTCTTCCTAGAAATAAATGACAACTCTATCTTCAGTGTGCTTGTGATAGAAACCTTATAGTCATTTTATTTCTTTTATATGCCACATCCAATGTGTCATCACCTTATCAGCTCTGCCTGTATAATCTCTGCAGAATCTACTACTTATTACTTTCATTGAAATTACTTTGTCCAGATAATAATCATATCTCATCTTGATGATGGCAATGCCTGCTTATCTAGCCTGTCCCCTTGATTTCATGCTTGTTCTCCTAAAGTATATTCTTAAATCAGAGATTCCTTAACACATGTCCATCCATATTATTTCTTTCTTCAAAACTCTCCAAAGCTATCTAATCTCAGATAGATAAGAGACATAGTTCTTACAATTACTTACAATACCTGATTACCTCTTTGACCTGATCTACAAATCTGCCCCTTGCTTACTCCATTCCTTCTGTGTAGGTAATTGTGCTGCTTCTTGAATAAGCCGGGTATGCTTCCACCTTTGCATTCCATATTTCAGTTTATATTTCATCTGCCTGGAATGCTCGCCATCAGAGAGCCAATAACTTGCTTCAAAATATTTCCTTCAATTCATTTCTCAAATATCATCACCTCAGTGGGACCTTCCCTTGCTACTGTGTCTAAAGCTGTGACCTCCCCCACTCCCACCATAGTTTCTAGTTTGACTTTCTGCTTTATTTGTCTTTTAAAACACTATTACTTTATAATTTGTGACTTTTGTTGTTGTTGTTACTGATCTTGTTTATTGCCTGTCACCACTTCTAGAATTTTTCAATGATCCAACAGATGTTGGCAATTTGATCTCTGGTTCCTCTGCATTTTATAAATCCAGCTTGAACATCTGGAAGTTCATGCAGGTCAGGAAGCAACAGTTAGAACTGGACATGGAACAAATGACTGGTTCCAAACAAGGAAAGGAGTACATCAAGGCTGTATATTGTCACCCTACTTATTTAACTTACATGCAGAGTACATCATGAGAAACGCTGGGCTGGATGAAGCACAAGCTGGAATCAAGATTGCCAGGAGAAATATCAATAACCTCAGATAGGCAGATGACACCACCCCTATGGCAGAAAGTGAAGAAGAACTAAAGAGCCTCTTGATGAAAGTGAAAGAGGAGAGTGAAAAAGTTGGCTTAAAACTCAGCATTCAGAAAACTAAGATCATGGCATCTGGTCCCATCACTTCATGGGAAATAGATGGGGAAACAGTGGAAACAGTGACAGACTTTATTTCTAGGGGCTGCAAAATCACTGCAGATGGTGATTGCAGCCATGAAGTTAAAAGACACTTACTCCTTGGAAGGAAGGTTATGACCAACCTAGATAGCATATTAAAATACAGAGACATTACTTGCCAGCAAAGGTCCATCTAGTCAAAGCTATGGTTTTTCTAGTAGTCATGTATGGATGTGAGAGTTGGACTATGAAGAAAGCTGAGCGCTGAAGAATTAATGCTTTTGAATGGTGGTGTTGGAGAAGACTCTTAAGAGTCCCTTGGACTGTGAGGAGATCCAACCAGTCCATCCTAAATGGAATCAGTCCTGAGTATTCATTGGAAGGACTGATATTGAAACTGAAACTCCAATTCTTTGGCCACCTGATGTGAACTGACTCAGTGGAAAAGACTGGGATGCTGGGCAAGATTGAAAGCAGGTGGAGAAGGGGATGGCAGAGGATGAGATGGTTGGATGGCATCATGGACATGAGTTTGAGTTAGCTGTAGGAGTTGGTGATGAACAGGGAAGCCTGGTATGCTGCAGTCCAAGGGGTCACAAAAAGTTGGACATGCCTGAGAGACAAATGAAATTCTAGAATATAGCTTCAATTAAATAAAGCTTTTACTGTTTTTTTTTTTGGCAACTTTATTGCCAAAATCTAGGATAATTTACTGGTGTCTTATATTCTCAATAGATTCTTAATATGAATATAAAGTAGCTTCTGCTTTTTCCATTACAAATGAGACATACTTATACACTTATTTACTTAATTTTTTTGTGTGTCTCCTCTAATTTGTGAGATTCATGAGTGCAGAAAATTTGTCTCCTCAGCTAGAATATTGCTTCTTCTAAAAAGGCCTTCACGTCAAAGAACCAGAGATAGAGAGAGGGTCCTTTAAGTTTCTGATATACTTTTAGGAAAAATGCAAAGGTGCACTACCATTGAGATATAGCTTTCAGAGAATTTACAGATACTCTGAAGCCATGATTAATGCCTGTACTGATAGAACGGTATGGTTTTTACTTCATTGTTTATCTTTTTTGCATCCTAAAGGTCTGGTATTACAATTGAGAACTTGAAAATAAAATCTTTATTACAGCTTATAATTGAACAAAGGGTGAAAATAAATATTAATGTGTTTGTGAGACATGAAAATCATTAAAAAAAAGAGATATATGTGTGCATTGACCAAGGAGATAAGAGAATTGTTTGTGCCTTATGTGAGTGTGAATAAATATTGTGGTAGTTTTTCCTTTTATTATGGTGGTTTAATAAAACTGTCTTCTAGTAAATTAAGATTTATTGTTGTGCTTCTTTTCACCTAGTAGATAAAGCTGAAATTTATATGTTATACATATATATATATACTGGGTGAGTCTGAGATACAAACAGAATTATTCTGTAACTATTAGCAGTGATTAAAATTTTTGCCATGTTTCAGACAACAGATAGAAAAATGGCAGCGACAAATTTACTAAATTAAAGTAATTCAATAATAAATGTATGTGAAATATGCAAACTAGGTTAGATTTACTTTATAATGGTCAGAAACTCATAGGATAGAAGTAATTTAAGTGTAAAATATGGTTAAAATGAGATTTTAGATAGTTTCAAATAATTTTTACTAAAAACATGAGATTCAGTCAATTAAGACAGTAAAAATTCACTGAAATATATTTGCTATCTGGTCAGTTTAAACTTATAAAATCATGTACAGATGTGAGAGTTGGACCATAAAGAAGGCTGTGTGTAGAACTGATGATCTTGAATTGTGGTGCTATAGAAGCCTCTGGGGTCCCCTGGACTACAAGGAGACCAAACCAGTCATTCCTAAAGGGAATCAATCCTGAATATTCATTGGAAGGACTTTGGCCACATAATGTGATTGAAGTGTGATTGAATAAGATTGAAGGCAAAAGGAGAAGAGGGCGGCAGAGGATGAGGTGGTTAGATAGCATCACCAATTCAGTGGACATGAACCTGAGCAAACTCGGAGACTGATGGATGGGGAAGCTTGGCGTGTTGCAGTCCATGGGGTTGCAAAGTCAGACACAACTTAGTGACTGAGCAACAACAAATGTATATACAAAAATTCTGTTTACAGATTCCATTTAAGACATCTTCATAAAAGGAGTTTCTTGATTATGTGTGTCCATTGGAGTTCCTAATTCTAGTTCAGTTCAGTTCAGTCACTCAGTCGTGTCTGACTCTTTGAGACCGCAGCAGCCAGGCCTCCCTGTCCATCAACAACTCCCAGAGTTCACCCAAACCCCATTGAGTCGGTGATGGCATCCAACCATCTTATCCTCTGTCGTCCCCTTCTCCTGCCCTCAGTCTTTTCCAGCATCAGGGTCTTTTCCAATGAGTCAGCTCTTGGCATAGGGTGGCCAAAGTCCTGGAGTTTCAGCTTCAGCGTCAGTCCTACCAGTGAACACCCAGGACTGGTCTCCTTTAGGACGGTATCACTAGCCGTTTTGGTGCTCGTTATTGACAGTGCCTTCCCCCTGACCAGCCGATGTGTCAGTCGCACCTTATATAGTAAAAACTATTATCCCTATTTTACAGTTCAGGAATTCAGGCACAGTTGGTTTAGAAACATGTTAAATTTGTAGCTGGGAGTGGCACAACTGAGATTGGGGAGTTGATGTCCTTGCCTCTGTCTTATTGCCCAAACCTCCAGACCACTTATATTGTATTTCTCTTTAGTGGATCTTATCTTAGAGGACTTTATCTTCTAAACTGTTGTTTTTTTTTTTTCATAAATGATGAGTTTCCCATTTGGGATTAAGCAGACATATACAAGAGTCAATCAGAGCCCTTGATGAACATGGTTTAGAGTACTGATGTAACATCATATGTTACATTCCAGAAGAGTTGGTATTTTTATAATTTTGTGCAGTATTCGTCAGGATAAGAATATAATTCTTCTTGGGCTTTTGAAACAATGGAGCTTGAGTAGCCTTATTACTTTAATGGTTCTCTGAAGGTTTATAAATTCCAGGCTAACAAAAAACAATGCCTTGGGCTAAAATTAATCGGTGTCACTTTTTGTGCTCTGAATTTGGAACCTATGGAACATGACCTTTCATCCAGCTGCTCCGGTGCTGTTTAACAATCAGATAATTTCTTCATTCAGTAAATATTTCTGGGCTTGCCAGGTGCTAAGCCCTGAGCTAATACAGGGAGTATGATGATAAGCACCTCAGACCTCTGTGATCAGGATTCCTAAGGAGTAACATGGCTGACACAATAAACTGTGGAAAATTCCAAAAGAGATGGGAATACCAGACCACCTGACCTGCCTCTTGAGAAACCTGTATGTAGGTCAGGAAGCAACAGTTAGAACTGGACATGGAACAACAGACTAGTTCCAAATAGGGAAAGGAGTACATCAAGGCTGTATATTGCCACCCTGCTTATTTAACTTATATGCAGAGTACATCTTGAGAAACACTGGGCTGGAGGAAGCACAAGCTGTAATCAAGATTGCTGGGAGAAATATCAATAACCTCAGATATGCAGATGATACCACCCTTATGGCAGAAAGTGAAGAACTAAAGAGTCTCTTGAAAGTGAAAGAGAAGAGTGAAAAGTTGGCTTAAAGCTCAACATTCAGAAAACGAAGATCATGGCATCCAGTCCCATCACGTCATGGGAAATAGATGGGGAAACAATGGAAACAGTGGCTGACTTTATTTTTTGAGGCTCCAAAATCACTGCATATGGTGATTGCAGCCATGAAATCAAAAGACGCTTACTCCTTGGAAGGAAAGTTATGACCAACCTAGAGAGCATCTTAAAAAGCAGAGACATCATTTTGTCAACAAAGGTTCGTCTAGTCAAGGCTATGGTTTTTCCAGTGGTCATGTATGGATGTGAGAGTTGGACTGTAAAGAGAGCTGAGCGCTGAAGAATTGATACTTTTGAACTATGGTGTTGGAGAAGACTCTTGAGAGTCCCTTGGACTGCAAGGAGATCCAACCAGTCTATCCTAAAGGAGATCAGTCCTGGGGGTTCATTGGAAGGACTGAT
>NW_011495021.1:18744-23287 GCF_000754665.1 Bison bison bison
CTCAAGTCAAATGATGACACAAAAGATACAATTTCATACTGTCAGGCACTGTGAAGGGAAGGGCTCAGACAATAGACAATAGGGATACTTGCCCTGGTCTTCCAGGACAGGAAATTCTTTCCTAAACTAAGGATGTATTTAGGATAAATTAACTGAGATTGTCGACTAATCCACGGTAGTGACAGTCAGGCTCAAGTCCTGAGACTGGAGGAAACATCGACATCTGAGGAAAGAAAGAGGATCAGCATAGCTGAAATATAGAAAGCAAAGGGAAAATGGCATATAAAGAATGGGACAGATAAAAGAGCCTTATTGGTTAGTTTAAAATTATTGGAACTTAGGCCAAAAGCAATGCTAACACAGAAAATGGTTTTAAGTAAGGGAATAACTGAATCATATTTTAACTTTTATAAGACCATCATTTATTTATCTTTTAAAATATGGTTTTATATCAAGTAGATAAAAGGAGAATTTGACCAAAATTGTTATGTGACCCAGTCATATTAATGCAAAGGAGACTATTTGTCAACAGAGACCATTCCTTGTCATGAATGGGTTAAAAAAAATCTTAATTTTTTTAACATCCCAGAAATGTGTGAGTAAATATATGCTTGCAATTTTGCATAATTATAAGTTCATAGAAAGTATCATGAGTGAAGTTTAATTTAGGGACAGTACCATCTATGTTTGGTACTGAACTTCTGAGTGGGATGCTTTTTGCATTTCCCATAATGAATTTCAGAACCTTGATTGGGATCTTGCTCTCATGACCTGTTTTCTAGTCATGTGAAGTCATCATTGAATTTTAACTCATCAGGAAAACATATTGCACTCTTTAAAGGGGCAGAAGGGCAAGGACAGGCATGAATACATCATGATACAATCATTAGCTTCTTCTTCTTTAAAGAAGTCCTTGTTTAATATTAAAAATGTATCAATGGAGTGAAACAAAAAGTAGTTACATTCATCTTTCACTTGATACTTTTATTCCCTTGTATTTAGCAGGAGAAGGGAAAACACAGTGTAAGTAAAAAAAAAAAAAAAAGGAAAAAAAAACCAAAAAAGGAAAAAAAACCCCACTTTATTCTGAAATATTTATGTGGGTCAAATTTGTGAAAACTGTCACCAATAGCAAGGAATGCTAAATAGTGGGATAGTGCCAGTCTGATTAATTAATACATTATGAGGCTTAAGGATTTATTAACTTTCCATAGAAAAAGGAGGCTTAAAGAACCCATTAACTAGTGTATAATCCAGAAGGGTAAATGTACTAACACTATTTATAAAACTAAAATGGATTAAAGACCTAAATGTAAGGTCGGATACCATAAAATTCCTAGAGGAATTTATAATATATTCCAAGAGGAAAATATAATCAGAACACTCTTTGATATAAATCGCAGCAATATATTTTTTTAATCTATGTCCAAAGCATAGAAAATAAAGGCAAAATTAGCAAGTGGAACCTAATTAACCTTAAAAGATTTCGAACAGCAAAAGAAACGGCTCACAAAATGAAAAGACAAATTGCTGAATGGGAGAAAATATTTGCAAATGATACTATGAATAAAGGATTAATATCCAGCATATATATAAACAACTCATAACTCAACATCAAAAAACCCAAACAATCTGATTAAAAAATAGGCAGAAGAATTTAATAGACATTTTTTTCCAAAAAGGAAATGCAGATGTTCAACAGGCACATGAAAAGTTGCTCAACATCAGTAATCATCAGGGAAATGCAAATCAAAAGCACAGTAAGACACCACCTTACACCCGTCAGAATGGCTGTCATCAAGGACACAAATAACAAATGTGGGTGAGGTTGTGGAGAAAAAGGAACCCTTGTGCACTGGCGGGAGTGTAAAGTGGTGTAGTCACTGTGGAAATTGGTATAGAGATTTCTCCAAAAACTAAGAACTACCATATGGCACAGCAATTCCACTCCTGGGCATAGGTCAGGGGAAAAAAAACAAGCAAACAAAAAGCCTAATTTGAAAAGATACATGCACCTCAATGCTCATAGTAGCATTATTTACAATTGCCAAAATATGGAAGCAACCTAAATGCTCAACAGCAAATGAATGGACAAAGAAAATGTGGTATGTGTGCATGCATGTGTGTTTGTGTGTGTATTATGTGAATGTATATATATATATAAACACACACATATACATACAATGGAATACTACTCAGCCATAAAAAAGTGAAAATGTGCCATTTTCAATAACATGGATGGACTTGGAGGCCATTATGCTAAGTGAAATAAGCCAGAGAAAGACAAGTATCATATATCACTTATATGTGGAATCCCAAAGAAAGAAAACTAGTGAATTAAAATAAAAGAAGCGGACTCTCGGATACAGAGAACAAACTAGTAGCTACCAACAGGAAGAAGGAAGTGGAGAGGCATTATAGAGGTAGGGGAATACAGGACAAACTTGTTAGGTATAAGGCAAGCTACAAAGAGAGATTGTACAACATGGCATATATAGCCAATGTTTTTATAGCTATAAATGGAGTATAACATTTACAAATTGTTAATCACTATATTGCACACTTGTAACTTATATAAAATTTATAGGAACTATACTTAAAAAAAGAGAAGTGTATACACAAAAAAGCCAGAAAACAAAAAATAAAAGAGATAAGGTGCATCAGTGGTCTCCAGGTGAAGACAGTTCCAGGTAAGTCTGGACCAATAGTTCTCAGCCCTGAGTGCACATCAGAATCATTCAAGGAAGTTTTAAAACATATGAGCAGAGGGCCTGTTGTTGGTCAATAAATCATCTCACCTAGACCTTGAGCAATAGTATATTAAGGTTACATTATGCTATACCTGGGCTTCCCTGGTGTCTCAAATGGTAAAGAATCCACTGCAATGCAAGACACCCGGGTGTGATCCCTGAGTCAGCAAGATCCCCTGGGAAAAGGAATGGTTACCTACTCTGGTATTCTTGCTTGGAGAATTCCATGGACATAGGAGCCTGGTAAGGTACAGTCCTTGGGGTTGCAAAGAGACTGTGTGGATCACAACAAACTGTGGAAAATTCTTAAAGAGATGGAAATATGTCTTTCTCAGAAGACACCTTACCTGTCTTCTGAGAAACCTGTATTCAGGTCAAGAAGCAACAGTTAGAACTGGACATGGAACTACAGTCTGGTCCCAAATTGGGAAAGAAGTATGTCAAAGCTGTATATTGTCACCCTGCTTATTTAACTTCTATGTGAAGTACATCTTGGGGAATGGTGGACTGGATGAATCACAAGCCGGAATCAAGATTGCTGGGGAAAATATCAATAACCTTAGATAGGCAGATGCTACCACTCTAATGGCAGAAAATTAAGAAGAACCGAAGAATCTCTTCATGAGAGTTAAAGAGCAGAGTGAAAAAGCTGTTATCAGAATGACATTATATGAGGATGAAGCAATGGGTGCACACTGAAGACAAGGGTCTTTGTATATAGTAATGAATGCAGTTAGTACACAGATCATTTCAAAACATCATGCATATTCTGATAATGGAAGTGCTAGATTTTATAAAAACCAGCATTAACCATATTAACCTAATCCAAACTTGAGGGTTTAAAATTTGAAAGGCTGAGTTTTTGAAACAAAGATTTTCAGGGTGAATATGAATTAACAAGATGGGTGGAAGAGGAAAAAACATCAAAAAGGGTCAGAAGCTAATGACAACATTTCATACTTCAGAATTACAAGCACTTTGGAATGGCTCAGGTACAGAGCCCAAATAAAGTGCTAGAAAAAGATACATTTAAAACAACAAACATGAGTCACATTAAGAAGTTTGAATTTTATTCTGATAACATTATAGAATTTTAAGTGATTATAATATAAAGTATTGCTATTATTTGAATACTATAAATGTTATTACTTTTCCTAGTAAAAAGCTGAAACTAGTATAAGAAATTTGAAAATAAAAATTCTCAGGAGGATTTATTTAAAATCAAAAAGTTCAAGAATTTTTAAATGATATTGTGTCATTTTACTTCAGCCCTATTTCTGCACTTTATGTAAGTCTATGTCTGTCTTTAAGGAAAACTGGTACTGCCTATATATGCTTCTAACTGTTGCTTCCTGACCTGCATACACATTTCTCAAGAGGCAGATCAGGTGGTCTGGTATTCCCATGTCTTTCAGAATTTTCCACAGTTTATTGTGATCCACACAGTCAAAGGCTTTGGCATAGTCAATAAAGCAGAAATAGATGCTTTTCTGGAACTGTCTTGCTTTTTCCATGATCCAGCAGATGTTGACAATTTGATCTCTGGTTCCTCTGCCTTTTCTAAAACCAGCTTGAACATAAGGAAGTTCATGGTTCACATAATGCTGAAGCCTGGCTTGGAGAATTTTGAGCATTACTTTACTAGCGTGTGAGATGAGTGCAATCGTGCGGTAGTTTGAGCATTCTTTGGCATTGCCTTTCTTTGGGATTGGAATGAAAACTGACCTTTTCCAGTCCTGTGGCCACTGCTGAGTTTTCCAAATTTGCTGGCATATTGAGTGCAACACTTTCAC
>NW_011495021.1:23781-24767 GCF_000754665.1 Bison bison bison
AGCCATTTGCTTTTTTGCATTTCTTTTCCATGGGGATGGTCTTGATCCCTGTCTCCTGTACAATGTCACGAACCTCATTCCATAGTTCATCAGGCACTCTGTCTATCAGATCTAGGCCCTTAAATGTATTTCTCACTTCCACTGTACAATCATAAGGGATTTCATTTAGGTCATACCTGAATGGTCTAGTGGTTTTCCCTACTTTCTTCAATTTAAGTCTGAATTTGGCAATAAGGAGTTCATGGTCTGAGCCACAGTCAGCTCCTGGTCTTGTTTTTGCTGACTGTATAGAGCTTCTCCATCTTTGTCTGCAAAGAATATAATCAATCTGATTTCAGTGTTGACCATCTATACATGTGATGTCCATGTATAGAGTCTTCTCTTGTGTTGTTGGAAGAGGGTGTTTGCTATGACCAGTGCATTTTCTTGGCAAAACTCTATTAGTCTTTGCCCTGCTTCATTCTGGATTCCAAGGCCAAATTTACCTATTACTTCAGGTGTTTCTTGACTTCCTACTTTTGCATTCCAGTCCCCTATAATGAAAAGGACATCTGTTTTGGGTGTTAGTTCTAAAAGGTCTTGTAGGTCTTCATAGAACCGTTCAACTTCATCTTCTTCAGCGTTACTGGTTGGGGCATAGACTTGGATTACTGTGGTATTGAATGGTTTGCCTTGGAAATGAACAGAGATCATTCTGTTGTTTTTGAGATTGCATCCAAGTACTGCATTTCGGACTCTTTTGTTGACCATGATGGCTACTCCAGTTCTTCTGAGGGATTCCTGCCTGCAGTAGTAAGCAACAGTTAGAATTGGACATGGAACAACAGAGTGGTTCCAAATAGGAAAAGGAGTATGTCAAGGCTGTATATTGTCACCCTGTTTATTTAACTTATATGCAGAGTACATCATGAGAAACGCTGGACTGGAAGAAACACAAGCTGGAATCAAGATTGCCAGGAGAAATATCAATAACCTCAGATATGCAG
>NW_011495021.1:25098-28802 GCF_000754665.1 Bison bison bison
CTGTGAAGAAGGCTGAGCGCCGAAGAATTGATGCCTTTGAACTGTGGTGTTGGAGAAGACTCTTGAGAGTCCCTTGGACTGCAAGGAGATTCAACCAGTTCATTCTGAAGGAGATCAGCCCTGGGGTTTCTTTGGAAGGAATGATGCTACAGCTGAAACTCCAATACTTTGGCCACCTCATGCGAAGAGTTGACTCATTGGAAAAGACCCTGATGCTGGGAGGGATTGGGGACAGGAGGAGAAGGGGACGACAGAGGATGAGATGGCTGGATGGCATCACTGACTCAATGGACGTGAGTCTGAGTGAACTCCGGGAGTTGGTGATGGATAGGGAGGCCTGCCATGCTGCAATTCATGGGGTCGCAAAGAGTCGGACAGGACTGAGTGACTGATCTGATCTGATATATGCTTTCTGGGGCAAATGGTGCTTGACTGTGAAACTTTCAGTAATCACATCCTCCATGAAAGCATCCACATGGGAAAATGGAAGATAAGATCATCTAGTCTAATGGGATTATATCTTATCAATGAAAAGGAAAATGTTTTAAAAACAGAGGATTCAGATAGTAGAGTGAAAAGTTTAAGGCAGAAGTTATTTACTACAAAGGCTCCGCTGATCCTTTCTAGATTGTTTTGTCAAAGAAAGAGATGTTTGACACTCCCTTAGAGTCTATAAAGACCCCATGGATGGTAGCCTGTCAGGCTCCTCTGTCCATGGAATTCTCCAGGCAAAGAATACAGGAGTGAGTAGCTATTCCCTTCTTCAGAGAGTCTTCCTGATCCAGGGATCGAACTCAGGTCTCCTGCATTGCATGCAGATTCTTTACCGTCTGAACCACCATAAAAGCCCCTAAAATGTATAGGTGGAAGCTACAATTTTTTGAAGACTTTAAGCATTTCAATTCTGGTCTTGTGAAATTTGACCTGAAATGTCCTTAGCGGTTTTAAAAATTTGTTCCCCACATCACAAACTCACATTCTCAGAGGGATTAAAATATAATTAAACATTACGTTTCACATGTCACTTCACCGTTTACCAAATCCTTTAATCTGCATCGTCTTAACAAAATGTTGAAAGCTTGGCTTTTGACACGGTCACTTAATCACCATGTTTTCCTTCTTGTGTAGAACTTTACATGGTAAATAAGAGAAAAAATATGATCACTGAAATTCAAAAAGTCATCAACTAGTCAGACATTCTTACCCTATCCAAGTACTCATTTTGCAAAGTTACAGTTTATTTGATTTCTAACTACGTATATCCAAAATGCATTGTAACATTTAATCATGAAGACAGCTTTTTCTCTCTTGCTCCATCTTTTGGTCTTCACATTGTTTATAGCATTATTTTAAATTCAAGAATTCAGAACAAATGCATTTTCTTACGGTTTCAAGACTAAAAGAAGCTATCATTCATATGTATATGTTAAGACAATAAGAGCAGTAAGTGAGACCTGTAGAATTATTTTTTAAAAATCAAGCAATAACTTATTTTGGTTTCATGTGAAAAAATTATGCAAGTAATGAAAGAAAGTTAATGCATTATATGTTGGCATTTTCTTAGTGAAATGGGAGTCTTTTTCTGATCAATTATTTGGAAATTGTAATAGAGAAACACATTGTTTAGAAAAATAATGGCATAAATAAAAGCAATAGCAAACAAGATCTTCATAAAAAAGGCGAGTAGAACCAGCAGCAAAGGAAAACTATAAAGACATTATGTTTGAGAATAACTCATTAAAGAAGTAGAAGTTGCTGATGCGTTACTTCAAAGGGAAATATGTTTAATATATTTGGAAGATGAAAGAATTTGCAGCAGAAGGAGTTAGCTATAGGCTGTATTTAAGTCTTACACACCCACCTTAATATTGGGTATAGAACTGTAATATCTTTTCCAAAACGCATATTTTTTTCCTTTCAAATTATGATGACATTTTTTTCCATCAGATTATATAATTTCCTCTTTTAAGTATATTTTCAAGTAAACTTTATATTTTAGAACAGTCTTTGACTCACAGAAAAGTGATGTCAATACATATCACACTATTTACTGTATACCCTATATTATTTCTGATTGCTTGTTAACACCTTATGTTAATATGTTACATTTGTTTCTGGTTAATGCTATGGATTCATTATAATTAACTAAAGTCCACATTTCTTTCCGATTTCCTTAGTTTTTAACACATGTATTTTTTCTGTTCCAGAATCCCATCAAAGATGCCATATTACATTAGTTTTCAAGTTTCTTTAGACACCACTTGGCCATAACAATGTCTCATACTTTCCTTTTGGACAGTTTTGACACTTTTGAAGAATAGTGGTTGTATAGTATATAGAATGTCCCTAAATTGGTTTTTGTCTGACATTTCTCTTATGATCAGACTGGGCCTATGAATTTTGGAGAGAAAGACCACAGGTAAAATGTCATTTTCATCATACCATGGCAAATGTCAGTATATGTACCTACTATCAACATGGCTTGTCTTGATCACCTGGTGAAATAGGGTTTGTCAAGTTTCTTCATTGTAGAGCTATTCTTTGTTTCCTCTTTTGCATACTGTACACTTTGGAAAGAAGACACTATATACAAACTACACACAAGAAGTAAAAATTGTGCTCAATTTCTTTGAGAAAAGAGTAGCTACATAAATTATTTGGAATTTCTTTGCATTGAAATTTCTATTCTTTCTCATTTAAAAAAATATTTAATCATTTATTTATATCAGTAAGGACACATAAATATTTCTTTTTTTAACCTCTTTTTTAAAAAATATAAATTTATTTATTTTAATTGGAGGCTAATTATTTTACAACATTGTAGTGGTTTTGGCATGGCACCCTACTCCAGTACTCTTGCCTGGAAAATCCCATGGATGGAGGAGCCTGGTGGGTTACAGTCCATGGGGTCGCTAAGAGTCAGACAGGACTGAGTGACTTCATTTTGACTTTTCACTTTCATGCATTGGAGAAGGAAATGGAAACCCACCCCAGTGTTCTTGCCTGGAGAATCCCAGAGACAGGGGAGCCTGGTGGGCTGCCGTCTATGGGGTTGCACAGAGTCAGACACGACTGAAGCCACTTAGCAGCAGCAGCAGCAGCAGCAGTAGCTTTGGCATACATTGACATGAATCTGCTATGGGTGTATGTGTGTTCCCCATCATGAACATCCCCTCCCATCTCCTTCCCTGACCCATCCCTATGGGTCATCCCAGTGCACCAGCCCTGGCACCCAGTATCATGCATTGAACCTGGACTGGCAATCTATTTCACATATGATAATATACATGTTTCAATGCTATTCTCCCAAACCATCCCACCCTCGCCCTTTCCCACAGAGTCCAAGACTGTTCTATACATCTGTGTCTCTTTTGCTGTCTCACATACAGGGTCATCATTACCATCCTTCTAAATTCCATATATATGCGTTCAGTTCAGTTCAATTCAGTTGCTCAGTCGTGTCCGACTCTTTGCAACCACGTGAATCGCAGCACACCAGGCCTCCCTGACCATCACCAACTCCCAGAGTTCACTCAGACACACATCCATCGAGTCAGTGATGCCATCCAGCCATCTCATCCTCTGTCGTCCCCTTCTCCTCTGGCCCCCAATCCCTCCCAGCATCAGAGTCTTTTCCAATGAGTCAACTCTTTGCATGAGGTGGCCGAAGTATTGGAGTTTCAGCTTTAACATCATTTCTTCCA
>NW_011495021.1:28918-53584 GCF_000754665.1 Bison bison bison
TCTCTAGGTTGGTCATAACTTTCTTTCCAAGGAGTAAGCGTCTTTTAATTTCATGGCTGCAGTCACCATCTGCAGTGATTTTGGAGCCCCACAAAAGAAAAGTCTGACACTGTTTCCACTGTTTCCCCATCTATTTGCTATGAAGTGATGGGATCAGATGCCATGACCTTCGTTTTCTGAATGTTGAGCTTTAAGCCAACTTTTTCACTCTCCACTTTCACTTTCATCAAGAAGCTTTTTAGTTCCTCTTCACTTTCTGCCATAAAGGTGGTGTCATCTGCATATCTGAGGTTATTGATATTTCTCCCGGCAATCTTGATTCCAGCTTATGCTTCTTCCAGTCCAGCGTTTCTCATGATGTACTCTGCAATAAGTTAAATAAGCAGGGAGACAATATACAGCCTTGACGTACTCCTTTTCCTATTTGGAACCAGTCTGTTGTTCCATGTCCAGTTCTAACTGTTGCTTCCTGACCTGCAACAGATTTCTCAAGAGGCAGGTCAGGTGGTTTGGTATTCCCATCTCTTTCAGAATTTTCCACAGTTTATTGTGATCCACACAGTCAAAAGCTTTGGCATATTCAATAAAGCAGAAATAGGTGTTTTTCTGGAACTCTCTTGCTTTTTCCATGATCCAGCAGATGTTGGCAATTTGATCTCTGGTTCCTCTGCCTTTGGATGTGACTGGTGATGGAAGCAAAGTCCGGTACTGTAAGAGCAATATTGCATAGGAACCTGGAATGTCAGGTCCATGAATCAAGGCAAATTGGAAGTGGTCAAACAAGAGATGGCAAGAGTGAATGTCGACATTCTAGAAATCGGTGAACTAAAATGGACTGGAATGGGCGAATTTAACTCAGATGACCATTATATCTACTATTGTGGGCAGGAATACCTCAGAAGAAATGGAGTAGCCGTCATGGTCAACAAAAGAGTCTGAAATGCAGTACTTGGATGCAATCTCAAAAACGACAGAATGATCTCTGTTCGTTTCCAAGGCAAACCATTCAATATCGCAATAATCCAAGTCTATGCCCCAACCAATAATGCTGAAGAAACTGAAGTTGAATGGTTCTATAAAGACCTACAAGATCTTTTAGAACTAACACCCAAAACAGATGTCCTTTTCATTATAGGGCACTGGAATGCAAAAATAAGAAGTCAAGAATACCTGGGGTAACAGGCAAATTTGGCCTTGGAATATGGAATGAAGCAGGGCAAAGACTAATAGAGTTTTGCCAAGAAAATGTACTGGTCATAGCAAACACCCTCTTCCAACAACACAAGAGGACTCTACACACAGACATCACCAGATGGTCAACACCGAAATCAGATTGATTATATTCTTTGCAGACAAAGATGGAGAAGCTCTATACAGTCAACAAAAGCAAGACCAGGAGCTGACTGTGGCTCAGACCATGAACTCCTTATTGCCAAATTCAGACTAAATTGAAGAAAGTAGGAAAACCACTAGACCATTCAGGTATGACCTAAATCAAATCCCTTATGATTATACAGTGGAAGTGAGAAATACATTTAAGGGCCTAGATCTGATAGACAGAGTGTCTGATGAACTATGGAATGAGGTTCATGACATTGTACTGGAGACAGGGATCAAGACCATCCCCATGGAAAAGAAATGCAAAAAAGCAAAATGGCTGTCTGGGGAGGCCTTAGAAATAGCTGTGAAAAGAAGAGAAGCGAAAAGCAAAGGCTCAAAGGAAAGATATAAGCATCTGAATGCAGAGTTCCAAAGAATAGCAAGAAGAGATAAGAAAGCCTTCTTCAGTGGTCAATGCAAAGAAATAGAGGAAAACAACAGAATGGGAAAGACTAGAGATCTCTTCAAGAAAATTAGAGATACCAAGGGAACATCTCATGCAAAGATGGGCTCGTTAAAGGACAGAAATGGTATGGACCTAACAAGCAACAGATATTAAAAAGAGATGGCAAGAATACACAGAAGAACTGTACAAAAAAGATCTTCATGACCCAGATAATCATGATGGTGTGATCACTGACCTAGAGCCAGACATCCTGGAATGTGAAGAGAAAGCATCACTATGAACAAAGCTAGTGGAGGTGATGGAATTCCAGTTGAGCTATTTCACATCCTGAAAGATGATGCTGTGAAAGTGCTGCACTCAATATGCCAACAAATTTGGAAAACTCAGCAGTGGCCACAGGACTGGAAAAGGTCAGTTTTCATTTCAATCCCAAAGAAAGGCAATGCCAAAGAATGCTCAAACTACCGCACAATATATGCGTTATTGGTGTTTTTTCTTTCTGGCTTACTTCACTCTGTATAATAGGCTCCAGTTTCATCCACCTCATTAGAACTGATTCAAATGTATTTTTTTTAATGGCTGAGTAATATTCCATTGTGTATATGTACCACAGGTTTCTTATCCATTCATCTGCTGGTGGACATCTAGGTTGCTTCCATGTCCTGGCTTTTATAAACAGTGTAGCAATCAACACTGGGGTACACGTGTCTTTTTCAGTTCTGGTTTCTTTGGTGTGTATGCCCAGCAGAGGGATTGCTGGGTCATATGGCAGTATATTTGCAATTTTTTAAGGAATCTCCATTCTGTTCTCCATAGTGGCTGTACTACTTTGCATTCCAACCAACAGTGTACAAGGGTTCCGTTTTCTCCACACCCTATCCAGCATTTATTGCTTGTAGACTTTTGGATAGCAGGCATTCTGACTGGCATGAAATGGTACCTCATTGTGGTTTTGATTTGCATTTCTCTGATAATGAGTGATGTTGAGCATCTTTTCATGTGTTTATTAGCCATATGTATGTCTTCTTTGGAGAAATGTCTGTTTAGGTCTTTGGCCCGTTTTTTGATTGGGTCGTTTATTTATCTGGAGTTGAGCTGCAGGAGTTGCCTGTATATTTTTGAGATTAATTCTTTGTCAGTTGCTTCATTTGCTGTTATGTTCTCCCATTCTGAAGGCTGTCTTTTCACCTTGCTTATAGTTTCTTTTGTTGTGCAGAAGCTTTTAATTTTAATTAGGTCACATTTGTTTATTTTTGCTTTTATTTCCAATATTCTGGGTGGGTCATAGAAGATCCTGCTGTGATTTATGTCGGAGAGTGTTTTGCCTATGTTTTCCTCTAGGAGGTTTATAGTTTCTGGTCTTACATTTAGATCTTCAATCCATTTTAAGATTATTTTTGTGTATGGTGTTAGAAAGTATTCTAGTTCCATTCTTTTACAAGTGGTTGACCAGTTTTCCCAGCACCACTTGTTAAAGAGATTATCTTCTCTCCATTGTATATTCTTGCCTCCTTTGTCAAAGATAAGGTGTCCATATGTGCGTGGATTTATCTCTGGGCTTTCTATTTTGTTCTATTGATCTATATTTCTGTCTTTGTGCCAGTACCATACTGTCTTGATGACTGTGGCTTTGTAGTAGAGCCTGAAATCAGGCAGGTTGATTTCTCCAATTTCATTCTTCTTTCTCAAGATTGCTTTGGCTATTTGAAGTTTTTTTGTATTTCCATATGAATTGTGAAATTATTTGCTCTAGTTCTGTGAAAAATACTGTTGGTAGCTTGATAGGGATTGCATTGAATCTACAGATTGTTTTGGGTAGTATACTCATTTTCACTATATTTATTCTTCCAATCTATGAACACGGTATGTATCTCCACCTATTTGTGTCCTCCTTGATTTCTTTCACCAGTGTTTTATAGTTTTCTATATATAAGTCTTTTGTTTCATTAGGTAGATATATTCCTAAGTATTTTATTCTTTCCGTTGCAATGGTGAATGGAATTGTTTCTTTAATTTCTCTTTCTGTTTTCTCATTGTTAGTGTACAGGAATGCAAGGGATTTCTGTGTGTTGATTTTATATCCTGCAACTTAACTATATTCATTGATTAGCTCTAGTAATTTTCTGGTGGAGTCTTTAGGGTTTTCTATGTAGAGGATCATGTCATCTGCAAAGAGTGAGAGTTTTATTTTCTTTTCCAATTTGGATTCCTTTTATTTCTTTTTGTGCTCTGATTGCTGTGGCCAAAACTTCCAAAACTATGTTGAATAGTAGTGGTGAGAGTGGGCACTCTTGTCTTGTTCCTGACTTTAGGGGAAATGCTTTCAATATTTCACCATTGAGGATAATGTTTGCTGTGGTATATAGCTTTTGTGATATATAGCTTTTATTATGTTGAGGTATGTTCCTTCTATTCCTGCTTTCTGGAGGGTTTTTTTTTTAACCATAAATGGATGTTGAATTTTGTCAAAGGCTTTCTCTGCATCTATTGAGATAATTATGTGGTTTTTATTTTTCAATTTGTTAATGTGGTATATTATGTTGATTGATTTGTGGATATTGAAGAATCCTTGCATTTCTGGCATAAAGCCCACTTGGTCATGATGTATGCTCTTTTTAATATGTTGTTGGATTCTGTTTGCTAGAATTTTGTTAAGGGTTTTTACGTCTATATTCATCAGTGATATTGGCCTGTAGTTTTCTTTTTATGGGGGGGTATCTTTGTCTGGTTTTGTTATTATGGTAATGGTGGCCTCATAGAATGAGTTTGGAAGTTTACCTTCCTCTGCAATTTTCTGGAAGAGTTTGAATAGGATAGGTTTTAGCTCTTCTCTAAATTTTTGGTAGAATTCAACTGTGAGGTCATCTGGTCCTGGGCTTTTGTTTGCTGGAATATTTCTGATTACAGTTTCAATTTCCATGCTTGTGATGGGTCTGTTAAGATTTTCCATTTCTTCCTGGTTCATTTTTGGAAAATTGTACTTTTCTAAGAATTTGTCCATTTCTTCCACGTTGTCCATTTTATTGGCATATAGTTGCTGATAGTAGTCTCTTATGATCCTTTGTATTTCTGTATTGTCTGTCATGATCTCTCCATTTTCATTTCTAATTTTGTTGATTTGATTTTTCTCCCTTTGTTTCTTGATGAGTCTGGCTAATGGTTTGTCAATTTTATTTATCTTCTCAAAGAACCAGCTTTTGGCTTTGTTGATTTTTGCTATGGTCTCTTTTTTTTTTTTTTGCATTTACTTCTGCCCTAATTTTTAAGATTTCTTTCCTTCTACTAACTCTCACTTCAGTTCAGTTCAGTTGCTCAGTCATGTCCAACTCTTTACGACCCCATGAACTGCAGCATGCCAGGCCTCCCTGTCCATCACCAACTCCCAGAGTCCATCCAAACCCATGTCCATCAAGTCGATGACGTCATCCAACCATCTCATCCTCTATTGTCCCCTTCTCCTCCTGTCCTCAATCTTCCCCAGCATCAGGGTCTTTTCCTATGAGACAGGTCTTCACATCAGGTGGCCAAAGGATTGGACTTAAAGCTTCAGCATCAGTCCTTCCAATGAATATTCAGGACTGATCTCCTTTAGGATGGACTGGTTGGAACTCCTTGCAGTCCAAGGGACTTTCAAGAATCTTCTCCAGCACCACAGTTCAAAAGCATCAACTCTTTGGCACTCAGCTTTATTTACAGGCCAACTCTCACATCCATACAGGACTATTGGAAAAACCATAGACTTAACTAGATGGATCTTTGTTGGCAAAGCAATGTCTCTGCTTTTTAATATTCTATCTATGTTGGTCATGACTTTTCTTCCAAGGAATAAGCATCTTTTAATTTCATGGTTGAGATCACAATCTGCGGTGATTTTAGAGCTCAAGAAAATAAAGTCTGCACTGTTTCCAATGTTTCCCCATCTATTTCCTATGAAGTGATGGGACCAGATGCCATGATCTTTGTTTTCTGAATGTTGAGCTCTAAGCGAACTTATTCATTCTCCTCTTTCACTTTCATCAAGAGGCTCTTTGGTTTTTCTTTGCTTTCTGCAATAAGGGTGGTGTCATCTGCATATCTGAGGTTATTGATATTTCTCCCGGCAAACTTGATCCCAGCTTATACTTCATTCATCACAGCCTTTCTCAGGATTCACTCTGCATAAAAGTTAAATGAGCAGGGTAACAATATAGAACCTTGATGTACTCCTTTTCCTATATGGAACCAATCTGTTGTTTCATGTCAAGTTCTAAATGTTGCTTCCTGACCTGCCTACAGATTTCTCAAGAGGTAGGTCACGTACTCTTAAAGAATTTTACAATTTATGGTGATCCACACACTCAAAGGTTTTGGCATAGTCAATAAAGCAAAAATAGATGTTTTTCAGGAACTCTCTTGCTTTTCCAATGATCCAACAGATGTTGGCAATTTGATTTCAAGTTCCTCTGCCTTTTCTAAAACCAACTTCAACATCTGGAAGTTCATGGTTCACATATTGTTGAAGCCTGGCTTGGAGAATTTTGAGCATTACTTTACTAGCGTGTGAGATGAGTGCAATTGTGTGGTAGTTTGAGCATTCTTTGGCATTGCCTTTCTTTGGGATTGGAATGCAAACTGACCTTTTCCAGTCCTGTGGCCACTGCTGAGTTTTCCAAATTTGCTGGCATATTGAGTGCAGTACTTTCACAGCATCATCTTTCAGGATTTGAAATAGCTCAACTGGAATTCGATCACCTCCACTAGCTTTGTTGGTAGTGATGCTTTCTAAGGCCCACTTGACTTCACATTCCAGGATGTCTGGCTCTAGGTGAGGGATCACACCATCATGATTAACTGGGTCATGAAGATCTTTTTTGTACAGTTCTTCTGTGTATTCTTGCCACCTCTTCTTCATATTTCTGCTTCTGTTAGGTCAATACCATTTCTGTCCCTTATTGAGCCCATCTTTGCATGAAATATTCCCTTGGTATCTCTAATTTTGTTGAAGAGATTTCTAATCTTTCCCATTCTAGTTTCCCTCTATTTCTTTCCACTGGTCACCAAGGAAAGTGTTCTTATCTCTCCTTGCTATTCTTTGGAACTCTGCATTCAAATAGGTATATTTTCCCTTTTCTCCTTTTTTTCTCTTCTTTTCACAGCTATTTGTAAGACTTCCTTAGACAGTCATTTTGCTTTTTTTGCATTTTTATCTCTTGGGGATGGTCTTGATCCCTGTCTCATGTACTATGTCTTGAATCTCACGAACTTGACATGGAGCAACAGACTGGTTCTAGATAGGAAAAGGAGTACATCAAGGCTGTATATTGTCACCCTGTTTATTTAACTTATATGCAGTGTACATCTTGAGAAATTCTGGGCTGGCTGAAGCACACGCTGGAATCAAGATTGCTGGGAGAAATATCAATAACCTCAGATATGCAGATGACACCACCCTTATGGCAGAAAGCGAAGAAGAACTAAAGAGCCTCTTGATGAAAGTGAAAGAGGAGCATGAAAAAGTTGGCTTGAAACTCAACATTCAAAAAAACTATTATCATGGCATCTGGTCCCATCACTTCATGGCAAATTGATGGGGAAACATTGGAAACAGTGGCAGACTTAATTTTCTTGGGCTCATAATCACTGCACATGTTGACTGCAGACAAGACGCTGGCTCCTTGGAAGAAAAGTTATAACCAACCTAGATAACATATTAAAAAGCACAGACATTACTTTGCCAGCAAAGGTCTGTCTTGTCAAAGCTATGGTTTTTCCAGTAGTCATGTATGGATTTGAAAGTTGGACCATAAAGAAAGCTGAGCACTATAGAATTGATACTTTTGAACTGAAGGAGATCCAACCAGTCTATCCTAAAGGAATCAGTCCTGAATATTCATTGGAAGGACTGATGCTGAAGCTGAAACTCCAGTACTTTGGCCACCTGATGCGAAGAACTGACTCATTTGAAAAGACCTTGATTCTGGGAAAGGTTGAAGGCAGGGGGAGAAGGGGACGACAGAGGATGAGATGGTTGGATGGCATCACCTACTCAATGGACATGAGGTTGAGTAAACTCTGAGAGTTTGCAATGGACAGGGAGGCCTGGCATGCTACAGTCCATGGAGCTGCAAAGAGTCGGACACAACTGAGTGACTGAACTGAACTGAACTGATCCTTTACTAGATAGGAGTTTTCCTTTTGTCACTATTATTTTTTCTTCCAGAATGCCTATTCATCCTCATTTCTGTCATATAAGAATTAATTTCAAAAATCAACCAATGTGGTCTTGAATTAAATGTGAAGACAAGGTATAATTCTGTGTCTGAGATAGTTGAACACCTAGTGGGTCTCTGGACAATGAAACACCTTCACAGTTTTGGGTATTCAAAGAAGAGGGTAATGTTTCATTTTCAAGCCGTACCAAAATATATCATGAATTCTAAAAGAGGGCATGGTCAGAACCTACATGTTGACCACTACTAGGCATAAATGGAGTTACTTATGCAATAAATTTTATCTAATAGAACATCTTGCATTATTTAATTTGTAATGTCTCTTGATGATTTTACCTCTCCCTCATAAAAAAGAATGGCTTGGAAATTAAACATTTGTCATAAACAAATATTTCCTGAGACAAAGAGACTTGAATACTATTACTCATAAAGTTTAATGAACATTTATACAACTTCAGCAGCGACATTAGAGTTAATACTCTCCTTTACTTGAATATTGAAGTAATTGATCCTTTAAACAGTAAGTTGGACACCTTATAGCAATTAGTCATCTAGTTTAAACAAGTACAAGTCTTCTATAAGATAATTATTTATAACAGGAACTGATGAGCTGGGATATCAGACTTTGCCAGTATTAATTGTGCTCATTGACTCTATTTTTGTCTAATAAGTGAAGGAGAACATTTCAGATCAACATAGAGTGAGCTCAACAGACCAGATTACATATGAGTTCCCCTTTTCAGATGAGCAATTTGCAATTTGAGGGAAAAAAGAATTAAAGATCCAGTCATATTCTTTAATATTAAATGCATCTCCCAAGAACCATGAAAGAAAGTATTATAATAATTTCACCCTAAGATTTCCTTTTAAGTAGAGTTCAATTAAGCAAATATTTGATATGTGTTATTTTCAGGTGGGAGGAGCAAGTAAGAACATGAGAGAGAGAGAGACGGAATCACTCAGTATAATGCAAGGAGAACAGTCCCAGAGGAGAAAACTTAATAACTATGTTTTAGTTGTTCCAGGAATGGTAGTGAGTCAGATGTAAAGTGTACATTTGGATTAGAAATTTCATTTAAGATGGGTCTTGATGGAGTTGAATAAAATTAACCTTTTAATTTTATTTTTTTTTATTTTTTTTTAAAATTAACCTTTTAAATCTTTATAGTGCTTATCATAGGTCGTGTTATTTTATGTGCTTTATGCATGTATATAGTCTTTTAATGCTTATGAGGTTGTTCTTATTGGAGATCTTGTTTGGAGGTTCTAACAAGGGAGTACAGCTCCTGGTGTGCATTTGACCATGTGATCATCCTGCTGTATCAGGAAGGTTGTCCTTTTCCACCGAGTAGGTGGTACAGGTACACCTACTGTACCTGTGCACAGGTACAGGGAGGATGCACATGGAGTTGGGAAGACCCCTGCCTTGCCAGTTATGTCAAACCAAACTTGGCAATCAGTGGGCTGACTTATGTTGCAGCCAGAGCTCCCTTTTATCTGAGGTTGGTCTTACTAGAATTGTCAACATACAAATGAAGAAATTAAGCTAACAAGAGATTAAGAAATTTGCCCCAAGGACATATAGCTTATAACTGCTAGCCATGCAGACTGGATCCAACATCAGTGCCTTTCATTCTATATCCCATTTTCTGATTGTCTGCTCTGCCTTTAGCTCTACTAAAGGGTAGTTCTTATTGGTTGTATTCCTTAGTCATAAAACCCTACTTCCTTACCATGATCTCAGAAAACAAATATTTTATGCAAATACTATTCAGTATTCTGTGAAAATAATCAAGCTGAGCCAGTGAGCTTGAATTAAGAAATACAGTGAGACTAGGCCATGGGTGGTGGAGACTGAAGCACAAATGTCATGATTCAGAGAAGAATCTGAAGGGGTCATGATGGTCATGATCACGACATTTAAATCGGCTTATTTTAATGGGAATGGTCTCATTTAAAATGGGAATCTGATTGGTAGAGAAATGATTTAGAGATGACAATAGATGCATGGAGAGAGAAAGACATCACGAGAGTTAGACTAGATCATTCCATTCTAGGTAATATATATCCTTATAATAAGTGAGAGAAAAATTAAGAGTGTATCTATTTTTGTTTGAATATTATCAAGGATTGTATCACTGGGGAGTGATTGAGAGTTTTCAAATAGAAGGATGAAATAATCAGGTGATGCAGTATCATAGGCCAGACAGAAGGGGATATAATAAATTAAAATTGGGAAGACTAAGAACAAGATATTCATTGCAGAAGATGATGGCTATAGTTGAGGTAAAAGAGTAATATCATTAAGAATGGCTCAGAAAATTATTATAAAGTTAGCATTGGCTTCTTTCATATGCAAATTAATTAAATAATTTGCACCTTTGTTCCTTATTTTTTTGCCAACATTCATTGACTCCTATATGCATTTCTGGAAACACTAAAGTGAACAACCTTTTCCTCAGTGAGCTCATTGACTAGTTAAGATATATAGACCATTCTCAAACAACACATGATCTGGGACAGCATATTCAAACTAAGAAAATCAGGGAAACTTTTTGAAAGAAATGACATTGAACAGGAGGCTGGAGATAAGGAAGGAAATGTCTAAGATTTTGAAATTTGATGACTACGAGGACAATGCTGATAATAAGAAATAGAAAGACAACAGGAGACTGATTTATCAAGAACTGCTTTCTGGGAATCAATATGAAAACTGGTTGAGAGGAGGGAGATAAGTGACCTAGACCAGGAATAATATATCCTTAATTTGGCTTCTATTGCCCTATGAAACACCTGAGAAAATTGTACCATAGATTTGGTGGTCTAATTAACAAACTTATGAGATCAAAATAACTTTCAAAGCCCTGTTAGCTGGAAGAATCACATGGAAAATACTCTGGCCCCATTAAAGGTAGCTCTAATTTCTGCAAGGCAGGGAGACTGGGTTTGATCCCTGGGTCAGGAAGATCTCCTGGAGAAGGGAATAGCTACCCACTTCAAGTGTTCTTGGGGCTTCCTGGTGGCTCAGTGTAAAGAATCTCCCTGCAATGTGGGAGACACAGGTTTGATCTCTGGGTCAGGAAGATCCCCTGGAGAAGTAAACGGCTACCCATTCCAGTATTCTTTCCTGGAGAATTCCATGGACAGAGGAGCCTGGCAGTCTACAGTCCATGGGGTCACAAAGAATCAGACATGACTGAATGATTAATACTAAGTTCAAGAAAGTAAATGACATATTGTCCTCAAATCCATTAACCCTATCCTCTAATGACAAAAGTCAATTTAGTGGACAGAAAACAGGCAAATCACCATAAGGACTAGAACAAAATGTCAGATAATTTTGTCCAAAACCAAGAGCCTCTCATGCTAGCTCTTCTTAGTCAAGGGTGCCTCCAAGGTGGAGTCACAGCTCTGCCTGTCTCATCTCACCATTTAAGTGGAAGAGAGAGCCCAAAGGGAGTCAAAATGGGGACCAATGAGAAATACAATGTGATGTTCTTAGTCCCTGGAGACAAGACTAGCCTTAAATGGATAAGAACCAAAAAGACTGATAGAGACGAAAACTTATCTCAGAGGAAAGTAACTTTGGGCACTGTTGCTTCTCCCTTTGGAGAAGGGAGTCCCATCTCCCTTTGGCCTTTCCTGCCTCTCAGAAATGCCTTACATTTCTGGCATTAAAGGATGACATACATCTCAAAAATAATAATGTCAAGGGAGTGTGCAATTTCCTCGGTTCTGTCTCACTGCAGAAAAAATTTGAAATGGTGGACTAGTGTTACAGCTCAGTTAAGCCCAGTTTTGTTTGGCAGACAAAGGAAAATACATCCTTGAGGTGTGAGGGCTGGCTGACCCAAAAGAAGAGAGAGGTTCAATCTCAGCTCCTCTTTTTATATGGTTTTTCTCCTCCCCCTGAGCCTGCCCTATGTAAACTGAGCTAACCAGGAGGGCTGTTTGTTTCACCTGAGATTCTCAATCCTGTCCTCGGATTTTCTTTTGTTCCATTTGTGTGCTTTTCCTTTCTTTGTCTTTTAGCCACTGCCATTTTGGACTCCTTTTTCCTATTCTAACTACCTAACAATAATTTTGTAATAACTTTGGAAAATGTTACATGCCTCTTCAAGATCCCCATGCACATGAACACAGTTCAGTTCAGTCGCTCAGTTGTGTCTGACTCCTTGCGACCCCATGAACTGCAAAACCAGGCCTGCCTGTCCATCACCAACTCCTGGAGTCCACCTAAACCTATGTCCATTGAGTCAGTAATGCCATCCAACCATCTCGTCCTCTGTCGTCCCCTTCTCCTCCTGCCCTCAATCTTTCCCAGCATCAGGGTCTTTTCCAATGAGTCCGCTCTTTGCATGAGGTGGCCAAAGTATTGGAGTTTCAGCTTCAAATCAGTCCTTCCAATGAATACCCAGGACTGATCTCCTTTAGGATGGACTGGTTGGAACTTCTTGCAGTCCAAGGGATTCTCAAGAGTCTTCTCCAACACCACAGTTCAAAAGCATCAATTCTTTGGCACTCAATTTCTTTATATTCCAACTCTCACAACCATACATGAGTACTGGAAAAACCATAGCCTTGACTAGTCGGACCTTTGTTGACAAAGTGACGTCTCTGCTTTTTAATATGCTGTCTAGGTTGGTCATAACTTTCCTTCCAAGGAGCGTCTTTTAATTTCATGGCTGCAATCACCATCTGCAGTGATTTTGGAGCCCCAAAAATAAAGTCTGACACTGTTTCCACTGTTTCCCCATCTATTTCCCATGAAGTGATGGGACCAGATGCCATGATCTTAGTTTTCTGAATGTTGAGCTTTAAGCCAACCTCTTCACTCTCCTCTTTCACTTTCATCAAGAGGCCCTTTAGTTCTTCTTCACTTTCTGCCATAAGGGTGGTGTCATCTGCATATCTAAGGTTATTGATATTTTTCCCGGCAATCTTGATTCCAGCTTGTGCTTTATCCAGCCCAGCTTTTCTCATGATGTACTCTGCATATAAGTTAAATAAAGAGGGTGACAATATACAGTTTTGACGCACTCCTTTTCCGATTTGGAACTAGTCTGTTTTTCCATGTCCAGTTCTAAATGTTGCTGCCTGGACTGGAGAATTTTGAGCATTACTTTACTAGCATGTGAGATGAGTGCAATTGTGCGGTAGTTTGAGCATTCTTTGGCACTGTCTTTCTTTGGGATTGGAATGAAAACTGACCTTTTCCAGTCCTCTGGCCACTGCTGAGTTTTCCAAATTTGCTGACATATTGAGTGCAGCACTTTCACAGCATCATCTTTCAGGATTTGAAATAGCTCAGCTGGAAATCCATCATCTCCACTAGCTCTGTTCATAGTGATATTTCCTAAGGTGCACTTGACTTCACATTCCAGGGTGTCTGGCTCTAGGTCAGTGATCACACCATCATGATTATCTGAGTCATGAAGATCTTTTTTTGTACAGTTCTTCTGTGTATTCTTGCCACCTCTTCTTAATATCTTCTGCTTCTGTTAGGTCCCTACCATTTATGTCATTTATTGAGCCCATCTTTGCATGAAATGTTCCCTTGGTATTTCTAATTTTCTTGAGGTGATCTCTAGTCTTTCCCATTCTATTGTTTTCCTCTATTTCTTTGCACTGATCACGAGGAAGGCTTTTTTTTTTTTTTTATCTCTCCTTGCTATTCTTTGGAATAGTACATTAACACAGGAAAACACTAAAAAGTCCATAGTAAAGAAACTGATTAAATTACTTTTCAAACTTATTTGATAACCTTATTTATGCAATATATTAACATGTTGCAGACAACACCTTGGGAAATATTGTAGTAAAGGCAAACACTATGGATGTTTTCCAGCCTCTTCCCTATTGAAAGTAACACATATTTTTAATCTTCCAAAGGTAACATGAGTTTTCCCCAGTACATATTTCATGCTCAATAACTTTGAGGTGAATGAGTTATTGTTTTCTCTATGATAGACATTTGTTGTTCTTCTTTCTTCTTTTTTTTCTTTTTTTTGCGTTTTTTTTTCAGTAGAAAATTTATTAGTTCTCTTTTGCTGCTACAACAAATCGATTCTCTCACAGTTCTATAGGATGCATCCAAAAGGTGGCCTGCTGGGCCATTTGTGGACAGTTCCTTTCTGCATGCTCAAGGAGAGATCTGCTTCCTTGTTTTTCCCAGTTTCAGAGGTCACCTGCCTTCTCTTAGCTCACTTCTATTGTCCAGAGTCAACAGCAACTGGGTGCGACCTAGAGGATCTGCAGGTGAGAACTCACATGTGCTGGGTATTTCTTGCAGTGCTATGTTACTCGTTCAGAGTAGGTAATCGTATGATATCCCCCAAATTATACTGCATAAGTAGCTACTCATTATACCTGTCTTTGTTTTTCAAATAGATTTGATTTTTATTATCTAAAAGTTTAATTTTTGACGTGTAGTTAATTTACAACATTGTACTAATTACTGCTCTACAGTAAAGTGATTCAGTGATGTGTATCTATATATTCCTCTTAATATATTCTTTCCCATTATGGTTTATCATAGGATATTGAATATAGTTCTCTGTACTACACAGTATTCCTTATATTTTAAAATAAACTTAAATCTCATAATTTAAGAGGTTCCCAGTGTTCCCAGGGCCAAGATGACAAGTAAAGCCATTATCTTGGAACTTGACTGCTTCATTCATAATTTTAGTAGGGACAATGATTGTTTGGTTTATTTAGGATATTTAACATAGGCTAATTCTTTTAAATTTAGGAGTTATCTCTCATTGATTCCTTTCCTAATCCCCAGATTTTAATCTATCAGAAAATACTTCCTTCTCTAGACAATTAAATTTGAAATCCATTGATAATCTTTCACCTTGTTGACACTACCCCAGCTCCAGCCATAATCATCTGTCTCCTAGACTCCAGGATTATCTTTTAGATTGGTCTCTTCTATCACAAATTCTTCTCTACAAAATAGCCAGAATGACATTTTAAAAATATAAATGGAATTATATTCCTTCCTTGCTTCAAGTGCTTAAAATAGCTTCCTCTTGCTGTCTGAGTGAAATCCAAATTATTTTGGTTTATGAGTTCCTGTATAGTTTGCTCCTGGCTTCCTAAGCTCTAATGAAGCAGACTGTTTTGGAGACAGAGCCTGGTGTTTTATTTTGAATAAGATTCTGATGGTTAGTCATGACTGAGAATTCTTCCCTTCTTCAGTGTTGGTGTTCCTCTGCCTCCTTCACTTTTCCCTTTCTCAGCAAAGTTCTAGTGCCTAAAAGGCTTTGTTACCTGTTAGTAGAGAGACGGCAGTTTGGCCAATAGAACACATCATGTTCTCCTTAGAGGTTCTAGTCTCTGCTGTGTCTTTTCACTTCAGACCCAGAGCCTCCCCTGAGGCTACTCTGGGTCTTCCTGCTGCTTCTGTCTTTGCTGAGCTGTTTTGCTTCTGCTCTCAGAGCTGCTGCTGTCAAATAGTCCATGCTGCCAGAGTACCTGCCAAAGCACTTCAAAATGTTACTCATTTCCAGAACTGGGAGATACATTTTGATCTTGATAGAAAGAAAATCTTGTCCGAGTTAACATTCCCAAATTTGGAAATTAAGCATCATAGGACAACAAAGTCATCACCTTTCAGCTGCATGCCGTGATCCATTATTACAGAAATTATGGGTTATTTGATGATGATAATGGCCTTAGCCTTGAAATATTCTCATCTGAAGAGTTTTAGTAATACCCCATCCTCCCAAACATATACACAAACATACTTGCACTCACCACTACATGTGTCTTTGCTTGAGTATACTCTTTAACACCAAAAAAGGAATAAAGGTAGTTTTACTTTTAAGTACAGGTGACAGTCATTGTTTTAAGTAATAATATAGAATCTAGTTTTTGGAAATGATTGATAGTGAAGCATGCATTTTGGAGGTAATGTAGAGAGTCAAGAAGAAAGTGTAAAGAAAGTACATTTTACTGTAACTGTGGTGTTAAACTCCTCAAACAAAACCACATTCAAATGGGTAATGTGAAAAACAAGAAACAAATAAAGTGTCACTGGTGGTAGACCACAGTAGGGGTCACTCCAGGGAAAATTCTAGAGCTAGCTAATAATCAGCTGCTTCTGTTTCACTGATAGTATGCCTGGGTATAACTGACAAAGAGACACAGAGTATGTGTCCCAGACTGTTAGAGGTGGTAAAAAGAAATGGACAGTGGATTTTACAAATGGAAGTACTCCAAAAAATTGAAATAAAAATGGTTTAATTTTAAGATCAGGGTTATCTGAAATAAAAATTTTGAAGAAAATGATAATGTCAGAACTTTAAGGCATTGTCATGTTCTTTATTGAACAGATTGTATAAGTTTTCTACCTATATCTTTGATTAAGATAATCATGTCTGGAATCTATAGTTTTGTTTTATGAGTACTAAACATGACTAAATTTTAATGCTTGAATTTATATCCTCTAAAAACTATATGGGGACCATCTTTTTAAAGGTCATCCTTTGAATTTTTAAAGGTCTAAAGTGTTTAATACAGCTTTAGGGTTTTCTCCACATGTGTCATCTAAATCTTGCCTGAACATCCATTTGAAATTTCCCTGAACATGTATTTGTCATTTTTACATACATATCCATGACGCCAATTTGATTAATGATCTCTTTCTTACTTTTACAGTTTAGTGGACAAAATAAGATGTTGACAAGCCTCCTGAGGTTGGAAAGAGCCATGCTAATTACATTCTTTAAGGCTAATAGAACTTTTGATATTCTCAATGTCTGGCATTTTTAATGCTTAATTCTTCAAATTTTTTTCAAAAATAATGATGATGGTGAAATAATGATAATTACTACAGTTGTTTTGTTGATCCAGACTCTGACATTACATCTATTTATTACTAGTCTCATAGAGGGAATGTGGTCTGAGATTTTTTATCAAGTGAGCAGGGTCATTATTTGAGAAACCAAATAATATGAGTTAGATTATCTATTTTTCTCACTGCTAATTTTGTTAAGAACTCATATTCACTTTTACAGTTTTTAACAATAATCCTGACTATAATAAAGTCTTAAAGAGCTTTATATTTGAATAGAGTTTTAGTAGTATATTAGCTATCCTCCACAGACATCTTATGAGGTCAGTATAATTATTTCACATTTTATGACAAGCCTATTAGAAAATGTTCATCTTCCTACTAAAGTAACATTGTTATTTTAGTATTCATTTCTAAAGTAATAGCAGAGGCCGTGCTCAATGTTGTGTCCTAAGGCATACTGCACTTAATGTCTTATTACCTGATACTTTTTTCATTTAATTTCTATAATAATGCAAATGGAAAACAATAAAGACCAAGAGGCAGATCAATGATTTTCAAGATTAAGTATGAGTCCATAAAGGAAATAGGAAAGAAAGACTGTGAAAATATGATCAATCTTGATAATTATAGATAGATATCATTCACATGAAGCTAAGCTATTTAACTCATTTTATGTTGTCTCAAAATACACGGAAAACTAATTATTTTAAAAGTCTGTATCACATAAAGTGGTATAAAATAATTTATCATGCAACAAAAGCTTTTATAAGATGTCTTTCAAAATAGTATTAATTTTTTTATTATAATTTTGAAAGACATCTTATAAAAGCTTTTGTTGCGTGATAAATTTTCAAATGTATTCAGCCCTTGCCCTTTACATGCAATTGTCTAACTTGGGCAGGGACTAGCTCTTTGGCCTCCCATTTTTGTTCTTTCAAATGTTACCAACCAAAAAATATGTACAAAATGTATATTAGATAGACATATACATTAGATATACATTATGTATACTTTTCTCACTATGTTCAAGAAATCTTTATTTTTACATATATACATTCATCCTAGATTTCAAGAAATATCTATTTTTACTTTCTGTTAGTTTAGTTCAATTGCCCAGTCATGTCCAACGCTTTGAGACACTATGAAGTGCAGCATACCAGTCTTCCACACCATAAACAACTCCCGGAGCTTGCTTAAACTCATGTCCATTGAGTTGGTGATGCCAACCAACCAACTCATCCTCTGTCATCCCCTTCTCCTCCTGCCTTCAATCTTTCCCAGCATCAGGGTCTTTTCAAATGAGTCAGTTCTTTGCGTCAGGTGATCAAATTATTGGAGCTTCAGCTTCAGTATCAGTTCTTCCAATGAATAATCAGGATTGATTTCTTTTAGGATTGACTGGTTTGATCCCCTTGCAGTCCAAGGGACTCTCAAGACTCTTCTCCAACCACACAGTGCAAAAGGATCAATTCTTCAGTTTTTAACTTTCTTTATGGTCCAACTTTCACATTCATACATGACTACTGGAAAAACCATAGTTTTGAGTAGAAAGAACTTTGTCAACAAAGTAATGTCTCCTTTTTAATATGCTGTCTACATTTGTCCTCATTTTGTCACATGGTCCACTGGAGAAGGGAATGGCAAACCACTCCAGTATTCTTGCCTTGAGAACCCCATGAACAGTATGAAAAGAGAAAAACATAGCACACTGAAAGATGAACTCTCCAGGTCTGTAGGTGCTCAGTGTGCTTCTGGAGAACAGTGGAGAAATAACTCCAGAAAGAATGAAGAGATGGAGCCAAAGCAAAAGCAACATCCAGCTGTGGATGTGACTGGTGATGGAAGTAAAGTCCAATGCTGCAAAGAGCAATATTGCATAGGAACATGGAATGTTAGGTCCATGAATCAAGCCAAATTGGATGTTCAAACAGGAGATGGCAATAGTGAATGCTGACATTTTAGGAATCAGTGAACTAAAATGGACTGGAATGGGTGAATTTAACTCAGATGACCATTATATCTACTACTGTGGGCAAGAATCCCTTAGAGGAAATGGAGTAGCCATCATGGTCAACAAAAGATTCTGAAATGCAGTACTTGGATGCAATCTCAAAAATGACAGAATGATCTCTGTTCATTTCCAAGGCAAACCAATGCAATATCACAGTAATCCAAATCTATGTCCCAACTAGTAATGCTGAAGAAGCTGAAGTTGAACAGTTCTATGTAGACCTACAAGACCTTCTGGAGTTAACACCCAAAAATGATGTCTTTTTCATTATAGGGGACTGGAATGAAAAAGTAGGAAGTCAAGAAACACCTGGAGTAAGCAGACAAATTTGGCCTTGGAATACAGAATGAAGCAGGGCAAAGGCTAATAAGAGTTTTGCCAATAGAATGCACTGGTCATAGCAAACACCCTCTTCCAACAATACAAGAAAAGACTCTACACATGGACATCATCATATAGTCAATAATGAAATCAGATTGATTTTATTCTTAGGAGCCAAAGATGGAGAAGCTCTATACAATCAGCAAAAACAAGACCAGGCTCAGATCATGAAATCCTTATTGACAAATTCAGACTTAAATTGAAGAAAGTAGGGAAAACCACTGGACCATTCAGGTATGACCTAAATCAAATATCTTATGATTATACAGTGGAAGTGACAAATAGATTCAAAGGATTAGATGTGATAGACAGAATGCCTGAAGAACTATGGATGGAGGTTCGTGACATTGTACAGAAGGCATGGATATAGACCATTCCCAAGTAAAAGAAATGTAAAAAGGCAAAATAGTTGTCTGATAAGCTATTTGAAAATAGTTGAGAAAAGAAAAGAAGCAAAAGGGAAAAGGGAAAAAGAAAGATATACCCATTTGAATGCAGAGTTCCAAAGAATAGCAAGGGGAGATGAGAAAGACTTCCTTGGTGATCAATGCAAAGAAAAAGAGGAAAACAACAGATTGGAAAGACTAGAAATCTCTTCAAGAAAATTAGAGATACCAAGGGAACATTTCATGCAAAGATGGGCTCAATAAAGGACAGAAATGGTATGGACCTAACAGAAGTAGATGATTCTAAAAAGAGGTGGCAAGAATACACAGAAGAACTATACAAAAAAGATCTTAATTACCCAGATAACCACAATATGTGATCACTCACCTAGAGACAGACACCCTGGAATGCAAAGTCAGGTGGGGCTTAGAAAGCATCACTACAAACAAAGCTAGTGGAGGTGATGGAATTTCAGTTGAGCTATTTCAAATCCTGAAGATGATGCTGTGAAAGCTTTGCACTCAATGTGACAGCGGATTTGGAAAACTCAGCAGTGGCCAAAGGACTGGAAAAGGTCAGTGTTCATTTCAATTCTGAACAAAGGCAATGTAAAAGAATGCTCAAACTATGTCACAATTGTACTTATCAGTCCATGGGGTCGCTAAGAGTCGGACACGACTGAGCAACTTCACTTCCACTTTTTACTTTCATGCATTGGAGAAGGAAACGGCAACCCACTCCAGTGTTCTTGCCTGGAGAATTCCAGGACAGGGAAGTCTGGTGGGCTGCCATCTATGGGGTCGCACAGAGTTGGACACGACTGAAGCGACTTAGCAGCAGCAGAAGCAGCACACGCTAG
Source organism: Bison bison bison (assembly GCF_000754665.1). Classification (NCBI taxonomy): domain Eukaryota; kingdom Metazoa; phylum Chordata; class Mammalia; order Artiodactyla; family Bovidae; genus Bison; species Bison bison. Next base: position 49,358 of record NW_011495021.1, read on the forward strand.
TAAAGTAATGTTCAAATTTCTACAAACCAGGCTTCAATAGTACGTGAACCATGAAGTTCCAGATGTTCAAGCTGGATTTAGAAAAGGCAGAGGAACCAGAGATCAATCGCCAGCATCCGTTGGATCACTGAAAAAGCAAGAGAGTTCCTGAAAAGCATGTACTTCTGCTTTATTGACTATGCCAAAACCTTTGAGTGTGTGGATCACAACAAACTGTGGAACATTATTAAAGAGATGGGAATACTGGACCACCTAACTTGACTCCTGAGAAATCTATGGTGTTCAGGAAGTAACAGTTAGAACTGGACATGGAAAAACCGACTGGTTCCAAATAAGGAAAAGAGTACCAAGGCTATATGTTATTTTTTTTTTAAACGGGAAATTTGTCAGCTTTATTTGGTACACACCACTGTAAATGAAAGCATCATTCCTCAGAGAGGAGTACGCTTCAGGGAAGCTGGAAACACATCATTCCACAGGGGAATTCTCTTCGCCCAGGTGACCCTTTGCAAAGACTCTGAAAACTGAAATTGTATAGTAAATGCAGAGTCTCTCTGCAACACGTGGGTATTTTGAATAAAAGTCTAATCTGTTTATTTAACTATATGCAGAGTACACCATGAGAAATGCTGGACTGGTTGAAGCACAAGCTGAAATCAAGATTTCTGGTAAAAAATATCAATAACCTCAGATACACAGATAACACCACTCTTATGGCATAAATTGAAGAAGAACTTTTAGTAGAGTCTCTTGATGAGAGTGAAAGAGGAGAGTTAAAAAGTTGGCTTAAAACTCAGCATTCAGAAAACTTAGATCTTGGCATCCAGTCCTATCACTTCATGGCAAATAGGTGGAGAAACAATGGAAACAGTGACAGGCTTTATTTTCTTGGGTTCCACAATCACTGCAGATGGTGATTGCAGCCATGAAATTAAAAGATGCTTGCATCTTAGAAGAAAAGCTATGACCAATCTAGAGAGTGTATTGAAGAGCAGAAACATTACTTTGCCAACAAAGGTCTGTCTAGTCAAGGCTATGGTTTTTCCAGTGGTCATGTATGGATATGAGAGTTGGACTATAAAGAAAGCTGAGCACCGAAGAATTGATGCTTTTGAACTGTGGTGTTGGAGAAGACTCTTGAGAGCCCCTTGGGCTTCAAGGAGATCCAACCAGTTCATCCTAAAGGAGATCAGTCTGGGTGTTCATTGGAAGGACTGATGCTGAAGCTGAAACTCCAATACTTTGGCCATCTCATGCGAAGAGTTGATTCATTGGAAAAGACCCTGATGCTGGAAGGGATTGGTGGCAGGAGAATAAGGGGACAACAGAGGATGAGATGGCTGGATGGCATCACTGAGTTGATGGACATGAGTTTGAGTGAACTCTGGGAGTTGGTGATGGACAGGGAGGCCTGGTGTGCTGTGATTCATGGGGTCACAAAGAGTCGGACATGACTGAGTGACTGAACTGAACTGAAATGAATTATAAAGAATTAAAACCAAGTGGTCAAAGGCTATCTTATTTCCAAAGAGAAATTAGTTATAGCAGAAGTTAGGGACAGGGCCGTTTTTATTTTCAAAAGAGAACCTTTTCACTGCCAAATTCTTTGGAAAATTTTCAATGTATTGCAACATAAAACATGGAAGAGCTCGTTTTATCATAATTTTTCTTTTAAGATATGCCACTATTATTTGATCTTCTTGTTCATTAATATCTGCAAGTTCCTAACACCCCCACTTTGCTTTTTGTAGGTGAGGAGTTCAGTAAATCTTTTAGGCTGAATTATAGCAAAACATCCCCAAATGGTAGAATTAATCTGCTAGAAGAGACATTTAATATTAAACTTTGATAATTCAGTAAAAAATCATAATTGTTTTAAAATTATTGATACAAAATTGTTCTGCCTGGTGAAAATTAGCCAACAATTTAATTTTCTTTTTTATACAGAACCTTGTCATTTTTTTAAGTAATGAAAGCCACCAACATTCAAGAGGACACTTGTTTTGTCTACTTGATATAGGCATTAATCTAAAATAGCTTGTAAATTATTTAGATGTTATAAAAATACAAGGATGAGGCTAATTCATGCATTATGACATATAGTGAGGGGATTTTAGCTTCCAGAAACTTCTTCTGGGTCTTAGTTTTAGAATAATATTATGGTACATGCTTTGTTGATGCATTAATAGCATAGGATCTATTACAAGACTGTTCATGCTGGAACACAGTCAGAATCTATTTGTGGAATCAAGGCAAGATCAATGAGCACAGTGAAGAGCTTATTCTATTATTAGCCATTTTCTTGATGAGAATGAGGTTAGACACAGTTGTGGCATAATTGTATCTAAAATCTTACTTCCCCTGAAAGATATTAAATTGAATTATTCATTCTTATAACCTGTTGAGAAAGAAGCTTAGTATAATATTAAGGTGATATTCAACATATAAAAGGAATATTTACAGCCTGGGGTGGGATAAGGAGTTCTCTTCATGACAGTAAATTAGATTGTATTTTGAGACTACCTTAAAAGCTTCTAGAATAAATAGCTTTGAAGGACTGAATTTACCTTTCAGGGGAAGGAAAAAAATTATGGTTGTAAGAATTGCCCAATTTGGCTTTTTCAACTTAAGGAAATTATGCATTTTATAGTAGATAAAATGATAGAATTCCCAGAACCATAAAAAAATTCAGAGAGATCTTCCAAAACTATCAATTCAAATGAAATGTTTCACCTAATCACCAATACAGCAGTTTTCATTGTGAGTTAGAGGCTTTCCAGATAGAATATTGGCTCTGGAGACTAAATCCAAAGGCTCCCTTTAGAATCTGTTATGAAAGAATCTGTTTTAATTATTTTGAATTGCTTACAAAAATTCTAAGAATTATCTCTGAATCACTTTATTTGGTTGCATAAATTTATATTTTTTTCCTGATATTTAAACTTTATTTATTGCATGAAGGTTTAGGTAGGTTGGAATTTAATGAAATATGGATACCTCTGGGGATTAACCATGTCATATGGAAGTATCTATTCAATACTACCTAGGTAAATTTGAGATCTTCACTTCATTTACTGAAGGCTGTTGACTCTTCCAGAGTAAAAGAGGAACCAATGTCCAGGTAATAGAGCTATACTGTAACTTTCCAGGTCTCTCTCTCTCTCTGTTGATTGCTCTTGGATGTCTCAAACCATGTGACATCATTTCACCTGTTGAGGAGATAGGATATGTGAAAAGGATTTACTAGTTTTATCAAGGGCCTTTGCATATTTCAAGTACTGGCAGCAGAAAATGATGGTGTCTCCATGATAATCTCAGTTTTAGGCAAAGATAATATTAAAAACATTTCACAGGGGGCCCTGTGGAATATAAAAGTCCACATTGTGCTAAGAATTTGTACACCAAACTCCCAGCACATGTGTGAGCTAGGTATATGAGGTCCTATAGTGAGACACTGGCTTGCTTTCTTGAATCAACTATTGAAAGCTTAAAACGAATGCAATTTTGAGAAACCATTCTAGAGATAACCTATCAGTTCTCTTCAGTTTTCCTTCTTGAGGCAGTTAGTAGAAGTAACACTGACCTGTATAGATTCCAAGATATACAGAATTTCATGGGAGGCATTTAAGGTCATCTGAAGGGTGCACAGGAAGTATTATTTTACTTCCAGAAACTACAGAGTGTTTGCAACTTTCAAGAATAGACTTCCATGCTGTCTAGGCTCCGTGCTCTAGATATAGGAAACTTTAATAACACTTTAGGGGCAAACGACAACTAGGGCTTCAAATGGAAAAGACTCTGCCTTCAACGCAGGAGACTCAGGTTCAATCCCTGGGTCTGGAAGAGCCCCGGAGAAGGAAATTGCAACCCACTCCAGTATTCTCGCCTAGACAATCCCATGGACAGAGGAGCATGGTGGGCTATAGTTCAGGGGGTGGCAAAGAGTCAGACACGACTGAGCAACTAACACTTTCACTTTCAACAACACTTTATTCACTACTGAGAACTCAAAGGTCCTTTGCTTATTCCATTTCTGTTGTGAGTCAGCAAACAACCCACCATGCTGTTACCATTTCAGACCTGAGGTGAAAAGGACAAATAACTTAAAAGCACTATTATCTGGTGCACTGGGACGACCCAGAGGGATGGTATGGGGAGGGAGGAGGGAGGAGGGTTCAGGATGGATTTTCTTTTAATTAAACAAGAAAAAAAAAAAAAATTAGCTAA
>NW_011495021.1:53684-59055 GCF_000754665.1 Bison bison bison
AAAAAAAAAAAAAAAAGCACTATTATCCTCACTTCCTCCCTCTTTGGATTGCCTCTTTTGAAACAGCTACTTGAAACTTGTTTGGATACTCTTCCACATCCCTTGGTTACTACACTAAATAGTGTTTCTTAAAGAGGGGAAGAAATCAGAAACCCCAATTATCAAACTTACCCCCACACATTAGAGCATGTGAGAATTGAGAGGAGACCAGAGACTAGCAGATTATTTGAACAAATTGCTTCATCTGCTTCCAATCTACAAGCACAAACACTCTCAGCTATTTCTGTTTCAGTTCACCAGAATTTCTAGAATTCAAGAGCTGTGCTGGTTTGACCTGAAGGTGAAAAAGCAAAGTTAGGGTCATACCTAAATGTCTTTTCAAATAAGATACTGGAGGAATCTATTTCCCCCCTTCCTTTCCTCATCTCTATAACCCTTGTCTACCCTCAAAAAGATTTAATATTTTAAATTATTATGTAATTTTTTTAAAGATGTAAACTTTTGAAATAACTGACTGCTACTGCTGCTGCTTAGTCGCTTCAGTCGTGTCTGACTCTGTGTGACCCCACAGACGGCAGCCCACCAGGTTCCCCCATCCCTAGGATTCTCCAGGCAAGAACACTGGAGTGGGTTGCCATTTCCTTCTTCAATGCATGAAAGTGAAAAGTGAAAGTGAAGTCACTCAGTCATGTCCGACTCTTAGTGACCTCATGGACTGCAGCCTACCAGGCTCTTCCATCCATGGGAGTTTCCAGGCAAGAGTACTGGAGTGGGGTGTCATTGCCTGCTGACTAGTGTCATAGAAAAGGCATTTCAGGATTTAGTACTGTATCCTTTGATTCATCTCCTTCTAGCTGTGACATTGATTGATATTTATAAAATCCCTACGTCTCTACTGGCAGCTATGGTTATTTTAGAGCATATAATCAAAGAAGTGTGGGTGAAAGTATGTAGGAAGAAAAAAATGTCTTGACTTTTTTTTTTTTCCAAAATAATGTTAATAATAGCAATTACAAATTCAAGGGAAAGATTTGAGCAAACAGAATTTCTTATCTAATGTTTTTAAACCCAAAGTTTGTCTTGGTTATTTTTTTTTTCTTTCCTGTTTTTTCTATTTTGCAAGTTGGCACCAAGGATGTATTTTACTTACCACAATAATAGATCATTTTTGACTGACTCTGATTATCATTCCACATGGCAAAGCAGTGAGATTATAGTCTGGTATTAAGGATCTTGTCATTTTACATTTTTAGAAGTTCTGAGATAAAGAATTAAGGCATCTACTAAACATCAATCATTTTTAAAGTTGATAGTCATTTTAATGCCAATCTTAACAGAATCTTTCCCTTTAAAGACACATGCATGATCATATCCTTCTAGATGTTAAAAGCACAGTTACTTGATAAACATATTGACAAGGGAATTCTAACAGCCATAAAAAATAAGGCCCTGATCATCGGCCAAATAAATTAAGTTCTGCTCTCAGTTAGGTCATTTGTTTTCCCATTCAAGTCATTCCAGAATTTGCAGCCAAGTAGCTGGATAACATTGCAATGTAGCCATACAGTTATAGTCAGCAAAAATATTCCTAAAACAATTCAGTAAAAATCATTTGTTGTAAACTTTAGAAAAACATAATTACATTGGATTTTCAAATAGATGAAATATAAACTTAAAGATTTCTATTCCCTTTCAAATTGCTGCTATAACAAATATGTTGCAACACCAGTCCTTTGGGGAAGGAGTTGATTTTCAAGGTTCTGATATACAGCTGCGATATGCTTGCTGGTTAAGCCTTGATTTAAGATACACTTTGGTTCAAACTCCACCCATTCTAAGATCTCAATTAAGAATACTGAGGTAAGTCTGGGAAGTCCTGTGAAGAACTGGGCAAAACTTATTCTAAGGGCTAATTAGCTCTGGAAAGGTGAAACACTATCTTAAATTACCACTCCCCTGGAACTTTTCTAGACAATTAGTACCAACTTGGCATGTTTAAGATCCCATAAATCAAGAGCACTGGAAACCGGAGCTAACCCAATCCTGCAATTTGGAATGTAGAGGCCTCTTAGGTGACTGATGATGTCACTTTTATAATACTTGTCAAAGATCCAGAGTCACAAAGCTGGAGTATAGAAATCAGATCCTCAGGGCTCTCCCATGCATTTGTGCTGTGCCAGGAAGAGCAAAAACCCTCAAATAGGATTCAAGAAAGTAGAGTATAAAACAGAAACACACACAACTAGAGATGACATAGGCAAGTTTAGTTGTGTGTGTTTCTGTTTTATAAAACACCTGTTTTTTAAAAACAAGTGGAGCAAGTGTTGCTGGGATTAGGAACTGGCAGAGAACAGACATGGAGAGGAGGCAGACAGTACAGTACAGAATGCATTTTGCAGGCGTTTATTTAAGCAATTTCACATCCTCTTTTTTGCAGTCTCTTGTACTTCCTGTAGGATAAAATGGTGTGTGCTCCTGGATTTTATGGCATTTATCGGACCACCATGTTTCCAGTGCTGGCATGGACACTCACTAGTTGTGCACACCTATGTCGAGAGTCTTAAATAATTCTGTATGGAAACAACACATTTAGTTTCCTTATCTTAAGTACATCCAATTACAATGTGTGTCTCATAGGGCTATTGGAAGTATTAAATTAATTGTTAACATAGCTGAAGCACAGAGAACAATGCTTAATCATTAAGTCCCCAGTAAGTGGTGGCATTAATTAATAGTTATTATTGATGCTAATAGCTTTACATGTCAAGGTAAATGATAGGTATTCACTGACATATGATGAATTAATATCTCAAAATATTTTTCAATTTATGTTTTTGTTTTCCCTCAAAAATCTTGCTTTGCTTGTTCAATAAGAATGAAATTGATGTAAGAATTTAACAAATGCTTTTGAACTGTGTTGTTGGGGAAGACTCTGGAAAGTCCCTTGAACAGCAAGGAGATCAAGCCAGTCAATCCTAAACGAAATCAATCCTGAATATTAATTGGAAGGACTGATGCTAAACCCAAAGCTCCAATACTGGGAATACCTGATGTGAAGAGCCAAGTCACTAGAAAGACTCACTGGACTCACTGGAAAAGACTCAGTGGAAAAGGAAAGACTGAAGGCAAAGGAGAAGAGGGCAGCAGAGGATGAGATGGTTGGATGGCATCACCAACTCAACAGACATGAATTTGAGCAAACCCCAGGAGATAGTGAAAGACAGGGAAGCCTGGAGTGCTACAGTACATGGGGTCGCAAAGAGCCAGACATGACTGAGCACACACACACATACACACACACATGCAAAATGTAGGGGGAAGATTTAATAAATAATAAAGAAAGAAAATATGCTCAAGGAATTTGTTATATATTGCAGTTTAAGGACCAGTCATTATTATTTTAATCAGAAAGTATTAATGAGAATTTCTCTATGAAGTAAATACAAAAAAACTGTATTTCAGGTAATATGATATTAGAAAAGTAAGTTTCAAGACTAGAATAGTACAGTCTCAAAAATGTACAGATTTTCTTAATTTACACTGTCCTGTTTTTAATAGCATTCAAGATTTATATTTGATTCAGTTGTAGTGATGCCTTAAAAAGTATGTGGATACATTAAGGAGAGATTAGACTCACAAAGATAAGTAAGGTCTTGACCATCACCAGATGGTCAATACTGAAATCAGATTGATTATATAATATTCTTTGTAGCCAAAGATGGAGAAGCTTTATACAGTCAGCAAAAACAAGACCAGGAGCTGAACTGTGGCTCAATCATGAACTCCTTATTGCCAAATTCAGACTTAAATTGAAGAAAGTAGGGAAAACCGCTAGACTATTCAGGTATGACCTAAATCAAATCCCTTACAATTATACAGTAGAAGTGAAATAGATTCAAGGGATTAGATGTGATAGACAGAGTGCCTGAAGAACTATGGAAGAGCTTCTTGACATTGTACAGGAGGCAGGGATCAAGACCATCCCCAAGAAAAAGAAATGTAAAAAGGCAAAATGATTGTCTGAGGAGGCCATAAAAACAGCTGTGAACAGAAGAGAAGTAAAAGGCAAAGGAGAAAAGGAAAGATATACCAACCTGAATGAAGAGTGCCAAAGAATGGCCAGGAGAGACAAGAAAGCCTTCCTCAGCAATCAGTGCAAGAAAACAGAGGAAAGCAATAGAATGGTCAAGTCTAGAGTACTCTTCAAAAACATCAGAGATACCAAGGGAACATTCATGCAAAGATGGGCTCAATAAATGACAGAAATGGTAAGGACCTAACGGAAGCAGAAGGTATTAAGAAGAGGTGGCAAGAATACACAGAAGAACTATACAAAAAAGATTTTCATGACCCAGATAATCATGATGGTGTGAAAACCAATGTAGAGCCCGACATTCTACAATGCAAGTCAAGTGAGCCTTTGGAAGCATTACTACAAACAAAGCTAGTGGAGGTGATGGAATTCTAGTTGAACTATTTCAAATCCTAAAAGATGATGCTGTGCAAGTGTACACTCAATATGCCAGCAAATTTGGAAAACTCGGAAGTGGCACAGGACTGGAAAATGTCAGTTTTCATTCCAATCCCAAAGAAAGGCAATGCCAAAGAATGCTCAAACTACCACACAGTTGAACCATTCACACACTAGTAAAGTCATGATCAAAATTCTCCAAGCGAGGCTTCAACAGTGCATGAACCGTGAACTTCCAGATGTTCAAGCTGGATTTAGAAAAGGCAGAGGAACCAGAGATCAAATTGCCAACATCCACTGGATTATTGAAAAAGCAAGAGAGTTCCAGAAAAACATCTACTTCTGCTTTATTGACTATGCCAAAGCCTTTGATTATGTGGACCACAGCAAACTTTGGAAAATTCTGAAAGAGATGGGAGTACCAGACCACCTGACCTGCCTCTTGAGCAATCTATATGTAGGTCACGAAGCAACAGCTAGAACTGGACATGGAACAACAGACTAGTTCCAATTAGGAAAAGGAGTACATCAAGGTTGTATATTGTCACCCTGCTTATTTAACTTATATGCAGAGTACATCATGAGAAACACTGGGGTGGAGGAAGCACAAGCTAGAATCAAAATTGCCGGGAGAAATATCAATAAGTTCTCATATGCAGACAACACCACTCTTATGGCATAAAGTGAAGAAGAACTAAAGAGCCTTTTGATAAAAGTGAAAGAGCAGAGTGGAAAAGTTGGCTTAAAACTCAACATTTAGAAAACTAAGATCATGGCATCTGGTCCCATCACTTCATGGCAAGTAGACGGGGAAACAGTGGAAACAGTGACAGACTTTATTTTCTTGGGCTCCAAAATCACTGCAGATGGTGACTACAGCCATGAAATTAAAAGACTCTT
>NW_011495021.1:59155-65725 GCF_000754665.1 Bison bison bison
TGAGAGTTGGAGTATAAAGAAATCTGAGCACTGAAGAATTGATGCTTTCTAACTGTAGTGTTGGAGAAGACTCTTGAGAGTCCCTTGGACTGCAAGGAGATCCAACCAGTCCATCCTAAAGGAGATCAGTCCTGGGTGTTCATTGGAAGGAATGATACTGAAGCTGAAACTCCAATACTTGGGCCACCTGATGTGAACAACTGACTTATTTGAAAAGACCCTGATGCTGGGAAAGATTGAGGGCAAGAGGAGAAGGGGACAACAGTGGATGAGGTGGTTGGATGGCATTAACACCTCAATGGACATGAGTTTGAGTAAACTCCAGGATTTAGTGCTGGACAGGGAGGCCTGGCATGCTGCAGTCCATGGGGTCACAAAGAGTCAGACATGACTGAGCGACTGAACTGAACTGAACTTAAGGTCTTGAAAATAAGTCCTACCTATTTAAAAAGACAAGCAGTTAAGATTAGTTGGGTGAACTAAGTCTAGAGTGTAAATTAAGAAGAAAAAAATATTCTTTCTACAGAAGTGCTATCCAGTCCTGTGACTTTACTGAGAATTCTAGAAATCAAGAAATCTGTATAGAATAAAAATCAGTAGGCATAATATGCTCACTGACAATAGCCTGAGGAACTTTTGTCCATATCCCTAAGTGTGGTTTCTTTTTAAACTTATGGATGAATTACTGAGAATAACTGAAACTACTTTCAGTTCAGAACTGAGGAATTCTTCAATAATCAGAACACTTTTGGTTGGCAATAACTAAAAACCTGACTTGAATTCACCTAAATAACTTACTTGCTCAAGTAACTGAAGTAGGTCACACAAGGCTCAGTGATATCATTAAGGGTTCAGTTTCTACCTCTCTGATTTACCTTAAATTATATTGACTTTATTTTGAGTGATAGTCCTCTGGTGACCCCAGGTTTCGAGGATACATTGTTCTTTGGTTATATCATCATTCATAGCAAATCCCTTGGTCTCATACTGATTGAGTCAAGTTAGTCAGATGCCACAAACAGAACCAATCCCTGGAAACAGGAAAAGAGGTGCTGCTTGGCTTACCTGAGCATACTTGCTCCAAAAATGGAGCTGGGAAGATTCAGTTTCCCCAGAAGAACATCTTCATCAAATAAAAATCTCGAACTTACTACAGAAGAGTTCAAGTAGATGCCAAGAAAGCACTAAAAATGCTCCATCAAGGTCCCGTTATGCAAAAATGGACTTTAATTTCTCCTTGGTAGCTTTAGCAGGGTGGGATGAATTGAGAAGGTAGCACTGACATTAATACATTACCATGTGTAAAATAAATAGCTAGTGGGAAGCTGATATATAACACAAGGAGCCTAGCCTGGTGCTCTATGATGACCTAGAGGGGTGGGATGGGGTGGTGGTGGGAGGGAGGCTCAAGAGGGAGAAGATAATTGTGGCTGATGTGCTGTTGTATGGCAGAAGCCAACACAACATTGTAAAGCAATTATCCTTCAGTATAAATAAACAAAAGGCTAGATTGACACCCCCCACACTCTTGATACTGCTGCCGCTGCTGCTAAGTCGCTTCAGTCATGTCTGACTCTGTGCTACCCCATAGACGGCAGCCCACCAGGCTCCCCCGTCCCTGGGATTCTCCAGGCAAGAACACTGGAGTGGGTTGCCATTTCCTTCTCCAATGCGTGAAAGTGAAGTTGCTCAGTCATGTCCGACTCTTCACGACCCCATGGACTGCAGCCTACCAGGCTCCTCTGTCCATGGGATTTTCCAGGCAAGAGTACTGGAGTGGGGTGCCATTGCCTTCTCTGACTCTTGATACAAAGGTATATTATTAAGGTCCATGATTGTAGTCTAAATCTGTGATAAGCTAGAAGGTACAGTGTAAAGAACTCTAGAGATGTTATTGGGAAACCCGGGGCCTAGCCCTGTGTGCATTGCTTAATAACAGTTAAAATTCAACAAGTCACTTAATTTTCCTCAGTGATTATCAGGTTTTTCCTGATACATGAGAACTAATTAGGTGATTCATTTTTATTGTAAAGTAGGTAATACTATATAAAATAAGGGAAAGACTGTTTTAAACATTTGATTTTTTCATTGTCTGGTTTAAAAATTGTTCTGAAATGAATGTTTCTAAGAGGTCACTGTGTTAACACTTAGAGCTTGTCAAGGTTTCATTGACTATGAGTCTTGGAAATGTTTGCTTTCCTAAATGAAGTCCATATGTAGGATACTAAATTTATTATGTTGCTGTTAGCTTTATTTCAGAAATTATAAAGTACTCTCAAATATCATGCTCAATATCTCCTTGCACCTTGATTTCTTTGTTCTTTCTGTTAAGTTTGAAATACAGCACAGTGGAAAAGAATGGAAGTAGGATTGTGTTCAATAAAGGTTTTTCCTGTAACTCAGAGCTCAAGAAATAAATCAATGTCATTGGCTAAGTGAAGGTCAATATCAAACAATTCACAGGAAGGTAATGAGCCATTTTAGACTGCTATTCAAATACAAATTATCTAGTTTGATAAAGTTGTATCATTTGCATTAAATCCTATAAGATAATTCTATTATTTCAAATATTATTTGGGAAAATATTGTTTTTTGATCCCTTGGGGACATTAAGCTTATTTCACTGTATTAATTTAAAGGCTTATATTTAGAACTGTTACTATCAGTTATTAAAATGGTTTAAGACTAAATATCCATTGTGTGTGCTCACATACTCCCCATTGCTTCAATACTTCTCCCCATGAATTCAGATGAAGTTAAAATATAATCTTTTCTATTATTCAGTTATTTAAAAAGTTAGAAATTATTATAATGTTTCTATTTGACATCCACCACTCTACATTTGGAGAAGGAAATAGCATCCACTCCAGTATTCTTGCCTGGGAAATCCCATGGACAGAAGAGCCTGGTGAGCTACAGTCCATGGAGCTGCAAGAGTCGGATATGACTGAGTGACTAAACCACCACTCTACATTAGATTATTTTGAAGAGACTAATGCTAGAATTTATTCATCCATTACGATTCCCTTTTCATACTGTTCATGGGGTTCTCAAGGCAAGAATAATGAAGTGGTTTGTCATTCAATTCTCCTTTCTTTATTTTTTGGGCTCCAAAATCACTGCAGATGGTGACTGCAGCCATGAAATTAAAAAGACGTTTGCTCCTTGGAAGAAAAGCTATGACCATCCTAGAGAGCATATTAAAAAGCAGAGATGTTACTTTGCCAACAAAGGTCCATCTAGTCAAAGCTTTGGTTTTTCCAGTAGTCATGCACGGATGTGAGATTTGGACTATAAAGAAAGCTGAGCACTGAAGAATTGATGCTTTTAAACTGTGGTGTTGGAGAAGACTCTTGAGAGTCCCTTGAACTGCAAGGAGATCAAGCCAGTCCATCCTAAAGGAAATCAGTCCTGAATATTCATTGGAAGGACTGATGCTGAAGCTGAAGCTCCAATACTTTGGCCACCTGGTGTGAAGAGCTGACTCATTAGAAAAGACCCTGATGCTGGGCAAGATGGAAGGCAGGAGGAGAAGGAGATGACAGGGGATGAGATGGTTGGATGGTATCACTGACCAGAGGGACATGAGTTTGAGTAAGCTCCTGGAATTGTTGATGGACAGGGAAGCCTGGTGTGCTGCAATCCATAGGATCGGAAGGAGTGGGACATGGCTAAGGGACTGAACTGAACTGATTAGGATTCTGTGAGAGCTCAGTAGGTAAAGAATCCACCTGCAATGCGGGAGACCTGGGTATGATCCCTGAGTTGGGAAAATCCCCTGGAGAAGGGAAAGGCTACCTATTCCAGTATTCTGGCCTAGAGAATTCCATGGACTGTAAAGTTTATGGGGTTGCAAAAAGTCCAATGCCATTTTCACTGCATTCATTCACTGTGTATTTAAACACTGTTCAGTAAAATGCATTGCTCTAAATGAATTTAGATATAACATTTCATAAGAAATCATTCATGCTTTTATGGATTTAGAATCAGGCACAGATATAAAACCATTGTATGCGAGGTTTGTGATATGAGTGGTAGATAAGTATTGAGGAAGTGCTGGACAAACAGTGGAGAAGCAGACATTTCCATCTTTAACCCAGGAGAAAGAGCTCATGCAGACAGTGAACTCTTAGTTGCGAGGTTCACGTGTGGTGGTCTGTGTGGAAAGCACATTCTCAGCAGAGGAAAGCTGCTGAGATGAGTAAACCTGCAAAGGCAGGAAAATATGAGGAGTGTTGGTGTGGACTCACCAGCTGGTGGCCCGCTGGCTTACTTTGGCCTGCAGAGATGTTTTTATTTGTCCCGTATCATAATTAAAATTCTTCAGAATTGTTGCCAACATTAAAAAGCAGAGAAATGATGAATTCTAGTCTCTTGTGAAAAAGCAAAGTTTTAGTTATACCTCATATTACAATACCCACTCCAGTGTTCTTGCCTGGAGAATCCGAGGGATGGGGGAGCCTGGTGGGCTGCCATCTATGGGGTCACACAGAGTCGGGCATGACTGAAGCGACTTGGCAGCAGCAGCAGCAGCAGCATATTACAATATTCCAACAAACCCCACACAGCAAGTATTTGGAGCTAAGAAGCTGCTGTTTCATCCTAAAGGAGAAATTGCCTCCATTTCTGAAAATAACTGGCTTTTTCATTGCCTTATGTTACTTGCTTTGTTCATATAATTGAGTTAGCTGCCCCTAGCCAGGATTACAAAAGTTAATGCTGCCTGGAGTTGATTGATGTCTCTGTTTTAGAATGTATTAAGACCTGTAACATTTACTGTAAATAATATATGTTCCACACACACACACACAAAAAAAAACCTTGACTATTTTAAGGAGATTAAAAATGAAGTTTCCTTCAGATTTTTTAATCAGATTTGTCTTATTTTATGTTGCACTTACTATCACTAATAAAATAAAGGTTTTCTATAATCTCCACTTTTAAAGGTAAATTAACTATTGGGAAATATTTTCAGAATGCCAACAATTTGAAAATATATTTAACCAACTCAGTACATGTTATTGATTTTGTGTTTAATGTAAAGATGATGCGTGAGCTGTGTTTTACAATCTAAGCTTTGGATTATGTAAACTGATAATTGGGAATTTTATATATTCCTATTTCTTTTTATGCATCTCTCCACCAAAAAGTTCACTGCTATTTCTTTATTTTTTTTTTCAGAACCAGGAGATCAGTATGAAATTTTGACATAATTAATCCTTTACAGGATAACAAATTGTGAAGAATTGGCCTACATTGGCCAGCTTTGTCTCATGGAAGTGATTTATACACTTGTCTTAAAAACAAATCTGCTCAATTGGAAACTAAACGTTTACCTTATATATAAGTTTAAGTCTTCTCAAGTTCAAATGCATATTTAGATCTTGATTTTCATAGGTTCCGTTTGATTTGTAACCCAAGAAACAACTACTTAGAATAAATTCAGTGTTAGTGATACTGGTAACATGTAATGATCATTACATATTATGTAGTATGTCTCCATAAATCATAATGTGCTTTCAATCTGCAATAGTAACTATTACTTTGGACACTTAATTGCAAAAAGTGAGTATAGGCTTAATTAAGACCTTTTTGGTGTGAAATTTCATTGTTATATAAATCCCTTCCTAATTCTTAAAAACTGTGTTTTCATTTTGCCCATCGATATTTGGTTCTAAGTAATAAATATAAACATTTAAAGGTATTTCTATTTTTAATGTCAAAATTATTTAATAATTTCTATGTTAGGCATTCTTCTAAGCATTTCATATAAATTAACTTCTTACATAGTAACAACTATCTTACCATGTTGGTAAGTAGTGAGTAACTCCACTATATAGATGAGGAAACTGAATCATGGAGAAGCTAACTTTTTCGCTCAGAGACACATAGTATGGAATGGAATAGACATCACTTCCATATGATGCATCTCAGAATCCATGCTCTTCACCTCTAAGACCTGGTATTACAGACCGGAATGATCTCTTTAATCTTAAGAAAGTTCTGATGGGATTGACATACTTCACATATTTAATCTTCTTTAGAAATACTAGGAGTTTTATAGTTTCTGGTCTTAGATCTTTAATCCATTTTGAGTTTATTTTTGTGTATGGTGTTAGAAAGTGTTCTAGTTTCATTCTTTTACAAGTCGTTGACCAGATTTCCCAGCACTATAAAACTCCGAGAGGAGAACATAGGCAAAACACTCTCTGACATACATCTATTGGAAATAAAAGCAAAAATAAACAAATGGGACCTAATTAACCTTAAAAGCTTCTGCACATCAAAGGAAACTATTAGCAAGGTGAAAAGACAGCCTTCAGAATGGGAGAAAATAATAGCAAATGAAGCAACTGACAAAAAAATAATCTCAAAAATATACAAGCAACTCCTACAGCTCAACTCCAGAAAAATAAATGACCCAATCAAAAAATGGGCCAAAGAACTAAATAGACATTTCTCCGAAGAAGACATACAGATGGCTAACAAACACATGAAAAGATGCTCAACATCACTCATTATCAGAGAAATGCAAATCAAAACCACTATGAGGTACCATTTCACACCAGT
>NW_011495021.1:66068-69656 GCF_000754665.1 Bison bison bison
CCAGAAGGAAAAAGTATACTAACGCATATATATGGAATTTAGAAAGATGGTAACAATAACCCTGTGTACGAGACAGCAAAAGAGACAGTGATGTATAGAACAGTCTTAAGGACTCTGTGGGAGAGGGAGAGGGTGGGAAGATTTGGGAGGATGGCATTGAAACATGTAAAATATCATGTATGAAACGAGTTGCCAGTCCAGGTTCGATGCACGATACTGGACGCTTGGGGCTAGTGCACTGGGATGACCCAGAGGGATGGTATGGGGAGGGAGGAGGGAGGAGGGTTCAGGATGGGGAACACATGTATACCTGTGGTGGATTCATTTTGATATTTGGCAAAACTAATACAATTATGTAAAGTTTAAAAATTAAATAAAATTAAAAAAAAAAAAAGAGCTTCCCTGGTCATTCTGATTCTCAGTTTTGACCTACTACGAACTGCTGCTCCGTAAGGTGTTGCGATGATTTCTTGTCCTTCAGGAGCTGAGATGGCTTGTCTGTCATGATCAAAGCATCATTGGCCATCAGAGCTCATTCCCTGGCGGTGGGAGACTGCTAACTGTGCACTGACATGCAATCCCTTTTTCCTGGGAACATAGCTGGACCAGAAGTACCAGTCTTCCTTGGAGTTGAGAGGGGTCATGTGACTATGTTCTAGCTAATAGAAAGTGATGCACACCTCTTTGGGGCTGAGCCTGGAGAGAGAGGTTGGATCTTCTCTCTGAGCTCTCTACAGCCAGCTGGGACCTCAACCACGCAGATGACAAGTTCCCAAAGGACTGCAGAGCCACAAGATGGAAGGAAGCTGGGTCCCTGAACCACCACATAGAGCTGAAATACTTGCCAGCTATCAACATTAACCTCAGATATGAATGAGAGACACAAATATATTTTTTCTTAAAAAAAAAAAAAAAAACTAAAATTTCCAATGCCATGCTGAGCTGACTGCAAAGCTATTTCTAATGTTCTCCATTTTCAATAGGGCCATGTGAACTACTCATGATATACCTCCTTTCTGATGTGCCCCATGCTGAGAGTTAACAGAGAGTCAGTTCAGTTCAGTTGCTCAGTCATGTCCGACTCTTTGCGACCCCATGAATTGCAGCACGCCAGGCCTCCCTGTCTATCACCAACTCCTGGAGTTCACCCAAACTCATGTCCATTGAGTCAGTGATGCAATCCAGCCATCTCATCCTCTGTCGTCCCCTTCTCCTCCTGCCCCCAATCCCTCCCAGCATCAGTCTTTTCCAATGAGTCAACTCTTTGCATGAGGTGGCCAAAGTACTGGAGTTTCAGCTTTAGCATCAGTCCTTCCAATGAACACCCAGGACTGGTCTCCTTTAGGATGGACTGGTTGGATCTCCTTGCAGTCCAAGGAACTCTTGAGAGTCTTCTCCAATACCACAGTTCAAAAGCATCAATTCTTCAGCACTCAGCTTTCTTCACAGTCCAACTCCCACATCCATACATGACCACTGAAAAAACCATAGCATTGACTAGATGGACCTTTGTTGGCAAAGTAATATCTCTGCTTTTTAATATGCTATCTACATATAGATAACTATTTCTTTTTCCTGATAAAACAAGCATATAATATATGGGATTCCAAAAAAGTGTTGTATATTTATTTTAATCCTGGAAGATTTAGAGGGAAAGCTTGATTCTCTTTAAGCTCAGGGTAGATCTAATTCTTTCATGCTTTATTTCTTAATATAATTTAAATTCAGTAGTATCTCACAGGATTCTCTCAAAGAATATTCATGTGCTTGAAATAAAATCTGAAAGATGATTTGCATGAAATTGTCATATTAACAGGCTATATGGTGATAGATTTGGGGGCTTCCCAGGTGGCTCAGTGAGTAAAGAATCCACCTGCAATGTAGGAGACACAGGTCCAATCCCTTTGTCAGGAAGCTCCCTTGGAGGAGGGCATGGCAACCCACTCTAGTGTTCTTGCCTGAAGAATGCCATGGACAGAGGAGCCTGGAAGGCTACAGTCCGTACGGTCTCAAAGAGTCAGACACAACTGAAGAGACTGAGCACACACACACGCAGGTGATAGATGATTTTATAATCTGTTCTTTGACACATTTTAAATGGTCAATATCCTCCCACACACATATTCACACATACACTTGTCAGAAGTCACTGATCTTCTAATACAGTAACAGAGAACAGAGAGAGGACAAATAATGTCAGTAAATAAATGCTTTATCTATCAATTGCTGAGAAATGGACCTACTGAAAACTTAAGGGCTTAAATCAAAATTACTCATTTTGTTTATCAATCTTCAATTTGAGTAAGACTCAATAGGAAGAACCCATTGCTACTCCACTCAATGTCACCTGAGGCAGCTTAAAGGTTGGGGAGCAGAGTCATGTGTGGTACCATTTACTCATACATTTGGGAACTGATGCTGCTGTTCACTAGAACATTAGCTGGGCCTTTGGCCAGAACATTTCCATACTGTCTTTACCTGTGACTTTCTATGCTTAGAAAATGCACCCAAGAGTCCAAGAAAAAGCATGATAAGGGGAAGGCAGCAAGCAGAGCTGTATCACCTTTCCAAATTAGCCTTAAAAGACATCAAGGTCCTTCCACATTCTATCACTCAAGAGCAGTTTATTAAAGTCAGCTAATAATCTGGGATGGAAACTTACATTCTACCCATTGATGGGAGAAGTGTCAAAGAAATAATGAACTTTAGTTATTTTTTGGCAGCATTCTTGAGTAATGACATACAATAAAATGCACATGTTAGAAGTATAAGTTGATAGGTATTAACTTTTAGGTATTCTTTTACCAAATATGTACACACCTACGAAACCATCACTACAATCAAGATGAAAACAGACATAACACTCAGTTTCCTTGTGCTCTTTGTAATACCTCTAACTGACCCTCCTCATCTTGTCCCTCCACATACAGACCTGAGTCTGTTTTCTGTCACCATTGATTAATTAGCACTTTCCAGAACTTCATAAAAATGAAATAATGCAACAGAGTCTTTTGTCAGACTTGTTTCACTCATAATTATTTTGAGATTGATCCATGGCATTACATGTTCCTGTTGTTGCTGTTCATTCCCTAAGTCATGTATGACTCTTTATGATCCCGTGGACTGCAGTATGCCAGACTTCCCTGTCCTTCACTGTCTCACAGAGTTTGCTCAAAGTCATGTCCATTGAGTCCGTGATGCTATCTAACCAGCTCATCCTCATCCATTACATGTATCAACAATTAATTATTTTTACTGCTGAGTAGCATTTTACTGGCTGGATGTACCACAAATGTATATCCATTTCTGGAGAACCAAGAAAGCCAGTGGTGTAATTCAGTCCTGAGTCTGTTCTGAGAATCAGGAGAACTGAAGTCCAAGCACTGGAGAAGACAGAGTTAATAGACTGGCTCTTCACTGATGATAGCAAATTTTCATTTTTCATTCTACTGATTTATATGCTCAGTTCAGTTCAATTCAGTCACTCAGTCATGTCCAACTCTTTGCGACCCCAAAAATCGCAGCACGCCAGGCCTCCCTGTCCATCACCAACTCCTGGAGTTCACTCAGACTCACGTCCATCGAGTT
>NW_011495021.1:69870-73984 GCF_000754665.1 Bison bison bison
ACCACAGTTCAAAAGCATCAATTCTTCGGCGCTCAGCTTTCTTCACAGTCCAACTCTCACATCCATACAGCCACTGGAAAAACCATAGCCTTGACTAGACGGACCTTTGTTGGCAAAGTGATGTCTCTGCTTTTCAACATGCTATCTAGGTTGGTCATAACTTTTCTTCAAAGATTCATATACTAATCTCTTGCAAAAATACCTTATAGACACATTCAGAAATAATGTTTTACCAGCTATGGGGGTATCCCTCAGCCCACTTGAAATGACATATAATACTAACTCTGACACCATGTTATTTTGGCATTTTTGTCCAGCATGTATTTATACTCTGTGTAACACTACCATTTAATGTTGTATTGTTTATCTCTCATTTGGTATACTAAAGAAGCACGTACATGTGCGTGCTCAGTCACATCTGACTCTTTGCAACGTTCTCCAGGCAAGAATACTGGAGTGGGTTGTCATTTCCTTCTCCAGGGGATCTTCTGGACCCAGGGATTGAACCAGGATCTTCTGCAACTCTTGCCTTAGCAGGCAGATTCTTTTACCACTGAGCTACGTGGGGAGCCCAAAGTACGCACAGCCCTGGGTTAAAAGACCTCACCCAATTATTAATCTACTTAGGGGTCAGTTTCCTAACACTAAGATATGAATATAGTCATATTCCTCTAGGAAGGTTGAAAGTACTAAATGAAATATACTAGAAACTGCATTTCCAAACTTTAGTGCACCTGTACTTGATTTAACTTTATTCTAAGAATCTGATCACTTCTTCCGTCCAAAACTGGAAACTCAAATGATAATTTAAAATATGGTAATCACCCCTCTCTTTTCACATCTTTCATATTTGATTCTTATACTGAGTACATCTTTTAAGTCTCATTTTTTTTTAAATAACAAGCAAAATTTACCCCAGGATTAATTACCACATTTTCTGTTCTGTGACCAAGACTGCAAAGTACTTGTGTTTAAATTAATGGTGTCTCATTACTAAACAGTAGCCATTCATACTTCATGCTGCAAGATGGATCTGTATGATAAACCAAGCCTCAGAAGAAAAAGGGACACTGGTATATAACTGGCATGAAGAGTCCAAATGCAGATGACCAGCCAAAATTTTCCCTTTTTCTCAGTTATTTCGGCATGTAAATGTAGCTTCTTTTAAAGGAGGATTTGATAATGTTATAATACAGTCAATGACTTGCTGATGTAATGTGGAATGATACTTATATTCTGCATAGTTTTATCTATATTAAAATGTTGATTAAATAGAAATTTTATTTCAACTGGTTTTATTGAAATAAAAAGTCACTGTATTTTTCTTATTTTTTTTCCTAGCTCATTTTTAGCTGAAAATATAAATTCCTTAGGTTAGTATCATAAACTAGGTCATGCTACTGAAATGGAGCTTCCCTGAAAGAGTACATATAAAGAACTTGGAAAGTCACAACTAATTCTGAGCTAAAACACTGAAGGTACTATGATAAAATATTTGTCCTGAAGTTATTTTGCTAAGGCATGAATAAACAAAGATGCAGAAAATATTAAGTTCTTAAAATTTTGTATGCTTGTATGAGCAATATAATTCTTTATGTTTGTTGTAGAGAATAGAAAAAAAAATGAAGCTATGATTCTGTCTATATTTATATATGGGTTGGCATCTATGATTGAATGATTGAAAGTTTAAACCAGTAAGCATAATGTCCAGTTCATTTCTAACTATCAATCTAGGAAATATTGGCAGAGGTTTATTTCCATAGACATGTTTCATGTTTACACAACTACATTTTTTTTATAAGGCAAGGAAAAGTTGTTTATTTATATAATTGATAATTTGGAAGGCCGTGATAATAGTTTTTTGTTTTATAAAAAGCTTGTACGGTACTTATCATCCATGAGAGTAGTGGATTAGGAAAGAATTAAAAATATTTCAAGTATTGAAATTGACTTTTAAGGCAGCAGTAGTTTGAATTATAGCAACAATTCTGTTGCTGTTTTATTTTAGCCCCATTTGAAGATTAAATAAAAATAAATAGGGCTTCCCTAGTGGCTCAGATGGTAAAGAATCTGCCTGCAATTCAGGAGGCCTGTGTTCGACCCCTGGGTTGGGAAGATGCCCTGGAGAAGGGCATGGCAACCCACTCCAGTATTCTTGCCTGAACAGAAGAGTCTGGCAGGGTGCAGTGCAAAGGATTGCACAGAGTCAGACATGACTGAAGCTACTTAGCATGCACGCACATAGATAAAAATATTTTTGGGTGAGAACTAATACAATTATGTAAAGTTTAAAAATAAAATAAAATTAGAGGAAAAAAAAAATAAAAAAAAAAAATATATTTTTGGGTGAGAAAAAAAGAAAATGACCAGACTAGAAAGTGACTAGATTTGGGTGAGGAAGATAAGTTGAGAAGGCTAAAAGAAATAAACAAACAAAACAAACAACAAAAAAACTTTGTGTTCCAAGGATTAAAAAATACTCAAAGACTGTAAGACAAAGTAAGTATAATACTGTATAATACTTCCATAACTCTTAAATGATCAGTATGACATAGTTGACCAGTATATTTTCAGAAAATATAAAAAATGGCAATATTTTTTTTAAAAAACCCAAAAGTGCCAGGACAACATGCGCTCAGTGAAAGTGACATCTCAATAGCTGTATTTGGAAACATCCAGATTTTCTCCATAAGTTAAAACCCAAGATATCATAGACAGACACAAAGTGGGATCTTCTGATGCAGAGAAAAAGGGATGATACAACCTTGTTTTTAAGTCTCCCTTCTCCCTGTGGTTTCTTTTTATTAATGCCTCTATCAAGCTTATCTCCTTGTAGTCTTCCTCTTAAACTATTAAGCTCTTCTCTTTCCACGCTTACCCAAGCAAAACTAAAACCTTGCTTGGAAAATTTTTTTAAACATAAAAAAAAAAGTTAAAAAAAATAAAGCTAAGATTGAGTAAAATGATTAAATAAACCAAGAGAGTAAGAGTCATCTAGATTAGAGGTAGAAAACTGATGACATATGGTCCAAGTGTTTTGTTTAAACTATAGTGTCTTTTAAGATATGTCATTGATTTCTAACATTTAAAATTTCGCATAAAAATTCCAAAGAATATATACCTGACTTCTTGGAATATCAGAAGCACTGGCAACACAGGACTTTGCTCCTACACACCAGCAATTGACTGAACACAGCAGTTTCTACCTCTGTACTTTACTGTCTCTCCAATTTTTCACATTTGCAGTGAAGTCCATTTCATCTAGTCAATTAGTGGAATGGAGTAGGTTTTATTTTAACTGGGTCAGAAACTCTTATAAGAAGGCAGTTGATGTGTTGGTGAGAACTGCAGTCATCAATATCTTTCTGAGTTTACATCCATACATGATTACTGGAAAAACCATACCTTTGACAAGATGGACCTTTGCTGGCAAATTATTGTCTCTGCTTTTTAATATGCTACCTAAGTTGGTAATAGCTTTTCTTCCAAGGAGCAAGAGTCTTTTAATTTCACGGCTGTAGTCACCATCTGCAGTAACTTTGGAGCCCAGGAAAATAAAGTCTATCACGTTTCCACTGTTTCCCCATCTATTTGCCAGGAAGTGATGGAACATGATTCCATGATCTTTGTTTTTTGAATGTTGAGTTTTAAGACAACTTTTTCACTCTCCTCTTTCAATTTCATCAAGAGGCTCTTTAGTTCCTCTTTGCTTTCTGCCATAAGGGTGGTGTCATCTTCATATCTGAGGTTATTGATATTTCTCCTGGCAATCTCGATTCCAGCTTGTGTTTTATCTAGCCCAACATTTCGCATGATGTACCCTGCATGGAAGTTAAATAAGCAGGGTGACAATATAAATCTTGTCATACTCCTTTCCCAATTCAGAACCAGTCTGTTGTTCCTTGTCTAGTTCTAACTGGTGCTTCTTCTTCTTTTTTTTTTTAATTTTATTTTATTTTTAAACTTTACAATATTGTATTGGTTTTGCCAAATATCGAAATGAATCCGCCACAGGTATACATGTGTTCCCCATCCTGAACCCTCCTCCCTCCTCCCTCCCCATACCCTCCCTCTGGGTCGTCCCAGTGCACCAGCCCCAAGCATCCAGTATTGT
>NW_011495021.1:74084-99572 GCF_000754665.1 Bison bison bison
ACTCGTTTCATACATGATAGTATACATGTTTCAATGCCATTCTCCCAAATCTTCCCACCCTCTCCCTCTCCCCCAGAGTCCATGAGACTGATCTATACATCAGTGTCTCTTTTGCTGTCTCATATACAGGGTTATTGTTACCATCTTTCTAAATTCCATATATATGTGTTAGTATACTGTATTGGTGTTTTTCTTTCTGGCTTACTTCACTCTGTAGGTGCTTCTTAACCTACATACAGGTTTTGCAAGAGGCAGGTCAGGTGGTCTGGTATTCCCATCTCTTTAAAAATTTTCCAGTTTGTTGTGATCCATAGTCAAAGGCTTTAGTGTAGCTGATGAAGAGGAAGTAGATGTTTTTCTGGAATTCTCTTGCTTCTTCTATGATCCAACAACTGGGCTCCAAAATCACTGCAGATGGTGACTGCAGCCATGAAATTAAAAGATGCTTACTCCTTGGAAAGAAAGTTATGACCAACCTAGACAGCATATTAAAAAGCAGAGACATTACTTTGCCAACAAAGGTCCATCTAGTCAAGGCTATGGTTTTTCCAGTGGTCATGTATGGATCTGAGAGTTGGACTCTAAAGAAGCTGAGCGCCTAAGAATTGATGCTTTTGAACTGTGGTGTTGGAGAAAAGTCTCAAGGGCCCCTTGGACTGCAAGGAGATCCAACCAGTCCATCCTAAAGGATATCAGTCCTGGGTGTTCATTGGAAGGACTGATGTTGAAGCTGAAACTCCAATATTTTGGCCACCTGATGTGAAGAGTTGACTCCTTTGAAAAGACCTTGATGCTGGGAAAGATTGAGGGCAGGAGGAGAAGAGGATGACAGAGGATGAGATGGCTGGATGGCATCACCAACTGGATGGACATGGGTTTGGGTGGACTCTGGGAGCTGGTGACAGACAGGGAGGCCTGGCGTGCTGTGGTTCATGGGGTTACAAAGAGTTGGAC
The DNA here is from genome assembly GCF_000754665.1 of Bison bison bison. Lineage (NCBI taxonomy): Eukaryota > Metazoa > Chordata > Mammalia > Artiodactyla > Bovidae > Bison > Bison bison. The sequence goes on from NW_011495021.1 coordinate 75,039, forward strand.
ACGATTGAGTGACTGAACTGAACTGAACTGAACATATATCGTTCATTAAATTGGAGAAGGCAATGGCACCCCACTCCAGTACTCTTGCCTGGAAAATCCCATGGATGGAGAAGCCTGGTAGGCTGTGGTCCATGGGGTCGCTAAGAATCAGACAAAACTGATCAACTTCACTTTCACTTTTCACTTTCATGCATTGGAGAATTCATTAAATATGGATGACTAAATCCAGCCATAGAGAATTAGAAATGAACACCAAGAGGCAGAAAATCACTGGCGTGTCATCTTAAATCTTCCCACCACAAAGGTTTCCTCATACCATAGGGAACCTGGCAAATTCACTTAGGAGGCAAGAAGTTTCCTGAGAAGTTAGGTAAATAGGAAGAGAAAGAAGAGAGAATAGATGAACCTTGCCCAGGGAGAAATGAAATCTATCAACAGTACAAATTTCTGTGTGTTCCAAGAACCAAGTTAAATATGAAAAGAAGAGCCTTAGATTATTACTAAAGCCCAGAAATTTCTCATTCAGTCCTGTGGCAAAGCGTGGCTAGACATGCTGCTGCTGCTAAGTCACTTCAGTCGTGTCTGACTCTGTGCGACCCCATAGACGGCAGCCCACCAGGCTCCCCCGTCCCTGGGATTCTCCAGGCAAGAACACTGGAGTGAGTTGCCATTTCTTTCTCCAATGCATGAAAGTGAAATATAAAAGTGAAGTCACTCAGTTGTGTCCGACTCCCAGTGACCACATGGACTGCAGCCCACCAGACTCCTCCTCCCTTGGGATTCTCCAGGCAAGAGTACTGGAGTGGGGTGCCATTGCCTTCTCTGTGGCTAGACATAGATCCAACCAAAACAGAACACAGCCTATCAGAAACAAAATGTCCATAGATAAAAGTAGAAAATCTTATACTTTTCAGTCAAACCAAGTGAATTCAGATGTCTGAGTGCTCCCTGTTCCCAGTTTATCTCCAGGGAACTAGTTATATACAGAATAAATATAATTATCATGTGAAGGCAAAGATGGAACCAAGGAGAGTATGGCTTAAGCAAACCCAAGCTCAAAATTTTTAAGAATTGAGAGTTAAGTGAGGATGAAGTGGGCTATATAAAAATTAAATTGTTACACATGTGCCAAAGTCAATTCTTTTGTAAACCTACATAATATTGCCATTTTGTTTTGCTCTCAAGTAACTAATAACATTTGTTGAGCCACTGAGCTAAACAATGTTTTCTTTGCTTTAAATAATCCATCAGTCATCACCAGTGCTGTATTAGCTAGGCACTGCTGTTATTCTCTTTTTATAGATGAGAACAGAAAGCAGAGAAGAGGTAACTTGCTTTCTCCATAGCCTGAAAGCAGTAGAGCCCAATTTGAACCAAGCAGTTTGAGTCCAGAAGCTGTGTGCTCTTAATCACTGCTGCACTGTGAAAGCTCAAGTTAAAGAATTGCTCCAGGTATTATTAACCAGATGCATCTGCACCCAACCAACCATCTACCTAAAACGTGGGTCTTTGACAGCAGTTCCTTTGTTACCTGTTACACAATTTGTGACTGAAAAAGGAGTCTCCTTAGGGTAGGTATCACCAGCCTTGTTTGAAGCTGTCAGTGCTTGTTGGACAGAGAAAGGATTGGGGTTCACCTCAGTATGCTATAAGAATAAGCATCAGCAAGAGCAGAATCATTTTCATTCACACAACTTCAACCATGGGAGTTAAGGTAGTAAGACCATACTGGTGTATGAAATTCACCTTGAATGCCCATATTATCTTAAGCAGTATCTCTGGAAAGCATGTAAACAAATGAGTTTTCTTTTAAAAAACACAATATGCCTAAATGTACAGGCAATGATTTTTAAATTTCAAAATGAGCATTTCTGACTAGATATATGGATAGATTCCATATGGCTTTCCAGGTAGTGCTAGTGGTAAAGAACTCACCTACCAATTCAGGAAACATAAGAGACCTGGGTTCGACCCCTGAGTTAGGATGACCCCCTGGAGGAGGGCATGGCAACCCACTCCAGTATTCTTGCCGGAGGAAATTCACGGACAGAGGAACCTGGCGGGCTACAGTTCACAGGACTGCAAAGAGTCAGATATGATGGAAACAACTTAGCATTCACACACATGGATAGATTGCTAACTTAATAGAACACAAATCATGTTTTATGTTACTTCAACTGTATAGCATTCTTAGAATCTGCAATCTCCATGATTTGGTATCCTACTTCTCCTAGGTTGTATATTTCACAGGGAGTCTCCCAGGGAGCAAGGCTCTGAAAAGACAGGCTAGTGCCCAGCTGTTGTTGGGGAACGATGATTTCTTATAAAGATATACGGGTAGCAAAGAGTCAGACAGGACGTAGAGACTTAGCCACTGAACAACAACGACAGAAGACTGCAAAGCGCTTACACATTTCCTGGACCATCTGGTTTGTACTGGAGGGAAAAGAGTCGTCAGAAGCCACTGAAGAAGTCCCATTCCCATTTTGCCTGAACCGTTTGTCTGGTTGAGAGATACATTAAGCTGAAGTAGTCATGTAAATCCCCTGTAGATCAAAGTAAATAAATGGGGAAACAGAGATGTTTTCTGGATTGCTCCTTTCTCTTCTATGAATGGACACTAAAAGCAGCCAGGTACACCGAGCAGATTTCAGGCACTACTGACTTTCTCCTTGATTTGTTTAGAGAACTACAATTGAGTTATTTCAATAAAGGAAACAAGCATTTCACTTACCTACCTGCTTTTATTACTCTCATTCTTCTAGTCAGTTAAGTTTTGACTTGGAACATGTAATAAAAATTTTTTACCTTACTCCTTTTTTTTTTTCCCATATGGTTATAATTCTGTACGTTAACTTCTAAGAACAGTGTTGGAGTTTTATTACTTGTTCTGGTTAAGTCTGGACTTTGAACACTTTTCCAAGGATACAGTTAAATTGATGACTGTTTGAAATGTTTGGTTACATGAGATGGAAGTCTCTAAGATTTTTGGATTCGATGTGCTTTTAAAAGTATTTTTACAGAAATTATTGCTCCCATTATTCTATCCATCCATTTGTATAAGAACAATACTGACCAGCAGTATAATTTTTCATATATTTTTTCCTTTCAGAAGACTACTTGGGTCATTCTACAATTCCAGCTTTGTGAAAGTGTCAGTCTCTATTAGAATTTAACAGATTGCTATCTGTGAAGGTAAGTAAAGATACAAAATGAAGTCACTTCACCGCAGATTAGAAGTAGGGGATCAAGGGGAATTGGTAAACCGCTTAATTTTTCTTTTTAATTTAAATAAGTTAAAAATATAAACCAAAATCACTTCAAAGATATCTATTTTTATTTTGGGAATATTCCCTAATACTAGTCTTTCTCATTACATGACTTGCTTATTTATTTTACTGTTTTATCCTTGTGTCTCATATGTATAGAACAGTCTTATGGACTCTGTGGGAGAGGGAGAGGGTGGGATGATTTGGGAGAATGGCATTGAAGCATGTATAATATCATGTATGAAACAAGTTGCCAGTCCAGGTTTGATGCATGATACTAGATGCTTGGGGCTGGTGCACTGGGACGACCCAGAGGGATGGTATGCGGAGGGAGGAGGGAGGAGGGTTCAGGATGGGGAACACATGTATACCTGTGGCGGATTCATTTCGATATTTGGCAAAACTAACACAATATTGTAAAGTTTAAAAATAAAATAAAATTAAAAAAAATTCTGCATTCTTCGGTGACTACCACTTAATCTGTCTCATTTTTTTGCATCCTGATCTTTTATGTCTCTGAATATCAGAATATATTAGACTTTGGGTTTCTTTCTCTTTCATGCCCTACATGGAATTTTAAGTTCCATAGCTTCTGACTGCCTCTATGTTCTTATAACGATCAATTTTTGAGTAGCCCTACATTTTCTCCTGAACTCTATAAATATACTATATGACTTAAAGTTTAGCAGACATCTTAAATCTAGCACATCCAATGCTGGATTACTGATTCCTAACCACCCCCCTCCCCTATACATACCCACCAAATCTGTTCCTATCACAATGTTCTCATAGTTCAGCGAACAACCACGACAGTATGCCTGTGTGCTAAAGTCAAAATCCTTGAAAATAACCTTTGCATCACTCCTCTCTCTTCATCCATATCCAATACGTGGTTTGCATTCTACACCTTCAAATTATATCCTGGAACTCTCACCATTCCCACTACTCCCACCATTTCTATACAGATTATTGTATGTAGTAATTTTCTCCCTTGTCTCCCCTCTTCCAGTTCTGGTGATCCCTAACACCCTATAATCTATTCTTTCACAGTAGATAAGATCCTTTTAATATATCCATCATATCAAGTCAGTTTTCTGCCCTAAACCTTCAAGTGGTTTTCCTTCTCACTTTACCCAGAGTCCCAACCATGGCATGCATATAACACATGGCCTTGGCCTATCTCTCTGAATTCATTTCAACTCTATGCCCTTTGTTCCGTGGGCCTCATCCACTCTGGACCCTGCTGTTCTTTGAGTACACCAAATCCCCTCCTGCCTTTTTGCTTACTCTGTATGCCTGAAAATTTCTTACACCAATATCTGGATAGCTCTTTGCCTCACTCCATTTTGACCTCTGCTCAACTATCTCTTCTGGGAGAGCTTACTTGTTTTCATAGCCACCCAATGTCTTTTACTGGAGAATGTAGTCTCTTTGTTGAAGTTCTTACTGTGTCCATCTATTCATCTCCTGAGACCGTGAGCTTCTTTATGACCATTTACTTGAACTCTTTATCAGGTAGATTGCTTATCTCTGCTCCATAAAAGTCTTTTTCTGGGGATTTGCTGTTTATGTGTTGTTGTTGTTATTGTTTGTTTATTTGGGAACGTATTCCTCTGTCTCCCTGTGTTTATCTGCTGCTGCTGCTACTGCTAAGTCACTTCAGTCGTGTCCGACTCTGTGTGACCCCATAGACGGCAGCCCACCAGGCACCCCCGTCCCTGGGATTCTCCAGGCAAGAACACTGGAGTGGGTTGCCATTTCCTTCTCCTACATGTGAAAATTGCTCAGTCATGTCTGACTCTTTGTGACTCCATGGATTGTAGCTTACCAGGGTCCTTTGTCCATGGGATTTTCCAGGCAAGAATACTGGAGTGGGTTGCTATTTCCTTCTCCAGGGGTCTATCTACATGCATTAGGTGAAATGACAACCTCCCTCAGTCTTGAAGGAGTGGTTTGCATTGTAGTTGTCTTCTGTGGCCCAGAAGTTCAATCTCCCCCAGCCACCAGAACCAGCCACTCACTTGGGCTGTGTGTACCTGCTCTAATAGAGCTGTGGCTGCTGCATGGGAGAATGGGGTTCAGAGTGCTAGCATGGCCTGGTTATTATGGCTTGGCCACTGTAGGCTTGGAGTCACTTGCCTGTCCCAGTTACGGGGTTATGGCTTGATGTCTGCATAGAGGGGTCAGGGCTTGGAGCGTTTGTCTGGCCTGGACGTGGTTTGCCTGCTGTGTAGGGAGGGCAGGACTCAGGGTGCTCATCTGTGCCAGGTGTGATTAAGTTTGTGCGAGAAGACTAGGTTTGAGACACTCCCTTAGGCTGATCACAGCTTGATTGTTGTGTGAGGAGGGTAGGACTAGCAAAAATGGCGCCCATAGGCTCTGTCATGAGACTGTAAAAATGGCATCTGTCAGTGCTTCTGTTCCTGAATAAAATCCCTACAGTTTTCTGCCTCTATGCCAGCTGCTTTAAAATTAGTAATTGAGTCTCCTTCACTTATAGATAAGATATTTTTTCAGTCTGTTGCTTTCACACTGCATCTTAGCCTGAGTGGGTTTGCTTGCAAGCCCTTTAAGAGTGGATTCTGGGGCTTCCCTGGTGGCTCAGACAGTTAAAAATGGAGTCTCTGCTCTCTGCAATACAGACTCTCCTGGTTGGAATCCCCTTTGATTTTCAAAACCAGACACTGTGGGGGCTCATCTTTTCAGTGCTAACGTCTGGGGTTGGGATGCCCGATGTGAGGTACAAGCCCTTCTCTCCTCAAGAGAGTTTTGTATTGGGAGATACTACCTGACTGTGGGCTTCCCTCGTGGCTCAGTTGGTAAAGAATCTGCCTGCAATGCGGGAGACCCCAGTTTGACTCCTCAGTTGGGAAGATCCACTGGAGAAGGGATAGGCTACCCACTCCAGTATTTTTGGGCTTCCCTGTGGTTCACCTGGTAAAAAATCTGTGTGGGAGGCCTGAGTTCGATCCCTGGGTTGGGCAGATCTCCTGGAGAAGGGAAAGGGTACCCACTCCAGTACTCTGGCCTGGAGAACTCCATGGACTGTATAGTCCAAGGGGCCGTAAAGAGCCGGGCATGACTGAGCAAACATCACTCACTTTCACTTTCCTGATTGTGGGATCACTATGTCTGAGGAGGGGTTGAAGGTGAGGCTGTGTCTCTGCCACTTCAACCCTTGTCAGTGCATCTCTTGTCTTTTGTTGTGGGGATACTGTTCATCTAGATTTCAGGATCTTTTCAAAGGAAAATTACTCCATATGTAGATGTAAATTTGTTGTGCCCATGGGAGTAGGTGACTTCAGGTTCTTTCTATGCCACCACTGCAGATGCCTCTCAATTTATTTTTATTTCTGGAAGTTCCATTTGGTTTTATTTTTTCTCTTTTTCATTTTTTTTTGTCATTTTTTATGTCAATATGTCATTTTGTATTTCTTTATATATTTTGCATACATAATTGTGTCTTTCATTTCTTTAAATATCTTATAAATATAAAATTAATGGCAATATTTGTTTTTGCTGCCTGTCTTAAAAGATTATTTTCTTATAAATTTGACTCTCTGTAATACAAGCTCATATTTGGTTGATCTTATAATGTGTGAAAACTGGGGCTTAAATTGAAGAGGCTCTCATCCAGAGAAGATTCATTTTTTTTTTTTTTAAGCCAGAAAGTATTATCAATCTCTTGGCCCCTTTCAGACTCTCTGGCTGATTATAGTAGACTCTTCCATTTACCTTCCTCCTCTTCCTTTAGGCAATCATGATATTGAAAATTGCTTAGGAATGACACACCTTTCTTCTGTGCTTATTGATTCAAGCTCAGGTTTCAGGGTCACCTCCTTTCCCTTGGAAGTTTACTTCCACCTCCATAACTCAATATTACAACAAATTCATATTTTATCCAAGGTCTATCCACTTTCCCACACTGATAAAGTCCTGGGTATACATACTATGCTGCTGCTGCTGCTGCTAAGTCGCTTCAGTCGTGTCCGACTCTGTACAACCCCACAGACGGCAGCCCACCAGGCTCCCCCGTCCCTGGGATTCTCCAGGCAAGAACACTGGAGTGGCTTGCCATTTCCTTCTCCAATGCATGAAAGTGAAAAGTGAAAGTGAAGCTGCTCAGTCATGTCTGACTCTTAGCGACCCCATGGACTGCAGCCCACCAGGCTCCTCCGTCCATGGGATTTTCCAGGCAAGAGTACATACTATATTGGAAGCAAAACTCAATTATCTGTAATTATCTGAGTAATTCTTTTATTTAGTAATGTTTTGTATTGATTAGTATTACATTTTACAGAATTCCAACATGTGACTGAAGTTTTCTTATTCTTTTAAAAAAGAAAAAGAATTTAATGACTCACATAATTGTTTCCAAATGTTCTAAAATACTCAGGCATGATCAAGAATGGCTCCCAGAATTGGTTGCAAAATCTTTCTGAGTGCTGTTGCTAGTTTTGCTATGAAATTTATTGCTTTTCTGAATTGCTAATTTTTTCCTGAAATGCTGATCTTGTCTCTAATGCTGCCAAAGACTGTGTCTCACTCAGCCAATATTTACAACTATTTCATTTTGCTCTGTAAAAGCTAACTTGTCCTTTTAGATTTTCTATAACCCTCTTTTATCCACTTAATAATGTGGGACAATTTCCCCTGGGCTGAGTCAAACACTTTTGAATGGTCTTTCAGATGCTTTCTTCAGTCTTAATATCTCTACATGAAGTGCTTGTCTTTTGACAACCTCCTATGGATTCAGTGAAACGTCTTAATCTTTGTTTCCTGGTACTCTAGTCATCCTCATTATGTAACAGTTGATTCCAAAAACTTGTCATGCAAACAAGGCTTCTGCCAGCTTGCTTTCACATCATGCTTTAGCAAAATGTTGTTATTTATTTGTAATTTGAAGAATGCTATGAATGGCAAGATTGCTGTATGAGTGTAAACAATCTAATTTTTGAAATGAGGGATGACAGGGAAAACTTCTATGGAAAGGTGAAATTGAAAGTGAAGACTGAGGATAAGTAATCAGCCAGGGTTTAAGGGGGAGAAAAGGAAGTAGAAAAAGAAACATTCTCAGCAGAGGGAAAAATATGTGCAAAGGCTTTGAGGAACAGCAAAAAAGCAGTTACAGAAACCAAAAACCCACAGTGATGGAAGTGGTTAGAAATGACGTTGGGAGAAGTGTGAAGAATTTTAACGTCAGATAGAACATGTTAATAAAATGAGACTTAAATCTAAGAACAAAGTGAGACATTTAAGGTGTTTAGTATATTAAACAATTACATTTGGAAAAAAAAATTGCCATAATGGGAAACAAGGGATTTGGTTGAGAGCAGGGGCAAGAGTGGACTCCAGGAGACCTACTTGGAGTTGTAGCAGTGGTTTAAGTGAGAATTAGTGGTGACCGTCACAGTGGAAATGGAAAGAAGGAGTTAGATTTAAAAGATACTGAGACACGGACTAGGATTTGGCCACTGATACAGAATGATGAAAAGGAAGAAGAGTCCATAAAATTAACTTCAATTTTCAATGAAAAGATGGTCTTTTCACTCTTGATAAATGGTTGATGAAAAATCACTATATTCAGTCCATACTTCCTTTTTTCCATTTTCAACCTACCTGACTCCCTTTCATATTCCTGCTCTTCCCACCATACCCTTTGCCACTTGTACATTTTCCTTTCAAAAATGACTGAGATTTTTGTCTTCCTTTCTTTTGTATTAGGTACAACAAGGAACTAAGTTCTTTTCAGTAACCCCAACACCCATCCCATTTTGTCTATTTGTTTTTCCCTTGGAAAAATTGAACAAATAATACATTTTAGTATTAGAATCTTTCATATTTTCTCAGCCTGTTGAAGAGGGAGAATAAAAAATAGTTTATTTTTCCAATTCTGGTTTTTTTTTTTTTTTATGTGATGACTTAGTTTAATCCCAAATATGCTTGAAATAATTATGAAAATCACAAATTCAATTTCAGGAAGCTCTGTTATTTATTAATGGTATCAGCTTAAATTGGCAGGAAAATCACCTCCCTAATATCTGACCCAATCTCTGATGACTTATCCTGATTGCCTAAGAGTGGCTTCTTAAGATCTAAATTACTTTCAGTTGATTTCATTATTACTTTCAAGATGATATGTCACCTTATGCAGCTCAGCTTCCAACTAGTATCTTTCTAAACTACATTAATGAGAAACAGTGGTACTAGTTTAGAATTTTATTAAAATGTAACTCTGGCAATGGAATTGTATTAAAGTTATCCAGAGAAACAAAACAAATAGGATATTAAATATAGATGAGAATTGGTTCAGATGATTATGGAGGCTGAGAAGTCTCACAATCTGCTGTCTGCAAGCTGAAGACCCAGGAAACCTGGCTGTGTATTTCTAGCCTGAATTGGAACAGAACCAGAGAAGTTGATGGTGTAAATCCTAGTTCAAAGGCAAAAGACTGCTAACTCAAATGGGCAGGCAGTAAGGGCAGGCAGAACAAATATCCTCTGCTTCCGTTTTATTCAGGCCCCTGGACAGATTGAATGTTGCCCATTCACACTGGGGAGGGACTAAACGCACCAATTGAAATGCTAATCTCATCTATAAACACCTTCATAGATACATCCAGAAATAATATTTAATTTGGAAATTCCACCCAATTGACAAAAAATTTACCATCACAGAAATCATTTGCTATGCCTATATGTATATTGTTAAACAAAAATTAGAACATCTGATTGCATTTTATGTTATCAAAGACAAAATGCACCAACTGAGGAAAGATTTTTTTGAGCCTAAAGGTCCGTCTAGTCAAGGCTATGGTTTTTCCAGTGGTCATGTATGGATGTGAGAGTTGGACTGTGAAGAAAGCTGAGCACTGAAGAATTGATGCTTTTGAACTGTGGTGTTGGAGAAGTCTCTTGAGAGTCCCTAGGACTGCAAGGAGATCCAACCAGTCCATCCTAAAGGAGATCAGCCCTGCGTGTTCTTTGGAAGGAATCATACTAAGGCTGAAACTGCAGTACTTTGGCCACCTCATGCAAAGAGTTGACTCATTGGAAAAGACCCTGATGTTGGGAGGGATTGGGGGCAGGAGGAGAAGGGAACAACAGAGGATGAGATGGCTGGATGGCATCACTGACTCGATGGACATGGGTTTGGGTGGACTCTGGGAGTTGGTGATGGACAGGAAGGCCTGGCATTCTGCGATTCATGGGGTTGCAAAGAGTTGGACATGACTGAGCGACTAAACTGAACTGAACTGAATGCAAGAGGAAGAGCATTACAGATATGAAGATTACAGAATGTTGTGGAATAGTGATTTTGGCTTAGACTTTTATAGGAAGAAGGTAATTTACAGGTGGAGTGATTTAGATTTCTAATCATTTTGCAATTAGGGGAAATCTCTGTCAGCAGAATGGCGAACGTTTACCTCTGTGTCTAGCTCTTCAGAGAGGGACAAACAGTTCTAATATACCTACATTCTTGAGGCAAAGAATAAGAATTCAGAGGGTTTGCATTTAGTCTTATCAGAAATATCCATGAGTCATCTGCAAATCTTATGGGAGTCAGTAAAAGACTAGACAGTGAATATTGTCAGTTCTTGTGGGGAAATGTGGTTCTTTATGGTAAACTATCCTGGAATATAAAATGCCGGGAAGGTTTCAAAACATGGAAGTGGGCAGAGATTTCTTAACAATCGCTGTTTTCTAGGTAAATGGGACTCAGGCAATTAATTAATTAATTATTTAATTAACTCAGGCAATTAATTAATTAAATAATTAATATTGTCACTTTTCTACATGTGAATTCTAAGTCCTTGACAGAAATAAGTTTATTTTCATCATTCTTCCCAGGTGCTGCTTATTCTAAAAAATTGTGTCACAACTCAAATTTTGGAAACTTTTGAATATAAAAAGTTAATAGAGAAGTTAATTTGATGGGAACATAAACAGATTAATCTAGAATTTGCAGGAATATGAAACCATCTGCTTTAGGTTTACTAAATTAGAAGGAAACACTACTTTATTAAATGTGACATTTTATATCTTTCATTTGCTTTATTTATATGACAATATTCAAGAGTTTTACTTATCATGGTTAGAATATACTCCTACCAAATATTATCAGTTTCTTGGTTGAAATAAAACAGTTGCTTGCTTAGCAAATGATATTATAGTGCTTGTTTAAATTTGACCTGTTTATACTATGTTGATTAAATATGAATCAAATGCTCCAGAGTATTATTGTTTTAATACTTTTCCTGGAAGCTTGACAACAAATCTCATGTATTAAGTTCAGCAAAATTATTTACATACTTAGAGTCTGTCAAATGATGTATGATCCTATCCTGAGTTGATGAACATCCTTCTGTTTTGGGGCAAATTTCAAATAAAAGCTCCGCTTGAGCTTTTTTCTCAGTAGCTGCTAGTCCATCACCCTGGGCTGGTTGCCAAGCAATAATGTGATTGCTTCACAGTCAGTGGGAAGTAATTCAGCGCACTTTTCCATTTGTAATGCTTCTCAATAAGGAATGAGGTTGTTAGGCAACAGACGACACAGGGTAGGAGCAGAAAAAGACTTCAGAGTTAGGAATTCACACCAAATACCACTTTATTTTCTATACTGAGTCAATATTTTAAACTTTTATTTTGAAGTAATTCTTAGATGCACACAAAAGCTGCAGGAGTATACAGACAGCTCCTGTGCACTCTCCAGCCAGGTTCCCCTAAAGATAACATCTCATAAAATTTCAAGTGAAGTGAAAGTTGCTCAGTTGTGTCCCACTCTATGCGACCCCTTGGAATTCTCTGGCCAGAATACTGGACTGGGGTAGCCTTTCCCTTCTCCAGGGGATCTTCCCAACCCAGGGATCAAACCCAGGCCTCGTGCATTGCAGGCGGATTGTTTACCAGTTGAGCCACAAGGGAAGCCCAAGAATACTGGAGTGGGTAGCCTATCCCTTCTCCAGTGGATCTTCCTGACCCATGCCAACATCAAAATCAAGAATTACTGAATTTCACATTTTTACATGTAATTTTTTAGGTTTAGTTGTACGAACAATCACATATACGGATTCATATAGCTGCCATCACAAATTGAATACTGAAGGGTTCCATAATCTCAAAGAAATTCTTCTGTGCTCTCTCTTCCTTGTCACACCCTCCCTACCAATCCTAACCCTGGCAATCATGATTCTGTTCTTGTTTTTATTTATTTAGCCATTCTAAAGCATTCAAAGTGATGTCTCATCATGGTTTTAACTTATATTTCTTTAATGGCTAATATATTTCTTTTCATGTGATTTCTTTTGCCATTCATATATTCTCTTTGATGAAGTGTCTATTCCAAAATTTTGCCCATTCTTCAATTAAATTCTGTTTTACTGGTTGAGTTTAGAGAGTTTTTTATATACTCCAGACACAGGCGCTGCATAACATAAGCAGAACGCACAATTTCCTCCTGGCTTTAGACTGTCTTTTCAACCTCTTAACCGTCTTCTGTAGAGCAAAAGTGTTTTAATTTTAATAAAGTTTAATTAATCAATATTTTCTATGTGTGAATCATAGATTCATTTTTTGTGTGTGAATCATATAGTCATTGCCTTTTCTAAGAACTCATTGTCTAACCCAAAATAGAAAAATAGCATTTCCTCCTGTTTTATTCTGAAAATTGTATAGATTTAGGTTTTATATTCAGAGAAGGCGATGGCATCCCACTCCAGTACTCTTGCCTGGCAAATCCCATGGATGGAGGAGCCTGGTAGGCTGCAGTCCATGGGGTCGCTCAGAGTCGGACACGCCTGAGCGACTTCCTTTTCACTTTTCACTTTTCACTTTCATGCATTGGAGAAGGAAATGGCAACCCACTCCAGTATTCTTGCCTGGAGAATCCCAGGGACAGGGGAGCCTGTTGGGCTGCCGTCTATGGGGTCGCACAGAGTTGGACATGACTAAAGCGACTTAGCAGCAGCAGCAGCAGCAGCAGGTTTTATATTTATATCGGTAATCCATTTTGAGTTAATTTTTTGTATAGGTTTTGATGTTTAAGTTGAGGCTTATATTCTACCTAGAAGTGTCCAATTATTCCATTTGTTGGAAAAACTATCTTAGCTCCATTGAACTGCTTTTGCCTCTTTGTCAAAAATAAGCTGGCCATACTTGTGAGAGTCGATTAATGGATTCTGTCCTGCTCGACTGGTATTAGTGTCAGTTGCTCTACCCATACCCCTGTTATACTTACTGTAAAGTACGTAGAAAGTCTTAAAATATGGTAAAGTAATTTTTATAATTTTATTCTTCATTTTCAAGATTATTTTAGCTGTATTTAGAAGATTTATACTTCAGTGCTTCATTTTGGGAAGGTATTGTCATAGTAATTTTTACACTTTAAATTCAAATTGTTCATTCAGTTCAATTTGGTTCAGTTGCTCAGTCATGTATGACCTTTTGTGACCCCAGGGATTGCAGCACGCCAGGCCTCCCTATCCATCACCAACTCCTGGAGCTTACTTAAACTCATGTCTATTAAGTCAGTGCTGCCATCCAACCATCTCATCCTCTGTCCTCCCCTTCTCCTCCCGCCTTCAGTCTTTCCCAGCATCAGGGTCTTTTCCAAAGAGTCAGTTCTTTGTATAAGGTGGTCAAAGTATTTGAGTTTCAGCTTCAACATCAGTCCTACCAATGAATATTCAGGACTGATATCCTTTAGGATGGACTGGTTGGATCTCCTTGCTGTCCAAGGGGCTCTCAAGAGTCGTTTCCACATGTATACCTGTGGCGGATTCATTTTGATATTTGGCAAAACTAATACAATTATGTAAAGTTTAAAAATAAAATAAAATTAGAAAAAAAAAAGAATAAAAAAAAAATTCTATCATTCCAAAAAAAAAAAAAGAGTCGTTTCCAACACCACAGTTCAAAAGCATCAGTTCTTTGGCACTCAGCTTTCTTAATAGTCCAACTCTCATATATATATACATATGTGAGAGTATATCAAAAAACCATAGCCTTGACTAGATGAACCTTTGTTAGCAAAGGGCTTTTTAATATGCTGTCTAGGTTGGTCATAACTTTTCTTCCAAGGAGCAAATTCTTTGAATTTCATGGCTGCAGTCACCATCTGCAGTGATTTTGGAGCCCCCCAAAATAGTCTTTCACTGTTTCCACTGTCTCCCCATCTATTTGCCATAAAGTGATGCGACCAGATGCCATGATTTTGTTTTCTGATTCTGTTTTAAACCAGCTTTTTCACATTCCTGTTTCACTTTCATCAGAGGCTCTTTAGTTCTTCTTCACTTTCTGCAATAAGGGTGGTGTCATCTGCATATCTGAGGTTATTGATATTTCTCCTGGCAATCTTGATTCCAGCTTGTGTTTCTTCCAGTCCAGCATTTCTCATGATGTTCTCTGCGTATAAGTTAAATAAGCAGGGTGACAATATACAGCCTTGACCTACTCCTTTCCTGATTTGGAACCAGTCGTTGTTCCGTGTCTAGTTCTAACTGGTGCTTCCTGATCTGCATACAGGTTTCTCAAGAGGCAGGTCAGGTGGTCTGGTATTCCCATTTCTTTCAGAATCTTCCACAGTTTATTGTGATCCACAGAGTCAAAGGCTTTGGCATAATCAGTAAAGCAGAAATGATGTTTTTCTGGAACTCTCTTGCTTTTTTGATGATGCAATGGATGTTGGCAATTTGATCTCTCGTTTCTCTGCCTTTTCTAAAACCTGCTTCAACATCTGGAAATTCACTGTGCATACTGTTGAAGCCTGGCTTGGAGAATTTTGAGCATTACTGTACTAGCATGTGAGATGAGTGTAATTGAGCGGTAGTTTGAGCATTCTTTGGCATTGCCTTTCTTTGGGATTGGAATGCAAACTGACCTTTTCCAGTCCTGTGGCCACTGCTGAGTTTTCCAAATTTGCTGGCATATTGAGTACAGCACTTTCACAGCATCATCTTTCAGGATTTGAAATAGCTTAACTGGAATTCCATCACTTCCACTAGCTTTGTTCATAGTGATGCTTCCTAAGGTCCACTTGACTTCACATTCCAGGATGTCTGGCTGTAGGTGAGTGATCACACCATTGTGATTATCTGGGTCATGAAGATCTTTTTTTGTACAGTTCTTCTGTGTATTCTTGCCACCTCTTCTTAATATCTTCTGCTTCTGTTAGGTCCATACCATTTCTGTCCATCTTTGAGCCCATCTTTGCGTGAAATGTTCCCTTGGTATCTCTAATTTTGTTGAAGAGATCTCTAGTCTTTCCCATTCTATTGTTTTCCTCTATTTATTTGCAAATTGTTCATTACACACACACACACACACACACATACTGAAATATGTTTGATTTTTGTATCATGGTCTTATATCATTTGAACTAGCTATGCTTACATATTAGGTCTAGAAAATTTTTCTTAATGGAGTCTTTGGGATTTTCTATGTAGAGAATCATACCATCCAGGAATAGGGACAATTATATTTCTTCCTTTTCCAATCCATATGTCTTTAATTTCCTTTTTTGGCCTTGTTTCCTTTTTAGACTTCCAGTGTTATATTGGAAAGGAGTGACAGTATATAATATCTTTGCTTAATTCTTAGTTTTTGGTGGAAAGCATTTAGTCTCGGATAAATAAGTGTGATGTTAACTATACATAGATATTTTTTATTAAATTGATAAAATTCTATCTAAGTTTGCTGATAGTTTTTACATGAGTGGATATTGCATTTTGGCAAGTATCTTTTCATTTTTATGCTGCTAATATAGTGAGTTACATTGACTTTCAAATAACGAATCAGCTTTGCTTTCCTGGAATCAACCCACTTGATCATAGTGCATAATTCTTTTCGTATATTTCTAGATTCTATTTGCTAATATTTTATTGGAGATTTTTGCATATATTTTCATGAGGGAAAAAGAAAAAGTTGCTCAGTAGTATGCAACTCTTTGTGACCCCGTGGACTATAGTCCACCAGGCTCTTCTGTCCCTGAAATTCTCCAGGCAAAAATACCAGAGTAGGTAGCCATTACCTTCTCTAAGGGATCTTCCTGACCCAGGGATCAAACCAGACCCAGGGACTAAACTTGGGTTCTCCTGTTTTGCAGGCAGATTCTTGACTGTCTGAGCCACCAGGGAAGTTCTTCATGAGGGAGATTGTTGATATATCTATTTATATCTATACCTATCTATATCTATATGTTGATATATATATATCAGTATATATTGGGAGATGGTTGACATATATATGTAGGTATCTATATATATCTATATGTTGATATATATATTTGTTTCAGAAGATTTTATCTAGAAATCCAAGTTTGTTAAAGACTATTCAAGTTTTCTGTTTTATGTTGGACATTTTGATAGTTTATGGTTTTTGAGGATTTTCTTTTCTTGTTGTTCAAACTGTATAATGTCTTGCTCTGTCTTCCAGTTAACTCATTACTTCCTCTGTCATATTTGTTCTGCTATTGAACCTATCTTTTGATTTTGATTACCATATTTTTCAGTTCTAAAACTTGAGTTTTTCTTTATATCTTCTATTTCTTTCAAAATTTCTGTTTTCATTTGACTCAAGAGTTTCTAATACCTTTTCAGAGTATTTTTTATGGTATCTATTTTATAACCATTGCCAGGTAATTACAACTTTGATATATCTTGGTTTTGCTATCTGCTGATTTTCTTTTCTTATTCAGACTGATGTGTCTGGTTCTTATTATGGTGAATAATTATGGAATATATTCCAGAAATATTGTCTTATATTATAAAGCTAGCTATGCTTGTATCTTATGTTTTAGTTGGTGATCTACCTGCTAAAGTTCATAATGCATGTCATGGCCCACTTTGGGGTGTTGGAGTTTAGATTTTGAGAATTCAAAACCTTTGCAGTGCTTTTCTGGTCTGCTCTGTTCATGTGCATGAATGTGTGTGTGCAGAATGACCATTCTGAAGCATAGGCCTCTCTAGAGTCTGCCTAGGTTTTATACATGGAATGCTTTTCTGAAGCACCCTTCTACTGCTAAGCATACCTTTCATATTTTAATTGGGTGGAGGTTAAGTGCTTCATTTTTGCTGTCATTCAGTTAGAACAAGCTTAGTATAGTAAACAAGAATCCATTGTAGTCTCCACCGTACGTGATAGACAGGTAAAAGAGTGCTTCTTCTTTGCTGATGCTCACTTAGCATAAAATTGGGATTATCCTCATAGCTAACTCCACAGTTTCCATAGCACAGTGTTCAGTGTGCGGCTAGGGGGATGTGCCTGTGCTCACGCTGGTGCAGTGTGGGGATGATGGATAGGGCTCTGACACACGGCCTCTCTAGTGCATGGTGGGGGGAGGAGGGGATGTTCCCTCATAAGTATAGGGCCGGGAGGAAAGACAGCATTCTGTCCACAGTCCCCAGAGCAAACTATAGTGAAGCAGTGAGGCATACCTTTTATTTTGTTATTATAGATCTGGAGGAAGGTCAAAACAGTTGTCTTGCAGGAGATAACTTTTCCCAGTCTCTGTGTAGGGAGACTATTCTTACTCACATTTTTTTTTTTTTTTTTAGTATGTTACCATTGGCATTTCCAGTTAATAGGCTTCGCTAGTACCCAGCTTAGGATATATTGCGGTCAAAAACAAACAAAACATTTAGAATTCACTTCTAGGTGATATTCCTCAAGTCATAAAATCCCTAGCTAGTTCTTTTCCCTGCTTTCAGATTCCTCAGATATTTATTTTGTCCAAGATTTTAGTTGTAAATAGTAGGAAAATTAAGGAAGAATGTACTCTTATGAAAAAGAAAGACTAATGCCTAGGCATTTTTAAGGCCATATATTATCTCGCCTCATCTTCTGTATTTTCAGCATTTGCTAAATATGTTCTGAGTACTATTAGCACTCCTGTAGCATTATAAAGGAAGCAGAAAACTTATTTACAGCTGTCACATCTATTATATCAAATTCAATCAAAATACATTTACTGAAAACCTTTTGTTTTACCAGATAAATTTCTGAAGTGAGCAGGAACATCATCATTTAATTAGGCAATAGACATTCAAACACACTGAGCAAAGTCTGGGAGACACTGAAGGACGGAAAGGCCTGGTGTGCTGCAGTCCATGGGGTCCTGAAGAATCCAACACAACTTAGCAACTGAACAACAACAAATGTAAAGGCATTATCCCATTACAATGGGTAAATGATACACTCAGAAAGGTTTTAAAAGGTTACTGAAGCAATGAATATTTCTCTTTTTATATATGTACATTAAATTAACCCTGTGGCAATTGAGTTGGCTTTGGGAGGTAAGCAGGAATTTGATAGACTACTTGGAAAATAAGATAAGAGCAAAAATGCAAGTTTCCATATAAATCTGTGAATTCATATAACCAGTAAAGCCTATACAGAGATAAAGTGTTTAGAAGTGGGAAGAGGAAATGACATAAAATGTATTGCGATTTTGTTTCTGGAGTAGTAGTTTAGATGTTAAGATCAGTCATAGAGAAAGGTGAGTTATATAAATTCAGACCATATCATACACTTGGGTAAATGCCATGTGATTTTCTTCCTATGGAGCTAGTCATATACTCTTATTTTGAGAATGCTGAGAGGTAAGGAGTTCATTATAGGTCATTTTAATTTTATAGGTACCTTAGTTCAGGCTGGTATAACAGAGTACCATTCAGTGGTGGCTTATAAACAACAGAAATATATTTTTCATGGTTTTGGAGCTGGGAATATCAAGGTGTTAGCATTGTTGGTTCTGGTGAACTCCTTTTTCTGATATGCAGACTCTGGACTTTTCATTGTGTAGCCACATAACTGGGGAAAGCACTAGCATGCTCTCTGGATCTCTTTTATAAGGCCACTAATCCTATTCATGAGAATGTTTCCCTCATGACCTAATTACCTGCCAAAGGCCCACCTCCTAATACCATCTCACTGGAGGTTTAGAATTTCAACAAATGAATAATGGGAAGGGACACAAAATTGAGAAAGTGGGGAAAACCACCAGACCATTCAGGTATGATCTAAATCAAATCCCTTATGACTATATAGTGGAAGTGAGAAATAGATTTAAGGGCCTAGATCTGATAGATAGAGGGCCTGATGAACTATGGATAGAGGTTCATGACATTGTATAGGATACAGGGATCAAGACCAACCCCGAAAGAAGAAATGCAAAAAAGCAATATGGCTGTCTGAGGAGGCCTTACAAATAGCTGTGAAATGAAGAGAAGCCAAAAGCAAAGGAGAAAAGGAAACATATACTTATTTGAATGCAGAGTTCCAAAGAATGGCAAGAAAGCCTTCCTCAATGATCAATGTAAAGAAATAGAAAAAAACAATAGAATGGGAAACACTAGAGATCTCTTCAAGAAAATTAGAGATACCAAGGGAACATTTCATGCAAAGATGGGCTCAATAAAGGACAGGATGGTATGGTCCTAACAGAAGCAGATATTAAGAGATGGCAAGAATACAAAAGAATTATACAAAAAAGATCTTAATGACCCAGATAATCATGATGGTGTGATCACTCACACTCACCTAGAGCCAGACATCCTGGAATGTGAAGGCAAGTGGGCCATAGGAAGCATCACTATGAACAAAGCTAGTGGAGGTGATGGAATTCCAGTTGAGCTATTTCAAATCCTAAAAGATGATGCTGTGAAAGTGCTGCATTCAATATGTCAGCAAATTTGGAAAACTCAGCAGTGGCCACAGGACTGGAAAAGGTCAGTTTTCATTCCAGTCCCAAAGAAAGGCAATGCCAAAGAATGCTCAACTACTGCACAATTGCACTCATCTCATGAGCTAGTAAATTAATGCTCAAAATTCTCCAAGCCAGGTTTCAGCAATACATGAACTGTGAACTTCCAGATGCTCAAGCTGGTTTTAGAAAAGGCAGAAGAACCAGATATCAAATTGCCAACATCCACTGGATCCTTGAAAAAACTAGAGCGTTCCAAAAAAACATCATTTCTGCTTTATTGACTATGCCAAAGCCTTTGACTGTGTGGATCACAATAAACTGTGGAAAATTCTGAAAGAGATGGGAATACCAGACTACCTGAGCTGCCTCTTGATAAACCTGTATGCAGGTCAGGAAGCAACAGTAAGAACTGGACATGGAACAACAGAATGGTTCCAAATAGGAAAAGGAGTAGATCAAGGCTGTATATTGTCACCCTGCTTATTTAACTTATATGCAGAGTACATCATGAGAAACGGTGGGCTGGATTAAGCACAAGCTGGACTCAGGATTGCCGGGAGAAACATCAATAACCTCAGATATGCAGATGACACCATCCTTACGGCAGAAAGTGATGAAGAACTAAAGGGCCTCTTGATGAAAGTAAAAGAGTAGAATGAAAAGGTTGGCTTAAAGCTCAACATTCAGAAAACTAAGATCATGGCATCTGGTACCATCACTTCATGGTAAATAGATGGGGAAACAGTGGAAACAGTGGCTGACTTTATTTTGGGGGGCTCCAAAATCACTGCAGATGGTGATTGAAGCCATGAAATTCAAAAGATGCTTACTCCTTGGAAGGAAAATTATGACAAACATAGACAGCATATTAAAAAGCAGAGACATTACTTTATCAACAAATGTCCATCTAGTCAAGGCTATGGTTTGTCCCAGTAGTCATGTATGGATGTGAGAGTTGGACTATAAAGAAATCTGAGTGCTGAAGAATTGATCCTTTTTAACTGTGGTGTTAGAGAAGAGTCTTGAGAGTCCCTTGAACTGCAAGGAGATCCAACCAGTCCATCCTAAAGGAAATTAGTCCTGGGTGTTCATTGGAAGGACTGATGTTGAAGCTGAAACTCCAATACTTTGGCCGCCTGATGGAAAGAGCTGACTCATTTAAAAAAACCCTGATGCTGGGAAATTTGGGGTTAGAAGGAGAAGGTGCCGACAGAGGATGAGATGGTTGGATGGCTTTACAGACTCAATGGACACAGATTTGTGTAGAATCCGGCCGTTGGTGATGGACAGGGAGGTCTGGTTTGCTGCAGTTCACGAGGTCATAGAGTAGGACACGACTGAGTGACTGAAGTGAACTGAACACAAAATTTAGCCTGTTTCAACATAAAAGGGAAATTTGGAGCTACTAATATTAAAAATCAGTCACACTCCCTGACTTCCAACTATACTGCAAATCTACAGTAATCAAAAGAATAAGATATGGGCATTGAAAGAGACACACAGATCAATGGAACACAGTATAGAGTTCAGAATTAACCCATTCACATTTGCTCAATTAATATACAACAAAGGAGGCAAGAATATCCAATGGAGAAAAGATAGTCTCTTTTACAAATGGCGCTTAGAAAGCTGTACATCTTCACATGAAACAATGAGATAAGAATATTTTCTCTCACCATGCACAAAAATAAACTCAAATGGATTAACGATCTAAATGTAAGACTGAAAATCATAAAACTCCTAGAAGAAAATGTAAGCTTTATGTTGTTTGACATTGGTCTTAGCAACCTTTTTTTTGGGGGGGGGGGTCTGTCTTTTCAGGCAAGGGGAACAAAGGCAAAAAGAAACCAACAGGACTTAATGAAATATAAAAGCTTTTGCACAATGAAGGAAACTATCAAGAAAACAAAAAGGCAGTTTACTGAGTCAAAATTATTTATAACGATATGTCTGTTAAAGAGATTAGTAACCAAAGCATACGAAGAACTCATATAACTTAATATCAACAAAACAAATAACCCAATTAGAAAATGGGCAGAAAACCTGCATAGCATTTTTCCAAATAAGATACACAGATGGCCAATAGGAACATGAAAAGATGTTCAACATATTAATCGAGAGGGACATACAAATCAAAATTGCAATGAGATATTACTTCATGCCTATTAGAATGGCCATCATAAAAAGACAAGTGATACAAATTAAGATGAGGATGTTGAAAAAGGGAACCCTGGTACACTGTTGACAAGATTATAAACTGGTACAATTACTATGGACAATAGTATGAAGGAGCCTTAGAAAATTAAAAATAGAAGTACTATATGATTTGGCAATTTCACTTCTGGAAATAGATCTGAATATACTCTTCTCAAAAGATATTTGCAGCCCTATGTTTATGGCAGCATCATTTACAAAAGCCAAGATATGGAAGCAACCTAAGTGCCCATCGATATACCCACAGATGAATGGAAATATAAGATGTGGTATATATGATCAGTTACTCAGTCATGTCTGAGTCTTTGCAACGCTATGGATTGTAGTCTGCCAGGGTCCTCTGTCCATGGGATTTTCCAGGCAAGAATACTGGAATGGGTTGCCATTCCCTTTTCCAGAGGATCTTCCTGACCCAGTGATTGAAACTGTCTCCTGCATCTCCCGTGTTGGCAGGGGAATTCTTTACTACTGAGCCATCTGGGAAGCCCAGTTCGGTTCAGTTCAGTTTTGTCGCTCAATCGTGTCCGACTCTTTGCGACCCCGTGAATCGCAGCATGCCAGGCCTCCCTGTCCATCACCATCTCCCAGAGTTCACTCAAACTCACTTCCATTGAGTCGGTGACGCCATCCAGCCATCTCATCCTCTGTCGTCCCCTTCTCCTCCTGCCCCCAATCCCTCCCAGCATCAGAGTCTTTTCCAGTGAGTCAACTCTTCACATCAGGTGGCCAAAGTACTGGAGTTTCAGCTTCAGCATCATTCCTTCCAAAGAAATCCCAGGGCTGATCTCCTTCAGAATGGACTGGTTGGATCTCCTTGCAGTCCAGGGCACTCTCAAGACTTTTCTCCAACACCACAGTTCAAAAGCATTAATTCTTCAGCGCCCAGCTTTCTTCACAGTCCAACTCTCGCATCCATACAGGACCACTGGAAAAACCATAGCCTTGACTAGATGGACCTTTGTTGGCAAAGTAATGTCTGTGCTTTTGAATATGCTGTCTAGCTTGGTCATAACTTTTCTTCCAAGGAGTAAGCGTCTTTTAATTTCATGGCTGCAATCACCATCTGCAGTGATTTTGGAGCCCCCAAAAATAAAGTCTGACACTGTTTCCACTGTTTCCCCATCTATTTCCCATGAAGTGATGGGACCAGATGCCATGATCTTCATTTTCTGAATGTTGAGCTTTAAGCCAACTTTTTCACTCTCCTCTTTCACCTTCATCAAGAGGCTTTTGAGTTTCTCTTCACTTTCTGCCATAAGGGTGGTGTCATCTGCATATCTGAGGTTATTGATATTTCTCCTGGCAAGATATGGTATATGTGCATAATAAAATACTACTCAGCCATAAAAATAGTGGAAATTTGTCATTTTCAACAATGTGAGCAGACCTGGAGGGTATTATGCTTACTGAAGTAAGTCAGACAGAGAAAAACAAATTCTATATTTTCACTTACTTGTGGAATCTAAAAAATAAAACATATAAAACAGGACCAGATTCATAGATATAATGAACAAACTAGTGGTTACCAGAAGAGAGAGGAGTGGGGAGAGAAGCAAATAAAGAGGATTGAGAGGTACAAACTTTCAGGTATAAAATAAATGTCATAAGAACATAATGTCTGTCACAGGAAACATAGCCAAAATTTTCTAATAATTAAATGGGGGATGTGATCTATAAAATCTAAAAAAAAAAAAAAACAAAACTATGCTGTGCAGTTGGAACTAATATCATATTGTAAGTCAACTATACTTACATTTAAAAAAGAAAATCAACTAGTTCAATATCTATATAATTCCATGCTCATTAGTGTATATAAATAGTAAAGATAAATGAAAATTAAAGAAAGCCATGGCAGTACCTCAAAAATAAACTGATTAATGTCAGAATCACTCTGACTGAATGACTGAGGTGACATACACATTTTTAAAAATACCTGACAGAGAAAAAAATGATTACAAAATTTCCTTATGATATATGGTTTTTTAAAAATTAAAAATAAACAAAACAAACTTTATGTAATTATTACATGACCTAGAAACTATTTTCCTCTACATGGAAATTATGATTTATTTCTGAAAATGTCATGTCATTTTTAGACTCTAATCATACTTGATATTAGATTGATTATAATAGAAGGAAGGCAAAGTCAACTTTTAAGAATAATTTTATACTACATTGACTTATAAAATCAAATTAATTCTGAAATAGTTGTTACCTGATTTTATTATTATCTTTTTAATTTTATTTTATTTTTAAACTTTACATAATTGTATTAGTTTTGCCAAATATCAAAATGAATCCATCACAGGTATACATGTGCTCCCCATCCTGAACCCTCCTCCCTCCTCC
>NW_011495021.1:99672-100015 GCF_000754665.1 Bison bison bison
GATCATGAACTCCTATTGCCAAATTCAGACTCAAATTGAAGAAAGTGGGGAAAACCACTAGACCATTCAGGTATGACCCAAATCAAATCCCTTATGATAATACAATGGAAGTGAGAAATACATTCAAGGGATTAGATGTGATAGAGTTCCTGAAGAACTATGGATGGAGGTTCATGACATTGTACAAAAGGCAGTGATCAAGACCATCCCCAAGCAAAAGAAATGCAACAAGGCAAAATGGTTGCCTGAGGAAGCCTTAGAAATAGCTGTGAACAGAAGAGAAGTGAAAAGCAAAGGAGAAAACGAAAGATATAAGCATCTGAATGCAGAGTTCCAAAGAATA
>NW_011495021.1:100115-102839 GCF_000754665.1 Bison bison bison
TATCAAAATGAATCCATCACAGGTATACATGTGCTCCCCATCCTGAACCCTCCTCCCTCCTCCCTCCCCATACCATCCCTCTGGGTCGTCCCAGTGACACTGATGTATGGAACAGTTGTTACCTGATTTTAAATAAGCCAAGATAATAAGAATTAAAGATGTGGAAAATTGAATTTCTCCATATTGTGATGAAATAGCTTAAAATCTCTTCACTATATAATAGCAATCAAACAAGTCCATTTAAATCTTATATTTATTTCTTAATATTTCACTAACTGGTGACATAGTATGAACATTTACATTGTTTAGAAAAGGCCAAATCTGCCACTCTAAGGTGGGAAAGTGTAACCAGACATAAACCTCCACCTGCCACCTAAAAGTCCCAGGAAAAAGAGTGGGTCCTGGAATACAGAGGGCTTCTTTCTCTTGGAATTTGGTAGGAATATCTATTAATACTGAAGCTGTTATGGGTAAAAAATGGAGAAAGACCTGTATAGATCAATGAATCTTCCAGGGAGATTCAACCTTTTGTTATAACAGGAGTACATCTGGTTGTAAGCAATAGCCCACCAGATGCACAGGGGCTTAAATACCTAGGATATTATTCACTGTACATAACCAATTGCCTGAGATAGGTTTTCTATGGCTCACATGATGGATCAAAGATAACAACAAGGGTCAAATTTCCTCCTATCTTCCTGCTCTTCCATGTTTAATATGTCACTACCATCCTTAGTCTAAAAACAGCTGTTGTGTCTTTAATCTTTGTATCCATTATCCAGGTAGAAAGAGATGAAATGATGAAAGGAAAAATAGCAAGCAACTGAAGAGGTATGTTAGCCAAGGCTGTCTCTATTAAAAACTTTTCTAGAGCCCAGACCACCTACCCTACTCTCCAGGAAGATCCACTTATATCTTATTGGCCATATGGGGAGGTGTGGTCATACCTGGCTGTCACGAAGTCAAGGATCATGACAGCCAGCATGTATGCATGTACACCACTTCTGGAGAGGAAAGACTAAAATTGTCTGCTTTTGAATAGAGCCAAAGCATAGAGTACACCACTGGGGATGTAGATGATACTGTCAGATTATGCTGCTTTCCTGGTGGCTGAGACAGTAAAGAATCCGCCTGTAACGTGAGATACATGGGTTCAGTCCCTGGGTTGGGAAGATTCACTAGAGAAGAGAACGCTACCTTGTATTCTTGCATGGAGAATTCCATGGACAGAGGTGCCTGGCGGCCTACAGTCCATGGGTTTCCCAGGTGGCACTAGTGGTAAAGAACCCACCTTCCAACGCAGGAGACATAACAGAGACTGGTTCAGTTACTGGGTGGGGAAGATCCCCTGGGGGAGGCCATGGCAATCAACTCTAGTATTCTTGCCTGGAGAATCCCATGGACAGAGGAGCCTGGTGGGCTACAGTTCACAAGATCACATAATGTTGGACACAACTGAAGTGACTTAGCAAGCATGCCAGGAGATAGATTCAGAGTGAACTGATCTTAAGGACTGCTGAGTTGACCTTAGTGCCCCTGAATATGCTGTATTATGCATCACAAGATTACAGAAAATTTCCCCATCTTCTGAATATGCTTTATTTCCTTGGAACTGTCTTCTGGTCCAACAGTTATTTATTAGAATCTAAAGAGATTAACAGTTCTATGAAGACCTACAAGACCTTCTAGAACTAACACCCCAAAAAGATGTCCTTTTCATTATAGGGGACTGGAATGAAAAAGTAGGAAGTCAAGAGATACCTGGAGTAACAGGCAAATTTGCCCTTGGAACACAAAATGAAGCAGGTCAAAGACTAACAAGTTTTGTCAAAAGAATGCACTACACCCTCTTCCAACAACACAAGAGAAGACGCTATACAGACATCACCAGATGGTCAACACCTAGATCAGATTGATTTTATTCTTAGTAGCCAAAGATGGAGAAGCTCTATACAGTCAGCAAAAACAAGACTGGGAGCTGACTGTGGCTCAGATCATGAACTCCTATTGCCAAATTCAGACTCAAATTGAAGAAAGTGGGGAAAACCACTAGACCATTCAGGTATGACCCAAATCAAATCCCTTATGATAATACAATGGAAGTGAGAAATACATTCAAGGGATTAGATGTGATAGAGTTCCTGAAGAACTATGGATGGAGGTTCATGACATTGTACAAAAGGCAGTGATCA
The DNA here is from genome assembly GCF_000754665.1 of Bison bison bison. Lineage (NCBI taxonomy): Eukaryota > Metazoa > Chordata > Mammalia > Artiodactyla > Bovidae > Bison > Bison bison. The sequence continues at coordinate 102,308 of NW_011495021.1, forward strand.
AGACCATCCCCAAGCAAAAGAAATGCAACAAGGCAAAATGGTTGCCTGAGGAAGCCTTAGAAATAGCTGTGAACAGAAGAGAAGTGAAAAGCAAAGGAGAAAACGAAAGATATAAGCATCTGAATGCAGAGTTCCAAAGAATAGCAAGGAGAGATAAGAAAGCCTTCCTCAGTGATTAATGCAAAGAAATAAAGGAAAACAATAGAATGGGAAGGACTAGGGATCTCTTCAAGAAAATTAGAGATACCAAGGGAACATTTCATGTAAAGATGGGAGCAATAAAGGACAGAAATGGTATGGACCTAACAGAAGCAGAAGATATTAAGAAGAGGTGGCAAGAATACTCAGAAGAACTACACAAAAAAAGATTTTAATGACCCAGATAACCAGGATGGTGTGATCACTCACCTAGAGCCAGACATCCTGGAATGTGAAGTCAAGTGGGCCTTAGGAAGCATCACTATGAGCAAAGCTAGTGGAGGTGATGGAATTCCAGTTGAGCTATTTCAGTTCCTAAAAGATGATGCTGTGA
>NW_011495021.1:103166-104448 GCF_000754665.1 Bison bison bison
CAATATGGAAATGAATACATCAAGGCTACATATTGTTACCCTGCTTATTTAACTTATATGCATAATGCATCATGAGAAATATTGGGCTGGTTGAAGCACAAACTGGAATCAAGATTACTGGGAGAAATATCAATAACCTCAGATATGCAGATGACACCACCCTTATGGCAGAAAGTGAAGAAGAACTGAAGAACCTTTTGATGAAAGTGAAAGAGGAGAGTGAAGAAGTTGGCTTAAAGCTCAATATTCAGAAAACTAAGGTTATGGCATCTGGTCCCATCAGTTCAGGTCATTTCAGTCGCTCAGTCATGTCAAAGTCTTTGTGACCCCATGAATCGTAGCACACCAGGCCTCCCTGTCCGTCACCAACTCCCGGAGTTCACTCAGACTCATGTCCATCGAGTCAGTGATGCCATCCAGCCATCTCATCCTCTGTCGCCCCCTTCTCCTCCTGCCCCCAATTCCTCCCAGCATCAGAGTCTTTTCCAATGAGCCAACTCTTTGCATGAGGTGGCCAAAGTACTGGAGTTTCAGCTTTAGCATCATTCTCCTTCACAATGGACTGGTTGGATCTCCTTGCAGTCCAAGGGACTCTCAAGAGTCTTCTCCAACACCACAGTTCAAAAGCATCAATTCTTCGGTGCTCAGCCTTCTTCACAGTCCAACTCTCATATCCATACATGACCACTGGAAAAACCATAACCTTGACTAGACAGACCTTTGTTGGCAAAGTAATGTCTCTGCTTTTCAACATGCTATCTGGGTTGGTCATAACTTTCCTTCCAAGGAGTAGGCGTCTTTTGATTTCGTGGCTGCAGTGACCATCTGCAGTGATTTTGGAGCCCAGAATAATAAAGTCTGACACTGTTTCCACTCTTTCCCCATCTATTTTCCATGAAGAGATGGGACTGGATGCCATGGTCTTTGTTTTCTGAATGTTGAGCTTTAAGCCAACTTTTTCACTCTCCACTTTCACTTTCATCAAGAGGCTTTTGAGTTCCTCTTCACTTTCTGCCATAAGGGTGGTGTCATCTGCATATCTGAGGTTATTGATATTTCTCCCGGCAATCTTGGTTCCAGCTTGTGTTTCTTCCAGTTCAGCGTTTCTCATGATGCACTCTGCATATTGGTTAAATAAGCAGGGTGACAATATACAGCCTTGACGTACTCCTTTCCTATTTGGAACCAGTCTGTTGTTCCATGTCCAGTTCTAACTGTTGCTTCCTCACCTGCATACAGATTTCTCAAGAGGCAGGTCAGGTGGTCTGGTATTCCCATCTCT
>NW_011495021.1:104756-105038 GCF_000754665.1 Bison bison bison
AACTGTTGCTTCCTCACCTGCATACAGATTTCTCAAGAGGCAGGTCAGGTGGTCTGGTATTCCCATCTCTTTCAGAATGTTCCACAGTTTATTGTGATCCACACAGTCAAAGACTTTTGCATAGTCAATAAAGCAGAAATAGATATTTTTCTGGAACTCTCTTGCTTTTCTGATGATCCAGTGGATGTTGGCAATTTATCTCTGGTTTCTCTGCCTTTTCTAAAACCAGCTTGAACATCTGGAAGTTCACGGTTCACGTACTGCTGAAGCCTGGCTTGGAGA
>NW_011495021.1:105138-122002 GCF_000754665.1 Bison bison bison
GAAACAGTGTCAGACTTTATTTTCTTGGGCTCCAAAATCACTGCAGATGGTGACTGCAGCCATGAAAATCAAAGATGCTTGCTCCTTGGAAGAAAATCTATGACCAAGTATATAGCCTATTAAAAAGCAGAGACATTATTTTGCCAACACAGATCTGTCCAGTCAAAGCTATGATTTTTCCAGTAGTCAAGTATTGGTGTAAGTGTTGGACTATAAAAAAAGCTGAGTGCTGAAGAATTGATGCTTTTGAACTATGGTGTTGGAGAAGAGTCTTGAGAATTCCTTGAACTGCCAGGAGATCCAACCAATGCATGATAAAGGAAATCAGCCCTGAATATCCATTGTAAGGACTGATGTTGAGGCTGAAACTCCAATATTCTGTCCATCTGTTGTGAAGAACTGACTTATATGAATCCCCATGGACAGAGGAGCCAGGCAGGTTGCAGTCCATGGGGCCACAAAGAGTCGGACATGACTGAGCCACTAAGCACAGCATAGCACATGCTTTAAAAAATGATATACAATAACTTCTTATTGGTTAGAAGACATGGTTGACATCTTTTTCTAAAATTTTAGATTAGTTCTCAATAAACAGCAAGTCAATTAAGCAAGTTATAAATTATTCCAAATTTCAAGGGAAACCCCTTTATTAAACCAGATTATAGCTTGTTAACTACAGAGTAGAACTGTGTTCAAAGATGGTAATGGGAGCAGATGCAACCTTACCTTAGATGAATAGAGGTATCATGCAGTGTGGCTTCAGCTTCTCAGGCCTTGTTCTAAAATAGACTAACAGTTCTAAAGAGAAAAGGAGAAAAGATATTAAACATATGTTATGCTTTCTGAAATTGTGAGGTAAAATAGAAAATACTGCCTTTTATTTGGTAAATAATGAACTTCAGTGTGTCTGTCAGAATATCATACATATCCAGAGCTATAATTTCATTTGATACTTGTTTTAGGACTGTGACTTAGCAAAACATATTCCCACTTAGATTCAGTTCAATTTTATTATCTCTGAGACTTGAGTGTTATTGCAGTTTAATTTGGCAAGTGATATTTGGTGGTTTTCATTCTAGGTAGGCAGTAAATAATAAATACAGGAATTTACAGTCAAAAGTGTAAATGAAAGATATTCTCAGACACAGAAGAGCAATAACACCTTTCAAGTGAAAGCAATAATGTCTTAACATTTGTGTAAAACAATCATTGACAAAGCACTTCCACCTACGTTGTAGCACTGAATTCTTAGAATATATCAATGACATATGAAATGTTTTCTTCATTTTAAAGAGAAAAAAATTTGTTATCAGAGATATTTACATGCTCAAGATTGCCAGCCATTAAATATAGCCCAGAAACTCAAGCCCAGGTCTTTTGATCCTAGTTCAGTCCTAATTTTATATCACAGCTGTTCCTTTGAATATAAGATAAAATATTCTGTCAGCTCTATGATGATGACACAAAGGAACCTAAGTAAAGTTGTCTTTATGACAAAATCAGAGGATAATTTACTCATTCATTCCAATAATGTTTATTGTGAATCAGGTATAAGTTTTATCCCTAATGCCCAGAAGAATGTCTGACGTATATGTGCTTAGGTGCTCAGCCGTGTCTGAATCTTTGTGACCCCATGGACTGTAGCACACCAGGCTCCTCTGTCCACGGGGATTCTCCAGGCAAGAATACTAGAGTGATTGACATGTACTCCTCCAGGGGATCTTCCCAACCCAGGTATTGAACCCAGGTCTCTGGTATCACAGGTAGATTCTTTACCATCTGGGCCACCAGGGAAGCCCTCTGACATATATAGTAGGTAAGATAAATGGATTAATGGGAGAATGAATGAATGAGTGCTAAGTTAAGAAAGTATCATGCTCTACTTATGACAATTTAAAGACCTTGCTTTCAAAAAATTTCCTAATTAGGAGATATATACATATCAATAAGAAAATGATATGTGAAATAAAAAGTGTTGAATTAAAATAGATGTTTTGGAGAGCATGTACATGATGAATAACTTGAGCATATCTTCACTGAGGAGGCTGATATTTGAGGGTGACCTTGAAGAACTAATCAGCTTTTTACTTCACAGAGAGGCGGAACATCTTTCTTCAAAGTGAAGATCAGGGAATGAGTAGTTCCATGTGAGGCTGTGGATCGAGCAGCTTGGATCAGATGAGCTGGGGCCAGCAACTGTGACTATGGAATGTTGCTGGCACCTTGTGAAGGACATGGCTGTGTACCCATGGTGATGAATGAATTTGTATTTTAGGACATAACCCTGGTAGGAGCAGAGGAGATTGACTGGAGTAAGGAGAGCTGCTAACCAGACATTTTGTTTGTTGTCTGGCTTGAATGAACTCGTGAACCACAGTAGAGAATGAAGATGAAGAGACATATTCCAGTTCTGTGATGCTTGAAGCTTTTTACAAATTTCAAGGCTCTCCAAATAAAAAAAAGTTCAAAATTATAAGCACAAATTTAGGTACAAAAACAAACACTTTATAATAAGGAAAAGAATCTGAAAACATTGCTAAATTTAAAGGGTTGATGAATGCTAAAAATTTCATAAAATTTGGGAAAATAACACAATATTTCTATGACATACCTTCCTGACAATTCTACATATTAAAGATATAGAAACTTTTTAGATTCATGCTCTTTAATATCTTCATATGAATAATGTTCATTATATTAATACATATACAAAATATGAATTATAATAGTATTCTGTAAGGAGAGATTAGAAGGAAATTAAAGCTTTTTTCATATTACAGTTGATCATTTTTTTTAATTGATGGTTCAGATGCAAAAGCATGTGGCTTCACACAGCTGAATCTGCTGCTTATATGCAACAGGAGGTGCCCTACACACAGGAATTCTGGTAAGTTTCAGCACTTTTCATCAAAAGAAGGAAGAAACAGAGTATGGTGACTGAATTGTACATGCTGCCAATAAATCGTATTTCTAACCAGAAATCACTGTTGTTTTGGTTAGGCATTTTATGGGAATCAAATGTCCCTTTAAAATTATAGATGTTTGAAAACTGGAAGAATTTTCTATATATTAACTTCTGGTTCTGTACATATTAAACTGTGTTTCTCTATTCTCATAGTTTCAGTGCCAGATGTTGGAGGATACCTTCTTACAGTGACACATTTATATCTTTCTGGCTTCTTGCTGTTACGCTGGGTGAGTCAGCACAGTGTGTGGTAGAAGTACTTCTGGAAGTCATTCCTGTAGCAGGAATGCTGACAATTATGTAACCCTTTATAAAAGTGACTGTAAACCACACTGGAAGAGACCCTGATGCTGGGAAAGGTTGAAGGCAGGAGGAGAAGGGGACGACAGAGGATGAGATGGTTGGATGGCGTCACCAATTCAATGGACATGAGTAAACTCCAGGAGTTGGTGATGGACAGGGAGGCCTGATGTGCTGCAGTCCATGGGGTCTCAAGAGTCGGACACAACTGGGCGACTGAACTGAACTGAACTGAAACCACATTGGTATGTTCCAATACACCAAAACTGAAATATTTTCAATTTAGTTGCCCCTTAGCTGGATTCCAAACATGCTTTGTTGTCCCCCTAACACTACTTAATATGAATGGAAGTGTTATGAGGAGCAATCAGTGTGGACAGCCATCTTAATTGATTGTGATGTTTTTGAAATTTTTAGAAAAACACATGAATATATGATGGCGAAGGAAATGGTAACCCACTCCAGCATTCTTGCCTGGAGAATCCAATGAACAGACGAGCCTGGTGGGCTACAGTCTATGGGTCGCACAGAGTTGGACAAGACTGAAGCGGCTTAGCACAGCACAGCATGAATATATGAACACATTGGTAAGAGGCATCTCTGAGAGTGTAGGAGGGTGTTTGTGCATGCAAGATGCACCAAAATTTACACTACATTAGTTCATGGTGAACTTACATCTAGAGGATAAAACTTGCTTTTGGAAACTGGTTGGATATGAAGAATGAGAGAAACAAGAATCATGGAAAGCTGATGAGTTTTTCTAGCTCTTGATAAAAAAAAAGGGGGGGAGGATAACCAGTTTTCCAGGTTTGATTGTCCTCATTTTAGTACTAAAAGTCTCTTATCCTGGAAACATTTTCCCAGATTGCAAAAATACCACTTTTTAGGTAAGAAAGGTTGAGGAGAAAGTATCAAACTGAAAAGGCAGCTCCAAAAACAGAAACTTAGAGAAAAGCTGCTTTCAGTGTCAAATGAAGACAGCATATTATCTGCTGTTTTTACATTTGACCACTGATGCTGGTAACTATGATTTTCATTTTATAGTAATGAATCATCTTTTATTGGATCTCTCCAACTGATGCAATTTTAGTGCTCTGTAATAGTGAGCATTAATAATTGAGAGAATAGCATTGAAACATACACATTACTATATTAAAATTATATAGTCAGTGGAAATTTGCTGTATGATGCAGGGAGCTCAAATTTGGTACTCTGTGACAACCTAGAGGGGTGGGATGGGGGTGGGAGATGGGAGGGAGGTAAAAGAGGGAGGGGACATACATATATCTATGGCTGATTCACACTGGTATATGGCAGAAATGAACACAATATTATAAAGCAAGTATCTGCCAATTAAAAATAAATTGTTAAAATAATCTGTTTTTGACTTGATCAGTGGATGAACTGTTGTGCTTTGTATTTAGATATCACTTGTGGAAATAAAGATCCCCCAGATGATATCAAACAGCAGCTATTTACTCAGAGATTGATATAGCAAGGGAGTCAGCCATCATCACTTGCATTTGGCAGAGGATCAAAAGTGTTCACAAGAGGTGAAAAGCTTTATAATGGAAAAAAGAGAAGGCTTCAGGTATGCCCTGATTAGAAGTTATCGGCAAGAAGAAGCTGGAAGTGCCCTAAGTGGCAGCAGGGCAACCTATGCAATTGGTTTGGAGAATATATTTGATTTTTTCTGGTTGGTTCTGAGGTGGAAGGAAGGGCACAAATTAGGGGAGCTGGCAGGTGTTGACCAAATCCTGACTATTCTGGGCTGATTGCTACAGGGCTAGTGGATTGGCTTCATGGGCTCATTATTGAAGAAGTTGTTGGCTATAATTCTATTGTGATATATAGTCTAGTCCTTATCTGTTTGTATATTCAATCTCTTGTGCTAGTTTGATTTTAATATTGTCACTGTTATGAATAGTCACAATATTATATTCATCATACTAATATGAATATTCATAGTATTAAAATACTTTAATATGTTTTGTGTTTTAAAACACAAAATATATTTTCCAAGAACTCAGATAATGAAAATAAAAATAATTCTACTATTAACATTAGCATTACCCAGACATTGCCAAAAAAGAAGACTCAAAACCTCTGTTACTTTACAGGCATTAGGAAGATAAAAAAAATAGATATATATGCACAATATGAGGGAAAGAATTTGGGACTGGGCACGTTGAAGAAGAGAATGGGGAAACATGCATAGAGATTGAATCCCACAAGATTGACAGGGTATAATTATGTATAAGTTGATTAAAATTTATTTGGTCTCTCCCAGAATTTCAGCAGTCAGTTGAAAATCATGGGCACTGATTTGCCTTGGGCATGCCATCACAATGAACGTGCATTATTGTACTGTTCTCTTAATGGCTCTACAAAACTATGTCAAGTAACATTAACCAACTCAGAAATTGCAACTAAGATGACCTATAGGAGAACAAAAGGAAGATTTTGATAACAAATGCACTGATATTTACAAGAGGAGTTCTGGTTCTGTCAGATCTTAGCAAGGAACAAGCTTTCTATAGTAGGTCAAACGATGTAAGGTATCATAGTTACAACAAAGTGTTCCTTTTAGTTCTTAGGAACTTTGATTTAAAAAATAAAATGGTTTTTAAATGGTATTCTTAATTTCTATGAAGATTTTAATAAAATTTCAGAAAACAAAGCTTCTTGATATCCAAATATAAGCTAGACTGCTCCAGTGTCTGCATACTCAACAGAAAATGTGAACATAAATTTCGGAAAATTCCATTTAGTCTACCAACTACTTACCGGAGAAAATGCAAAGGTCTAACTAGCTAAGTGACTTGCATGCCTTCTATAACACATGGCTAAAAATGAATGTAATCTGCTTTCTGGTCATCTTGAGGTTCCCATAAAGAAGGATTTTGGTCACTGTGCAGTTTCCTCAAAACATAAAGAAGCACATAATCATATTTTTAACTTTGTAGACATGAAAGGAAATAGACTCCTTGGACATGTGCCTATAAGATTGCTATTATCATTGTGGGCATAGAAAGGATATTAAAATGTTGGTCCATGATGAAATCATAATTTCAAAGTGTGAAGCAAGAAAATAAATTTCCTTTCTAATTTGGAAGCATATTGAAGATAAAAATGGATAAAAAGATTATAGTAAAATAAAAATTTATGTCTCTTTAAAAAAAAATATTTGATGATCTTTGAAGAATCCTGAAGTAGTGAGAAAGAATGAGCTGACTGCACTGATTTTTTCAAGTGTAGGTTGTAACAAAAACTCATACAGAGAAAATGACTCATTTTTAGAAATAAAAGTAGATGGCTTCAGGATGCAAAAATATCTTACTAGAAAAAGGCAGTGAAGTTAAACATGACTTTTCTAATTTCTTCACAAAAATTTACACTTATTTGGAATTCAACTTTGACTTACCAAATTCAAATTGCCTTTGTGCTTTAAAATAATTTTCTCTGAAATGTTTAACATGATGACATTTTAGACAAGGAGAACCTATATGATAAATTTATAAATACAATAACCTGATTGACATTTGGCATACCAAAACAGTAAGAAATAAAAGAGAAGAACATTTTAGGAGAGCTGGAAATTAATCACTACAAGCCCCCAAATCTGCTGTTGCTAGTAAGTACAATCCTTAATAATACATGTTCAAACACTTTCATTGAGAGGATATTTACATTAATATCACATTTGATGGACACTAGAAATCAGTGTAATGTGGCCTTGATATAAGCAGAGCTGCTTTGTCAAAGAGAATTTCATGTTTGGATATATTAGGTTTTAGTACTACATAAAAAAATAAGAGTATGTCCTAAATCCTAAGGGCAGTTCAGAGAAGTATTATTCAAAAAGGGAAAAGAAAACTAGTCTACTTTCCCACAGGACAGAAAGAGGCATGCCAATGTTAATCTTTTTAAAATTAAATACAGGTAATACCTACTAGTCTGCATTTTCTTTTTGAAAACTGACATATTTCAGTCTCTTAAGACAACATAAAGACACAGCCTACAAATTTAAATTCCCAAAAAGGTTTAAAAAGGAATTAAAATAAGTTGCTATGTAAGAGGACAGGAAGAAAATGATAAACTATGTACAACTTTTATTTTTCCTCACACATATTATCTGTTTAATTTATTGCTGTTTTGTTTAAATTATAGCACTTATATAACAGAAAAGTAAATAAGTAAAAATATATGGGATTGTTTTGATTCATAAATAATTCTTCTATAGCTTTAAAAATTTATATAAGTCTACTTGAGAAATTTTGATAATACCACTTGGAAAACAGAGTAATTTCTAAAGAATTCTGAATTTCTATGCTTTTGAATACCTAGTTTTAATTAACTTATTTATAACACAAAGAACAGAGTAAATATAGCCTCATTAAAATTATATAAACCTCTATAGTATACATGTAAATCAATGTTTGTTCTTCTTTATAATATATTTTAAATGTTAATTGTGTTTCCATTTTGCTCTAACTTTTGAGCAGTAAGTTTTCATAATGTTTTTAATTTTAAACATTTTCATAATGTTTTTAATACAGTAGATATTGATGATTTTGTTCACTTCAGAGAGTTTTATCTCAATTTTTAGGGGCTTCCCTGGTGGCTCAAGGACTTCCCTGGTGGCTCAGATGGTAAAGCGTCTGTCTACAATGCAGGAGACCTGGGTTCGATCCCTGGGTCAGGAAGATCCCCTGGAGAAGGAAATGGCAATCCACTCCAGTACTATTGCCTGGAAAATCCTGTGGACAGAGGAGCCTGGTAGGGTACAGTCTGTGGGGTCGCAGAGTCAGACACGATTGAGCGACTTCACTTCACTGGCGGCTCAGACGGCAAAGAATCTGCCTGCAATGCAGGAGACCTGGGTTTGAACCCTGGGTCAGGATGATCCCCTGGAGAATGGAATGGCAACCCACTCCAGGATTCCAACCTGGAGGATCTGATGGACAGAGAAGCTACAGCCCATGAGGTCTCAAAGATTTGGATATGACTGAGTGACTAACACTTCACTTTGGCTTAAAATACTAAAGAATTTTCCTTGTAGGCAGTGTTTTAAGGCTAATTAACATTCTATGTGTATGAGTGGGCTTCCTTGGTGGCTCAGATGGTAAAGAATCCGCCTGCGATGCAGGAGACCTGGGATTGATCCCTGGGTTGGGAAGATCCCCTGAGGAAGGGTATGGCAACCCACTCCAGTATTCTTGCCTGGAGAATCCCATGGACAGAGGTTCCTGGTGGGCGACAGTCCATGACTGAGTGACGAAACATATTTTATGAGGATCTCTGATATCCTTGCTTTTAGGTCTAAGTAATAAATTAATAAAGGCAAATTGGAAGTGGTCAAGAGTGAACGCTGACATTCTAGGAATCAGCGAACTAAAATGGACTGGAATGGGTGAATTTAATTCATATGACCATTATATCTACTACTTTGGGCAGGAATCCCTTGGAAGAAATGGAGTAGCCATCATGGTCAACAAAAGAGTCTGAAATGCAGTCCTTGGATGCAATCTCAAAAACAACAGAATGATCTCTGTTCATTTCCAAGGCAAATCATTCAATATTACGGTAATCTAAGTCAATGCCCCACCATAGACTTAACCAGTAATGCTAAAGAAGCTGAAGCTGAACGGTTCTATGAAGACCTACAAGATCTTTTAGAAATAACACCCAAAAAAGATGTCCTTTTCATTATAGGGGACTGGAATGCAAAAGTAGGAAGTCAAGAAACACTTGGAGTAACAGGCAAATTTGGCCTTGGAGTACAGAATGAAGCAGGTCAAAGGTTAATAGAGTTTTGCCAAGAGAACACACTGGTCATAGCAAACACCTTCTTCCAAAAACAAAAGAGAAAACTCTATACAGGGATGTCACCAGATGGTCAACACTGAAATCAGATTGATTATATCCTTTGCAGCCAAAGATGGAGAAGCTCTATACAGACAGCAAAAACGAGACTGGGAGCTGACTGTGGCTCAGACCATGAACTCCTTATTGCCAAATTAAGACTGAAATTGAAGAAAGTAGGGAAAACCACTAGACCATTCAGGTATGCCCTAAATAAAATCCCTTATAATTATACAGTGGAATTGAGAAATAGATTTAAGGGCCTAGATCTGATAGAGTGCCTGATGAACTGTGGATGGAGGTTCATGAAATTGTACAGGAGACAGGGATCAAGACCATCCCCAAGAAAAAGAAATGCAAAAAAGCAAAATGGCTGTCTGAGGAGGGCTTACAAATAGCTGTGAAAAGAAGAGAAGCCAAAAGCAAAGGAGAAAAGGAAAGATATACCCATTTGAATGCAGAGTTCCAAAGAATGGCAAGGAGAGATAAGAAAGCCTTCCTCAGTGATCAGTGCAAAGAAGTAGAGGAAAATGATAAAATGGGAAAGACCAGAGATCTCTTCAAGAAAATTAGAGATCCCAAGGGAATATTTTATGCAAAGATGGGCTCGATAAAAGACAGAAATGATATGGACCTAACAGAAGCAGAAGATATTAAGAAGAGATGGAAAGAATACACAGAAGAACTATATAAAAAAGATCTTCATGACTCAGATAATCACAATGATATGATCACTCACCTAGAGCCAGACATCCTGGAATGTGACGTCAAGTGGGCCTTACGAAGCATCACTACGAACAAAGCTAGTGGAGGTGATGGAATTCCAGTTGAGCTATTTCAAATCCTGAAAGATGATGCTATGAAAGTGCTGCACTCAATATGCCAGCAAAATTGGAAAACTCAGCAGTGGCCACAGGATTGGAAAAGGTCAGTTTTCATTCCAATCCCAAAGAAAAGTGAAAAGTGAAAGTGAAGTCACTCAGTCATGTCTGACTCTTTGCTACCCCATGGACTGTGGCCCACCAGGCTTCTCCATCCATGGATTTTTCCAGGCATGAGTACTGTAGTGGGTTGCCATTTCCTTCTCCAGAGGATCTTCCCGACTCAGGATTGAATCTGGGTCTCCTGCATTGCAGGCAGATGCTTTACCATCTGAGCTACCAGGGAATCCTAATCCCAAAGAAAGGCAATGCCAAAGAATGCTCAAACTACCACACAATTGTACTCATGTCACATGCTAGTAAAGTAATGCTCAAAATTCTCCAAGCCAGGCTTTAGCAATCCATGAACTGTGCACTTCCAAGTGTTGAAGCAGGTTTTAGAAAAGGCAGAGGAAACAGGTCAAATTGCCAACATCCGCTGGATCATGAAAAAGCAAAAGAGTTCCAGAAAAAACATCTATTTCTGCTTTATTGACTATGCCAAAGCCATTGACTGTGTGGATCACAATAAACTGTGGGAAATTCTGAAAGAGATGGGAATACCAGACCACCTGACCTGCCTCCTGAGAAATCTGTATGCAGGTCAGGAAGCAACAGTTAGAACTGGACATGGAACAACAGACTGGTTCCAAATAGGAAAAGGAGTACTACAAGGCTGTATATTGTGACCCTGCTTATTTAACTTGTATTCAGAATACATCATGAGAAACTCTGGGCTGGAGGAAGCACAAGCTGGAATCAAGATTGTCAGGAGAAATATCAATCACCTCAGATATACAGATGACACCACCCGTATGGCAGAAAGTGAAGAAAATAAAAGAACCTCTTGATGAAAGTGAAAGAGGAGAGTGAAAAAGTTGGCTTAAAGCTCAACATTCAGAAAACTAAGATCATGGCATCCGGTCCCATCACTTCATGGGAAATAGATGGGGAAACAGTGGAAACAGTGGCTGACTTTATTTTATTGGGCTCCAAATCACTGCAGATGGTGATTGCAGCCATGAAATTAAAAGACGCTTACTTTTTGGAAAGCAAGTTATGAAGAACCTAGACAGCATATTAAAAAGCAGAGACAAATGTCCATCTAGTCAAACCTATGATTTTTCCGGTAGTCATGTAACGATGTGAGAGGTGGACTATAAAGAAAGCTGAGTGCCGAATAATTGATGCTTTTGAACTGTGGTGTTGGAGAAGAGTCTTGAGAGTCCCTTGGACTGCAAGGAGATTCAACCAGTCCATCCTAAAGAAGATCAGTCCTGAGTGTTCATTGGAAGGACTGATGTTGAAGCTGAAACTCCAGTACTTTGGCCACCTGATGAGAATAGCTGATTCATCTGAAAATACCCTGATGCTGGGAAAGATTGAGGGCAGGAGGAGAAGGGGATGACAGAGGATGAGATGGTTGGATGGCATCACCAACTCAATGGACATGGGTTTGGGTGGACTCCAGAATTTGGTGATGGACAGGGAGGCCTGGAGTGCTGTGGTTCATGGGCTCACAGAGTCGGACATGACTGATCAACTGAACTTACTTGACTAAAGAAAAACAAATGTTATAAAAGAGCAATGTTGAATGTCCCCTTACAAGCAAAAGGATTATATTTCTATGTTATGAGTATCTAACACGTTTTTAGTGCCCCCAAATTATTATATTTAAATGAAGTTGTATTTTAATGATATATAGTTTATCTCTCTTAAGCATGTGTTTGAATTTCTTGAAGAGCTGTATATATAACTATAAATTAAAATAAAACTATAAGTTAAATGTTTCATCAAATATTAACCATTTCATAATTTGACAGTGAATGTTAATGATTTCAAATGAGACAGAATCATCAAACCTATTATAAAAAGATACAAAAGCCAAATAATCCTTAGAAGAGTTGTGAAGTAATTTTTGACTGGGATTTGGCTGCTGGCTAAATCGAGGTACAGGTTAAATTATTCTTTGTTAGTTTTCTCTCAGCCGTCTTGGGCATTTCAAGTCCTCCCAGGACTTATAGAACTTTAAATAGAGCAAAACAAAACAGAGGCAGAAAGGAATGGAGGAACAAAAGGACACATTCAGAATATATGGCTTTCAGACACAGACATACCATATCGCTTTCGTATTAATGTTAGAGATCTCAGCTGAGTCATTCTTGGAGTTTGAATTATTTTACCTACAAAATGGAAATAATAATTCTTTTTTTTTAATAATTCTTAATTCATACAATTTTTGAGAGGAGTAGTAGAGATTACACTTGTGAAATGCCTAAAGTGAAGCCTTCTGCCTGAATGATATTTAATATGTGTTCATTCTTCATTCTTTCAGTTATTTACTTCTGAATTATTCTTCATGAAACACTTCTGTTTTCTAGTCCTTAACACCAAGTCTCAATCCCAGGTTGGATTTTTTCATTCAGTTTTGTCTCCAAGTCACTTAAATATGTGGTTTGCATATCATTATTTCACTCCTAACTCTTTATTAAATTTTTTTTCTATATTTTTTTCTTTGTCTGAAACACACATAAAATATCACTAGATTTTGGATAGTAATGATAACAATGGATATTTCTGAACTTTTCTCAATAATGTATTGGCTTAGGCTTCTCTCTAAACTCCCTTCCTAAATATTATTTTAGAAAGCTTTATTTCTTTTCAGGCTATCAAGTATTTTAGCACAATCTTATATAAATAATTAAATTTTGCATAACACTTCTCATTCTTCAGTCAAAGATAGGTTCTTCATGAAAGTTATGTCAAGACTGGGATTCCCAGTCTTCCCCAGAATGTGCATCTTAGATTTATATCATGATATTATCTTTTTTCCCTTCCCTACTTTTTCTACCACTTAACTCATTTTTGGCTCTGGATTCAGTGAATTTCTACCCTGTAGACTCCTCAAAACTCTTTGATCCTTCCTTGGCTGGTCTCTGGATAAAGAACAAATTCTCTGTTTTAGCTTTTCAAATTTCCCCTGATCTAAATGTAGTCTAGCCTCTCCTGAAACCCTTCATGATTTAGTTCCTGGCAGCACTACTCTCTCTTCTGACCTGTTTCATCTTTCTGTGCAGTTTTCTCATTTCTAATCAATGTTAAGTCAAAGTTAGGGCTATAGTATCCATGAAGCTGTTGGGCCTTTGTATATTAGTAGAAACTAGTCTTGCTAGTTGGTATGCTCTAATGACAGATCTAGTTGTCATTTTTATTACAAGTTATTTTCTCCCCAAAATTTCAAATATCATATCTTTTTAAAAACTTCATTCCTCTTCAAGCCATTCATTCATTCTTTTTTTTAATCAAAGTATAGCTGCTGTATAATATTATACTGTCATTATTCATTCTTTCTTAATAAATATTTTTAAACTTTTTCATTCAGATCCTGGGTTAGGTGGTCCAGTCTTAAGATAAAAGCAAAGCAAAGCAATATAAAATAGTCACTAATCACAAGGGCTTCTCAATCCAAATGTAACTGCTGCTGTTACTGCTGCTAAGTTGCTTCAGTCATGTCCGACTCTGCGACCCCATAGACGGCAGCCCACCAGGCTCCCCCGTCCCTGGGATTCTCCAGGCAAGAACACTGGAGTGAGTTGCCATTTCCTTCTCCAATGTATGAAAGTGAAAAGTGAAAGTGAAGTCGCTCAGTCGTGCCTGACTCTTAGCGACCCCATGGACTGCAGCCCACCAGGCTCCTCCATCCATGGGATTTTCCAGGCAAGAGTACTGGAGTGGGGTGCCATTGCCTTCTCCGCAAATATAACTGAGTATCAGTTAATTTGTATTTCACCTAATAAATAGTGTGCTGAAAGCCATCACAAGATGCTATGTATACATGGGGAAAATAACCCAGAAGCTTCAGGATATACCTGAAAGGCATCAATTTAGTTTGGTGAAGCAGTGGGTAAAGGTCATTTAAGGACATCAAGTTCAAAAGCATGGCAGTGTGAGGGGCCTTGCTTCTTTTAAAGGATTTGTAAATCTTTGAGTGAGCTTAAGGGAAGAGTACATTTGAGAAGTTTTAGGAAATATTCAATGAAAATATTGAGCGGGTGTCATATGGAAGACTGAAGGCAATAATGTCCATTATGGGAATTTAACTCAAAGAATTACTGTATGTATTTCTGCTTTTGTATTCATCCTATTTAATTTATCTTTGCTGAACATCATCTCCTCTGTCTCATTCTGAATCTAATCTACACTATAGTGTTACTGACTTGAAACTGTTGACATATTACCTCCTCAAATACCAGTCACTGCATAGTTGTATCTCTTGGAAATGCCTATGTTGTAACACATTCACAAAATTTATTACAAAGGGTGAAATGTGAGTTATTAGGTTTGTATTGAAATTGTTTTAAGCATTAGGTCTTTTTCAATGCTGGAAATAATTTTTGCTTCTTATTTCTGTCAGCTTTATGCCTCTTAACATGAAGTTTGGATCCAAATTGTAACAAGATTTATTCATTCCCACACATGTAGATTGAGACTTTAATCATTATTTGTGGAACTTTAGAAGTTCCATATTGCATATAGATTTAATGAAGTGTTATGATCTTAGTTGAATCTATGTATATTTGGCAGTTTGTATCTTCCAAAGATTCAGCCTTTTTCACTTAAGTCATCAAATTTGGATTTATTTGTTGTCATTCTTTATTATTTTTTTAATGTCTATAAACTTGGTGGTCATAACCTCTTCTTATTTGATATTATAATTTGTGTCTATTTTATTAGCTTGACTGGACATCTATCAATTTATTTATCTTTGCAAGTGAAAAATTTTTAGATCTCTTAATTTTCTCTATTGTTTTCCTCCTCACATAGTGACATATAATGGTTCTTTGACTCTTAAAAGATTAATACACAAGAATTTGAGGTGTTAAATAAAATAGTTTCATGCTCTGAAACAAGATATTTAACAAAGATCATGTATGCACACACAAACACACATGAGAATGGATGAAAGGAGAGTTGCTAATGCAAGCTCTGAACTTACTAAGAAATACATGCTCTGTCTTGTTCAATCCTTTTCAATTTTAAACTTATTCTTCCATTCTTCAAAACCTATTATGGTCCTGGCACTCTTCTAGTGTCTGGGAATGTGCAGCAAGCAAGTGGCCAATTCATGAACACATAGAGCCTAAATTTTAGTCTTTGGTATAGAAACTATAAGCAAAGAAATAAACATAAGACCCTAATAAGTACTATGAGTAAATAAAAAAGGAATGTAAATAGGTAGTGCTAGAGAAGGGCTGTTATATAGAGATCAGTATTGGGAGGTCTTCTGATAATAATATATGACCTGAAGAAGAGAAACTGAACCATGTGGACTGATGGGTAAGACTACTTTAGAAGGAGAAGGAAAGAGTAAGTTCATGAATTGGAGATGTTCAAGGAATATCAAAGAGTGTATGGCTCAGGAAAACATACTAACATTCACAAAAATTAAAGAGGAATAATTACTAAGACATTGTAATAGTGAAAGCCCAGACTGTTAGAATTCAGCATCCATTCCTCACTTTAGAAATGTGATGGTTATTTAAGCTCTGGCATTTATCTGCATGATATATAGAGGCTGAAAACTAAAGTCAGGCCAGTAAGAACATTGTCTAATTATCTACACAAACCTCTTTCATCATCTTCTTGAATTAGTTATCTTAAAGGGAGGATGGCTTGGAAGGGGTTGGTCTGGTACTTGCATAGAGATTTTAACTTTTTTTTTTGCACTAGTGGCTGAGTGGTTCTTAAACTTTCATGTGCATTAACATTCCAACTATATATACAAAATTAAATCATGAAGACACTGTGAGGATGACCAGTTTGCATTGGTCAGTAGCACAGATACAGTAGCACAGTTACTTCTTAGAATGGGTTACTTTGCAGTATCAAATATAGTCAAGAAGTGTGCCCCATTTTACTAAGCCTTATATATAAGTCTCATTCTTCAGTAGTGGATGAAGCATTTTTTCTCCAGTGGATAGATCTTTTAGTGGATCTTTACAGAGAACATTATCCTGTGTACATGGACCACTGCACTGGGTACTAAGAACATCTCTAATGTATGGGAGCTTATAGCCTAGTGCATGACAACAGGAAGCCAGATGGCTACAAGTTGATATATACGCAGATGAATATAGTGTCTTAGTGAAATAATTTTGTATTTTTTTTCTTTCAGATAACTAGTGGAGGTAACTTATTTCATACATTTCAATCTATTGATACACAGTGATTATAATGAAAAGAAGGGGAAATTGACAATAAAAAATATTTTTTTTTGTCCATTGTTTGGTGTTTTTTAAATTTTATTTTATTTTTTAATTTTACAATATTGTATTGGTTTTGCCATATATCCACATGAATTTGGTTTAACCTAGACATTGACTAACTGATTGATTTTTGGTTGTGCTGTGTCTTTGCTGCTGCCTGGGGTATTTCTCTAGTTGCAGTGAGCAGGGGCTACTCTTTAATTGTGGTGTGCTGGCTTCTCATGGCAGTGGCTTCTCTGTTGCAGAACACAGGCTCTAGGGTGGGTGAGCTTCAGCAGTTTCAGTATGTGGGCTCTGCAGTTGCAGATCCCAGGGTCCTGAGCACAGGCTCAGTAGTTGTGGTGATGTCCTTCATTGCATGGCAACATCTGGGATCTTCCCGGATCAGAGATTAAACCAATGTCTCCTGCACTGGCAGGCGGCTTCTCTATCACTGAGCCGCCAAGGACGCCTAGACATTAATTTTTGACAGAAAGGAAGATACTGTTCCAGTCTTTTCAGTGTCATGCGCTTGAAGGAGACATGTAGTAGCATTATGAATCCCTATA
>NW_011495021.1:122302-124675 GCF_000754665.1 Bison bison bison
CTCCAGGCAAGAATACTGGAGTGGGTTGCTTTGCCCTCCTCCAGGGGATCTTCCCAACCGAGGGATAGAAGCCAGGTCTCCAGCATTGCAGGTGGATTCTTTACCATCTGAGCGACCAGGGAAGCCCAATTTATAATTACCCCTCATGAAACATTGTTAACATGTATAACGTAGACACTCAGGAATGATTGAGAAATTGAATTAATTATAGTCTTGCCTTTTTTCTAAGTTCCTCTCAAGTTATATTATTTTTCTATCTTCCAGTAATTTTTATTGCTCAGATATAAATTCTGCTAGAATTGATCCTATTTAAAGAATTTATAGTTGAAATTTATACCAATTGCTATTTAACATCAATTAATCTCATGTAAAAATGATAATATTAACTTTAAATATTAACATTATGAAAATATTATTTCAGGTCTATTTATACCAATCATAATACACATTGGAATTCATTCCACAGCCAATTATAAAGCATAACTAGAACTTTCCTGGTGGTCCAGTGGTTAAGGCTCTAATAAAGAGCAATGTTGAGCATCTTTTCAAGTAGAGGGAAGGGATATGTGTATACTTATGGCTGATTCGTCTTGTTGTATGGAGGAAACCAACACAACATTGTAAAGCAATTATCCTCCAATTAAAAACAAAAAATTAAAAAATAGTATGCCATTCATATACTAAAGTAATACAATATTCCAATAAATTTTAATCTTAAATCTTTAAAACGTAAATCTTCATTACTTCTACTCATGGAAAGTACTTTAACTTATGACTGTATTTACATCACTTTTTGCCTTTGCCTTTGCATTTGTTGTTGTTTACTCACCTAGTCACGTCTGAATCTTTTGTGACCCTGTGGACTGTAGCCCTCCAGTATCCTCTGTCCACGGGATTTCCCAGGCAAGAATGCTGGATTGCCATTTCCTTCTCTGGGGGAATCCTCCTGAACAGGGATTGAACTCAAGTATTCTGCATTGATAGGTGGGTTTTTATTTTTATTTTTTTACCACTGAGCCACCATTCATGTAAACCACTAAAACACGAGAATGCCCGAACTTTGTACACTGAGTTTTGTGTTGAATTAATAAATACCTGCTGATTATTCTAATTTAGTTCCTTAAGTAACAAATCATTTTCCTGGAAGAAGAAACAAACTTTTTATAGATAAGAGTAACATAGACTTTCTCAGCACATATGTATCAAAATTAACATTTTCAAATGCACCTGATCTTGGAAAGAGTTCAATTTTCTTTCAGGGTGTCTTGCATCTCACCATATAAATTAATAATGATCAGACTGTTGTGACACTCTTCAAATTCAAAATGATTTTGAACTATTAATAAATTTTAGTCCTATGGTGTAATTTAATATCAAAAAGTATGATTTAGAGGGCTCACAAACCACCTAGTTTCTGAGAACCTACAAGAATTTACTGTTATATAAAGTTCTTATGGCAACAAAAAGGAGAAATTGCATGATATCATTTCTTTAAATGTGTACTGCTAAAATGTGAAGATATCCATTAGGTGTTTGTTTCTTATCATTGACATTAGTAAAAGTGGAGAGAACATGTCTAACATATTTAAGAAATATATATTTTATGTTTGTAACATTTCAAAATCTGAATTGATTTGAGAGCAGAGTTCTAAGATTTGAGAAGTTAGATAAATGAATAGTTAGCGTATCTCTTAGCATAGTTTTCAGGAATATCAATCATTTCTATAGCACTTGGTGCTGAACTTGGAAAAAGACAATAAAATATTAATATTCCTAAAAGTACCTGAAGTGGAAGTATTCTGAGTGGTTGATTAAGAAGACATGTGAATTATTTATATAAAATCAAGAAATGTAGTTTTTTTTTTTTTTTTTGGTGGAGTTATATAAAAATGTTAAAGTGTGACGCATTTTTAGCCCCGATGAAATATTATCCAAATTCTATGCTTATAAAGACTATAAAAAGACAGAGCTAAGGTCATTTTCTTTCTGGGGGGGGAAAACAGTTTTGTCTATACTCAAAGAATTGGGGGGTCTTTGGAAGACTGTGAGAGTAAGATCACACAATTGGAATATACCATTGGGAACAAGAAAAAAAAACTTAATGAGGCTGCTGAAAACAACTTCATTTTAAGCAAACTGCATTTTTATGTTCTTGACAGATGAGTTTTCAAAAAAAAGAATTACATATTTTTAACTAAATGGACTAGCATGGCATTTCGTTTTTTAAAAATTTATCCACAAATAAGAAATTATACTGACAAAGTATGTGATTCAGTTCAATTCAGTTCAGTCACTCAGTCGTGTCCGACTCTTTGCAACCCCATGAATCACAGCACGCCAGGCCCTGTCCATCACCAACTCCAGGAGTTCACT
>NW_011495021.1:124775-125537 GCF_000754665.1 Bison bison bison
GCTGACTGTGGCTCAGATCATGAACTCCTTATTGCCAAATTCAGACTTAAATTGAAGAAAGTAGGGAAAACCACTAGACCATTCAGGTATGACCTAAATCCAATCCCTTATGATTATACAGTGGAAGTGAGAAATAGATTTAAGGGCCTAGATCTGATAGATAGAGTGCCTGAAGAACTATGGAATGAGATTCGTGACATTGTACAGGAGATAGGGATCAAGACCATTCCCATAGAAAAGAATTGCAAAAAAGCAAAATGGCTGTCTGGGGAGGCCTTACAAATAGCTGTGAAAAGAAGAGAAGTGAAAAGCAAAGGAGGAAAGGAAAGATACAAACATCTGAATGCAGAGTTCCAAAGAATAGCAAGAAGAGATAAGAAAGCCTTCTTCAGCGATCAATGCAAAGCAATAGAAAAAACAACAGAATGGGAAAGACTAGGGATCTCATTAAGAAAATCAGAGATACCAAAGGAAAATTTCATGCAAAGGTGAGCTCGATACAGGACAGAAATGGTATGGACCTAACAGAAGCAGAAGATATTAAGAAGAGATGGCAAGAATACAAAGAAGAACTGTACAAAAAAGATCCTCATGACCCAGATAATCACGATGGTGTGATCACTGACCTAGAGCCAGACATCTGGGAATGTGAAGTTAAGTGGGCCTTAGAAAGCATCACTACGAACAAAGCTAGTGGAGGTGATGGAATTCCAGTTGAGCTATTTCAAATCCTGAAAGATGATGCTGTGAAAGAGCTGCACT
>NW_011495021.1:125637-126003 GCF_000754665.1 Bison bison bison
CTCCACTTTCCCTTTCATCAAGAGGCTTTTTAGTTCCTCTTCACTTTCTGCCATAAGGGTGGTGTCATCTGCGTATCTGAGGTTATTGATATTTCTCCCTGCACTCTTGATTCCAGCTTGTGGAATCAAATAAGAACTTATACTGACAAAGTATGTGATTAGTTTAACTAAATAAACAGGGTGACAATACACAGCCTTGATGCACTCCTTTCTGAGTCTGAATCAGTCTATTGTTCCATTGTTCTATACAGTCAGCACAAACAAGACCAGGAGCTGACTGTGGCTCAGATCATGAACTCCTTATTGCCAAATTCAGACTTAAATTGAAGAAAGTAGGGAAAACCACTAGACCATTCAGGTATGACC
>NW_011495021.1:126103-126775 GCF_000754665.1 Bison bison bison
TCCACAAATAAGAAATTATACTGACAAAGTATGTGATTCAGTTCAATTCAGTTCAGTCACTCAGTCGTGTCCGACTCTTTGCAACCCCATGAATCACAGCACGCCAGGCCTCCCTGTCCATCACCAACTCCAGGAGTTCACTCAGACTCACGTCCATCGAGTCGGTGATGCCACCCAGCCATTACATCCTCTGTCATCCCCTTCTCCTCCTGCCCTCAATCCCTCCCAGTATCAAGAGTCTTTTCCAACGAGGCAACTCTTCACATGAGGTGGCCAAAGTACTGGAGTTTCAGCTTTAGCATCATTCCTTCCAAAGAACACCCAGGACCGATCTCCTTTAGAATGGACTGGTTGGATCTCCTTGCAGTCCAAGGGACTCTCAAGAGTCTTCTCCAACACCACAGTTCAAAAGCATCAATTCTTCAGCACTCAGCTTTCTTCACAGTCCAACTCTCACATCCATACATGACCAATGGAAAAGCCATAGCCTTGACTAGACGGACCTTTGTTGGCAAAGTAATGTCTCTGCTTTTTAATATGCTATCTAGGTTGGTCATAACTTTCCTTTCAAGAAGTAAACATCTTTTAATTTCATGGCTGCAATCACCATCTGTAGTGATTTTGGAGCCCAAAAAAATAAAGTCTGACACTGTTTCCACTGTTTCTCCATCT
>NW_011495021.1:126875-127969 GCF_000754665.1 Bison bison bison
TCCAGTTGAGCTATTTCAAATCCTGAAAGATGATGCTGTGAAAGAGCTGCACTCAATATGCCAGCAGATTTGGAAAACTCAGCAGTGGCCACAGGACTGGAAAAGGTCAGTTTGCATTCCAATCCCAAAGAAAGGCAATGCCAAAGAATGCTCAAACTACCGCACAATTGCACTCATCTCACACGCGGGTAAAGTAATGCTCAAAATTCTCCAAGCCAGGCTTCAGCAATATGTGAACTGTGAACTTCCTGATGTTCAAGCTCGTTTTAGAAAAGGCAGAGGAACCAGAGAGCAAATTGCCAACATCCACTGGATCATAGAAAAAGCAAGACAGTTCCAGAAAAACATCTATTTTTGCTTTATTGACTATGCCAAAGCCTTTGACTGTGTGGATCACAATAAACTGTGGAAAATTCTGAAAGAGATGGGAATACCAGACCACCTGATCTGCCTCTTGAGAAATTTGTATGCAGGTCAGGAAGCAACAGTTAGAACTGGACATGGAACAACAGACTGGTTCCAAATAGGAAAAGGAGTTCATCAAGGCTGTATATTGTCACCCTGTTTATTTAACTTATATGCAGAGTACATCATGAGAAATGCTGGACCGGAAGAAACACAAGCTGGAATCAAGATTGCTGGGAGAAATATCAATAACCTCAGATATGCAGATGATACCACCCTTATGGCAGAAAGTGAAGAAGAACTCAAAAGCCTCTTGATGAAACTGAAAGTGGAGAGTACAAAAGTTGTCTTAAAGCTCAACATTCAGAAAACGAAGATCATGGCTTCCAGTCCCACCACTTCATGGGAAATAGATGGGGAAACAGTGGAAACAGTGTCAGACTTTATTTTTCTGGGCTCCAAAATCACTGCAGATGGTGACTGCAGACATGAAATTAAAAGACACTTACTCCTTGGAAGGAAAGTTATGACCAACCTAGATAGCATATTCAAAAGCAGAGACATTACTTTGCCAACAAAGGTCCGTCTACTCAAGGCTATGGTTTTTCCAGTGGTCATGTATGGATGTGAGAGTTGGACTGTGAAGAAGGCTGAGTGCCGAAGAATTGATGCTCTTGAACTGTGGTGTT
>NW_011495021.1:128069-132613 GCF_000754665.1 Bison bison bison
GACTGCAAGGAGATCCAACCAGTCCATTCTGAAGGAGATCAGCCCTAGGATTTCTTTGGAAGGAATGATGCTAAAGCTGAAACTCCAGTACTTAGGTCACCTCATGCGAAGATTTGACTCATTGGAAAAGACTCTGATGCTGGGAGGGATTGGGGGCAGGAGGAGAAGGGGACAACAGAGGATGAGATGGCTGGATGGCATCACTGACTCGATGGACGTGAGTCTGAGTGAACTCCGGGAGTTGGTGAGGGGGGAGAGGCCTGGTGTGCTGCAATTCATGGGGTTGCAAAGAGTCGGACACAAGTGAGCAACTGATCTGATCTAACTGTTCCATGTTCGGTTCTAACCATTGCTTCTTGACCTGCACACATGTTTCTCTGGAAGAAGGTAGGGTGGTCTGGTATTCCCATCTCTTGAAGAATTTTCCAGTTTGTTGTGATCCACACAGTCAAAGGCTTTAGTGTAGTCAATGAAGCTGAACTAGATGTTTTTCTGGAATTCTCTTGCTTTATCTATGATCCAACAGATGTTGGCAATTTGATCTCTTGTTCCTCTGCCTTTTCTAAATCCATCTTGTCCATATGGAAGTTCTTAGTTCACATACTATTGAAGCCTAGCTTGGAGGATTTTAAGCACAACCTTGCTAGCATGTGAAAAGAGTGCAGTTGTGCAGCAGTTTGAACATTCTTTGGCATCGCCTGTCTTTGAGGTTGGATTGAAAATTGACCTTTTCCAGTCCTGTGGCCACTGCTGAGTTTTCCAAATTTGCTGGTATATTGAGTGCAGCACTTTCACAGCATCATCTTTTTGGATCTCAAATAGCTTAGCTGGAATTCCATCACCTCTTCTAGCTTTGTTTGTAGTGATGCTTCCTAAGGCCCACTTGACTTCACACTCCAGGATGTTCTGGCTCTAGGTGAGTGATCACACCACTGTGGTTATCTGAGTCATTAACATCTTTTTTGTATAGTTTTTCTATGTATTCTTGCCATCTCTTCTTAATTTCTTCTGCTTCTGTTAGGTCCATGCTATTTCTATCCTTTATTGTGCCCATCTTTGCATGAAATATCCCCTTGGTATCTCTAATTTTCTTGAAGAGATTTCTAGTCATTCTCATTCTATTGTTTTCCTCTCTTTCTTTGCACTGATCTCTGAGGAAGGCTTTATCTCTCCTTGTTAGTCTTTGCAACTGTGCATTCTGTTCTCTATTTCACTTTCTTGTGCTCTTATAGTCTGAGGTGGGCAAGGATATCACCAGTCTTGGGGAAATCCACTTCTAGAATGCTGGTGTGAGGAGCTCTATAGACCAACTCCTCAACAAAGAAACCATAACTGGTAAAGATTATGAAAAAGAACTATGATCATTTAAGCATCTGGAACTGACCGAACAGCACACAGTAAATAAATACACATTTATTCAAGAGAATTTGCAAAACTTCAGTAAGAACCATGATAGTATATTACACTTGTACAGACATGAGTATTGTTTTTTTCTGCCTCATCTACCCCTTCATTCAGCATAACAGAAGCTCTACTATAGGAGTGTATGCCTAGGAAAATGAGGTTTTCTCTCCCCTAGTTGCCAAAGACTGTAGCTTTGTATTAATTTCCTAATTAGGCTTTCTGTAATGTTATTATATTATCATATTTATTATATAATAATTTATTTTTACCATGAACTTGATAGCTTAAAAAATAGAATTTTATTCTGTCTTGATACCAGAGTCCAAAATAAAGATGTCAAAAAAGCCACAGTAACTGATTGCTCAGGGTTGGGGAGAATCCATTCCCTGCTTTTCCCCAAATTCTAATAACACCAGGTGCTACATGACTTGTGACCATATCTCTCCAATCTTTGTTTCCACAATCAGATTGTTTTCTCTTCTGTGCATCACTTTTATGGCCCCTTGTCACTGAATTTAGATTTGGTCAGATAATCAAGATGATCTCTCTATCTCAAGATTCTTAATTACATCTGCAAAGACTCCTTTTTCAAATAAGGTAACATTCACAGGTTTTGGGGGTAATGATGAAGACCTATCTTTTGGAGGCCACCATTTAGTTCACCACAGTCTACCCGCTAGTCCTCTCAAATTTACATGTACCTCACATACAAAGCATACTCATCTCATTACAACATTGCCTAGAGTTTTTAACCTATTAAAGCATTAACTCTAAGTTCAAAAATCTCATCTAAATATCCACAGCTCAGAAGTCCCAATTGTCATCATCTAAATCACCTGAATCAGACGTGGGTGAGATACTGGGTACAATTCATCCTGGAGCAAAATTCCTCTCTATCTGTGGACCTACAAAACTAGGAAATAAGTTATCTATTTCCAAGATACAGTCATGAATAGGGATGTGGTAACAGTTACAATTATTCTTATTCCAAAAAGGAGAAAATAGAAGGAATAAAGGAGTCACTGGTCCCAAGCAAGTTCAAAACCCAACAACAAAATTCTATCAGATTTCAAGGCTTGGAAATAATCCCCTATAGCCCAGAAGTCTTCCCTCTTTGCATTCAAGAGAGCTGCAGGGATTCTGTCCTCAGAAGCAGTTCACTAAGCCTTGTGGCCCAGTATGTCCCTACCTCTGTGAGTCTATACCACCAAAATCTGCTACACATATCTCTGAACTCTGCCTTGGTGTCACAGCTTTATAGGTCTTTTTGCCCATAGTGTGTAGAGCTCTATGCCTATCTTATTCTTCTGTGCCATTCTTCCTTTTTCTTGAAGGATAGTATTAATACATTTTTGTACTTTAGTAGCAATGCTAACCTATCTTTTACTATAGAATTTTTGAAGTCTGACAACTTTCTCCTTTTTTTCCTTGTGTTCTCTCTCTGTCCTTTTCAGTAGAGCTGGCAGCATTTCTACTGATACGACATTCTCTAAAACCTTGTGAATCTCCTGCATATGTCATGGAGATTAACGCTCCATGGGAAAAAGGGCCTCCATAGATGTTTTCTGGATATTCCATTCCTAATCCTGGCTTCTGTTGAGATGTTGAGTGAATCTATGAGCAACACACTTAATATCTTTAATAAATATTTGTCTATCTACTTGCTTGGCCTTCTTTCCAGAGTACACTTTTCCTATTTAATTTTAGTGTATTCTGTAATTTGAATAGGCTGAGAATTTTTCAAGTCATCAGAGGCTAGTTCCTTGTTGTGTAACATTTCATTTCCCAGTTTATCTTGTTTTTTGTCATATTTTATTATTAGCAACAAGAATCCAGGTCACACCTTCAATACCTGTTCTAAAATTCTCCTCAGCTAAATATCAAAATTTGTCACTTATAAGTTCTGCTTCCTTTGATGCAACTATAATACAAAATTCAACAACCCTGTCTGTGACTATTTACAAAAGTTCACCTTTCCTTCAGCATCCACTGACACTTCTTCATTTCTTTCTGAGCCCTTACCTAAAGCACCTTTAATATTTATATGTCTACCCAACATTCTGTTCATGACTAGATACTGAAAGTATTAATGGAGAAAAACTGTTTTTCTTTTTTAATCTTGTTGCTCTTGCTTTCATTTGTTCATGGGGCTACTGATGCCACAAATGAAAATGAACAACCCTCAAATCTGTCTTGTAGATAGTGTGATAATCTTGTCAGCAGTCATTTCTGGGGAGCTCGTTTACTATTGTTTTTGAGGGCTGACAATGATTCTGCATCATATCTAATAAAGAATTTCTGGCAGCAGAGCTCTGCTTGAGGAGATATTGATGTTCACCCAATGTGAACATAATGTGCTGAATTAGAACAAATCAATCCTGGACAATTTGAGTACAGTACAACTTACTTGATTGGTCACAACTTAATTCCCTAGAATCTAATTCAGAATAAATGCTACTTACTAACTGATTACATAGAATTTCCCCTGAGTTACCTTGTTCCTATGAGCCATGAAACAACAGTAGTTGTTTCACTTTGAGGGAAATCAACTAATCAAAAACAATTTTACTTATTTTACATAGGACTGGCAGGAGTGTTTGAAATTAAAAATAAGGAAATAATCTAATTTAACTTTTGACTTATAGTCTTTTTTAAGCAGATGTAAATGTCATTATTTATTGAAATTTTGTGTAAATATACACATATACATGAAAATGTATATACATACATACTATGTACATAACTAAATAATATGACTTATATATTATGAAACTGAAAGTGTGAGTCAGTCAGTCGTGTCCGACTCTTTGCAATCCCATGGACTATAGAGTCCATGGAATACTCCAGGGCAGAATACTAGAGTGGGTAGCCTTTTCCTTCAACCTAGGGATCGAACCAGGTTTCCCACATTGCAGGCGGATTCTTTACCAGCTGAGCCAAAAGGGAAGCCCCAATGTCATATGTAATTATATAGGGCCTCCTCAGTGGTTCAACAGTAAAGACTCTGCCTGCAATGTAGGCGATGTGGGCAGGAGCTGCTGCTACTGCTAAGTCACTTCAGTCGTGTCCGACTCTGTGCGACCCCATAGACAGCCGCCCACCAGGCTTCCCCGTCCCTGGGATTCTCCAGGCAAGAACAC